>NC_090924.1:861737310-862040340 GCF_040938575.1 Ambystoma mexicanum | reverse complement strand
GCTAATCCCTCTCAAACTACTGTGAGAAACCTGAGGGCATTCTCACTTCTACTCCCCCAGGATCCTATTCTCAGGTGGCCAGGGACAGGCCATCATCTTTGAGTCTTGGGGATTGGGAGTGGGGTACCCACAGGCCAGACATGGTATTCCCTTTTCGCTATTGAAGATCAACCTAACCCTCCCTCCTGCCTTTATGGGCTACTGTAAGACATTGCCCCTCATTTAAACTCCTTTGACCTGTTACAGTATTGGGACGAGGAAGATGCAACTGGGAGTAGTGAGCACCAATAGGTATTTTCACCACTCTGGTACTGAGATTAAGAAGAAGACTGTAAATTAACACTTTTTGGGAAGTCAGGCATGTCCCACAAATAGGATGATTGGAAGTCAGGCAATCAAACTTTCTGATGCACACCTGTGGACCCTTAATACTCTTGGTGGAGTATAAGAGGTGGGGATGCACTTCATGGGGGGAGACCTGTAGACAAGCAGGGAGAGAAGGGCAGGGAACGGGCTGGAGAGAAGCATGTCAGAGCCAGGATTGGGAGCCTTGTGAGTCCAGATAAGGAGAGGGACGTTGAGGCTGAGTATGAGCCGTCCGAGCTGCGGTTGCCGATAGCAACAACAGGAAGCTGTGCTCCTCCCGAAGCCCACAGCAGCCGCAGCAAGTGGGAGAGCGAGAGAAGCTATGAGCGCCCACCGCGAGGGAGGTGACGCTTGTGGATTGGGCAAGAATTTCATGCTCTGAAACACGTGTATGAGCGTGATATAAATAAAATATTACATCAAGAAGAACCAGGGAAGCTGCAGAGAGCGGTCGCGCTTAACCGCTGAGTATGCTAGAGAAAACACTCTGTTCGGAGTGCCCCGCTAAAACCGACGTGTTCTGAGAATGCTGAATGAACTGGAATAAGTAGACTCTGACTGCCGAATGACCTAAAATTAATTGGACCTAGTTCTGAATAGTAAATTGAACATTTTTGAATATCAAGCAAGTAATGAGCACTTGAAAATGAAATATTAAGCAAATATTGAATACCAAACTGAATGAAAACGTTGCGGGAAAAACTGCGAGATGATGAAAGGGAAGTGGGAAAGTGCCCGTTTAAAAGATTTGAAATAAGAGTGCAAGTGTGAAAGAGTTGTGAAAGAAAGATTGGGCATACATAAAACCACTGCAAAGTGAACTATAAGTGAATACCATGTGGCAAGGCAAAATACTGGCATAAGTTGTGTGACACATTGTGTCAAAGCCAAGAGGCTAACCAGGAGAAGCCAAGAGAGTGTGAACCTTCACATAAAGCCAAGAGGCCGACAGCAAGAAGCTGAGTAAAGGTGAACCTATACACAGGAGCAAATATAAAAAAAAATGTGTGAGCTAAAGCACCTAGGGTTCCTGATTGCGTGACCAGTGATGGGTAGACCATGTGGTCTGACAACTGCGCCTAACCCTCAATGGTGAAAGATAAAGACATTGGGCCTCATTACAAGTGTGCCGGTCCGGTAACAATGGTGCCGGTAAGCTACCAAATGTTCCAAATTTTCAGGATCACCTGTCATAATCTGGCTAGCCTGTGAAAATATTTTGGACCCTTATTGTCTTCATCAGGTGATAAATGAATTGATTGCCTGATTATATTTTCCTGTATTGATATTCTACAGTCTAATTCTACTGTATTCTATTCTTGTTGATCCTTGGCATTCCTTATCATGAAGTCTTTCACATCCTTACTGATCGATACATTGCTATTTGTGTTTGAATGTGTAGTTCAAGAGGGAAGGGTAGAATGCATTACCAGGCCTTCAAGGTTCTCCACTACCAAGTCCATTATTCCTTGTCGTCTTCTTTTTGTGGGAACTCTTTGGGTGATAACTTTTCTCCCGAACAGGTTTGGTCCCCTATAATGTTCGTATATATGGTTAAGTTGTAGCACAGAGTGATAGTGTTTGTTCCCTTGTGTTTTTCACCAGGTAGTCCACATGAAATTAATTGGGGTGACGTTTTTCTTGATGTGTGAGAGGAGAACACGATGAGGTGTACAATTAAGGTATACATGTCTTAATACTCATTGTACATAAAGAAATGTAACATGGATTAGATTCAATTTTCTAAATATGTTATGGCAGGCAGAAACTAAAAGTAGTTGGTATGTTTTATTTTATAGACACACGAGAACACAAGAATATAAAAGGAGTGGTGCTCAGCCCCGCTCGCGTCCTGCAGAAGGCCGGATTAGGGCAGTATAATTGCTAAGGAATACCGACTGAAACACGTGTCGACCTTATAAGAGAAAGAAACGTGCACACTGGAAACACATTTGGGTGTGGGAATGTATTAGTGATGTATATGGGCTGTTAGCCTACACAGATGTATTAGTCAATTGGCACATTGTCATTGTTATGTAATATGTGAACGGTCACTGTTTGTATGTTTATAATCTTATGTTCTAGGATTAACTGTCAGTGATGTATAGCATTGAGGTGTGTTTTTTTTTATAGCACACACAATGCGTGATGTCTAGTATGTATTACGACAGAGAAAGTTATGCCCTGGTGATATATATTTTAAAGAGTGAATCGATATATTTTTTATAATGAAACTGTCTTTTTTTAAAAGAACATTCATGTGATTGGAGAATTTGATAGAGGTAGTCTGTCATACATGATAGATCTCGTTCAATTTTTTGTTAGATTTATATTTCGAACCTCATAGATCGAAACTAGACCACGTACCCTTTTCTTACTGATTCCCCCTCTGGTCATATCGTAGCTTCCAGCTTGCCAGAACCACATAAGCCATTGCCGGATGGGCAAGAGGATGATGAAGAACACAGTCTGTCTTTGCTGTTCAGTTTAAATAGCTGGGACGGCCCCAGCATAACATCCCTCCTATTGACAGCAGCTGCTTTAGCTTTCCTCCCGCTCAAATGTAGTGGTTTTGAGTACTTTTTTTCGTCTCAGTGCTTTTGTCATCAGATGGGTTTGATATTTCACAATAACACATAGTTTGGGAGGGGATCTTATGTGGGTAAGATTTGGGCATTATCGTCAACCTACGTGGTAGGATTTCACAGGGGTTGTGTCTTCCAATTGCGTCCTTATCCTAGAAGAAGAGTCAATGAGGTCTTCCTGCATGTTACCACCACTAAGGGGACTATTGGTTAGCGGCCTCACCTGCTTATCTTGATGGAAAGGGGTTCAAGTTGGGGTTCAAGTTGGAGCGCAATCTCACATTTCACTGACCCTTTTCTGATGCTGCACATTCTGCAGGCTTCTATGCACTTTTGGAATTTTGCCAGCCCTTCTTATAAAATCTTCTCTAAACCATTGATGGCTGATTCTTGTTACTGTGTTTTTTTTATTGTGGTATATTACAGTGATGATTATTTGTAAATGTGTTGTATGTGTATGTGAGGATGTATGGGCTTTAATCAAAATAAACTTATTTTGATTCACTGACTCACTAAGGTAGTCAAATTTGGGAGCCTAATTCCATTGCCATTCTGGAAGCATACTGGGATCGTGCAGTTTGACAATATATTGTGATCTTCCAAAGTGGGAGTATACTGGAATTGTGTAACAGTATACTGGATTTCTGAAACCTGGATTGTAAAATTGGGAATCTGCTGCAATTTTGTAAACTAGAAGTGCATTGTGTTTGTGCAAACTGAGAAAATACTGGGATTGTGCAAACTGGCATACTCTGGGGGGTTTATTCTGGAAATGTGCTTGATTGTGAAGTTGTAAGCTTATTGCAGTAGTGAAATCGTTGTGTATATACTGGGTCTGTCAAACAGAGTATACTGGGAATTTGATACTGGGAATATATTGGTATTGCACAAACTTGGAAAAATTCGAGGATGCACTGTTACTTCACAAATTAGGCGCAGGTTTTCAAATCTGAAGTGTATTACCTAGGATCATATTTTGCAAACCAAATGTATTGGAACTGTGTATATTTAAACTTGGTGCATATAGGAATTTTGCAAACTGGAAAAAGACATTCAACAGTAATTTTTGAGGGCACTACAGCACTGACGTTCAATCACTTCCAGTTGAAGTTCAGGTTGCACACTGTCAACATCAGCGGAGAAATGGTCTGCAAAAAGTTTGAAAGAGGCTCACTGGGGATTCTCAAAAACATGTTGCAGTTCCTTCAGGACCATCACATGCCGATACCATCCTACATACTTGTCATGGGGGAAAACCTCTGCACATGCGGGGTAGTGTAACAGCATCCCTTTCTCCAGTTGGGCTGTCAGAACTCACAAGCATGCACCCATACAGACCCGTACTCCCCACCCCCCAACTCAGCACACAAACTCTCAAGCATGCATCCATACAGACCTGTACCTCCCACCGCCCTACTCAGCACACAAACTCTCAAGCATGCACCCATACAGACCCGAACCCCCCACCCACGAACTCAGCATACAAACTAACAAGCATACACCCATACAGGCACCGAACACCCCACCCCCAACTCAGCATATAAACTCACAAGTATGCACCCATACAGACCCATACCCCCCAGATCAGCATACAAACTCTCAAGCATGCATCCATACAGACCTGTACCTCCCACCCCCCTACTCAGCACACAAACTCTCAAGCATGCACCCGTACAGACCCAAATCCCCCGCCCCCTAACTCAGCATAAAAACTCACAAGCATGCACCCATACAGACCCGAACCTCCAACCCCCAACTCAGCATACAAACTCACAAACATGCACCGATACAGACCAAAACCCCCACCCCCAACTCAGCACATAAACTCTCAAGCATGCACCCATACAGAGATGTACTCCCCACCCCCCAACTCAGCACACAAACTCTCAAGCATGCACCCATACAGATGTGTACCCTCCACCCCCCAACTCAGCATACAAACTCTCCAGCATGCACCCATACAGGCCCGAACCCCCACCCCCAACTCAGCATACAAACTCACAAGCATACACCCATACAGACACTGAACCCCCCCAACTCAGCATACAAACTAACAAGCATGCACCCATACAGGCACCGAACACCCACCCCCAACTCAGCATACAAACTCACAAGTATGCACCCATACAGACCCGTACCCCCCAACTCAGCATACAAACTCACAAGCATGCACCCATACAGACCCGTACCCACCACCCGCCAACTCAGCACACAAACTCTCAAGCATGCACCCATCCAGACCCGAACCCCCCCAACTCCCAACTCAGCATACAAACTCACAAGCATGCACCCATACAGACCCGAACCCCCCACCCCCAACTCAGCATACAAACTCACAAGCATGCACCCATACAGACCCGTACCCCCCAACTCAGCATACAAACTCACAAGCATGCACCCATACAGACCCGAACCCCCCAACCCCCAACTCAGCATACAAACTCACAAGCATGCACCCATACAGACCCGTACCCCCAGCTCAGCAAACTCTCAAGCATGCACCCATACAGACCAAACCCTCCACCCCTAACTCAGCACACAAACTAACTCAGCACACAAACTCTCAAGCATACACCATGCACCCATACAGACCCGAACCCCATCCCCCAGCTCAGCATACAAAGTCACAAGCACGCATCCATACAATGAAAAATGATGCGCAAAATGTCACACAAGCTCACACTGTGAGAAAGTGCACGCTGTCAATGCTGCACCTAAAGAAGCCAGAGACTGGTGTGGTGTGTTGTGTTTGAAGTTAACTGCAATGCTGTTATGTGTTTAGAGTGATAACAAGTTTAGTGTGCATGTCATATTCATTGTTATGAAAAAGGAGGGATGTGGTGACGTGGTGTCGTTTATTCATTGATCAAAATGCCAATTCATAGGAAAGCCACACACCTCTTTTACAGGTGCCCGCGATCTAGACAAATCAGTGCCTTTGAACAACCGCACGTGGTGCCTTTTGGCTCCACCCATCCTGCTCTGTGATGCGATAGAAGACGGCCTTCGCGCCTGTCCCACTACCGCTCACTCGTCTGTAAACACTTATCAATCAAATCCTTGCAACACACCGTAAAAACACCTCCCGCCGCCCTTATTACAATTCCTCCCCCTTCCCTGACAATGTCACATTGCTTGTTGGGTGTGTCATACTCACCAAGTTCCCTTGATGCGGGGCCGTCCGACTGCATGCACCCCTCCAAGCGGCTCGCCACCTCCCCTCGTCTGGACCACGTCTGGACACTCGCCAACCGCGGGTGGGATACTTCTCAATCGGCTCCCGAAGGCCAATATCCGGATTGCGCTGTCCGGTCTTCTCGCAGTTCCACGATGGTCCTATAGTCCACAAAGGGGGCAACAGCAGAGGGGGCCGCGCTGCCGGGTCGCCTCGGTGCAAGGGCCTTGGACTTGTATTACCAGGCCAACGGACATCAACCGATTTCAGCAGTGCCTCCAACTTGTCGGGGTGATTCTCCCGGGGCCGGCACAGCCGTCCGCGGACCTCTGGGCTGGGGAGGCCCCAACTCCTCCCGTGTCCCCAAAAGGAGTATGAGACACACACACAAGAAGCAAGGCGGTACTGCAGTTTATTATAATAACGGCAGGAATGAGTCTTGGTCCGTATGCATCCGACGGGACTCTCACTCGTAGTGGGGCTCGCAGGCCCTTTTTACGGCAGTATGACGCACTACTCGCGTCACCTGGGAAAGTTAGCACAAAACCTATCGCCACTCTGGATTGGTTCCCCGAGTGGTAGGGTTAGTATAGGTAACATATGGAAAGAAATATTAGTGGATGAGGATGGGTCAGGTGGTACGCTTGGTTTGTCTCTTGCAGTTGTTACTTTATAATTGTTACAGAGGGACCCTTGGTGATTGGCTAAGAGTAATGGCGTCAGTAATAAGCCCCCCTGTATTCTGATTGGTTCTCCCGCGAGCCCCCAAGCCTGGGACCATTGCCGTTCCCAGCTCGCGGTGTACCTGTCATTAGCAACAATGTGCAACTATGTATTTGTGCAGACAATGGACAGGTCCGCTCATGGGCTTGTGGACAGGTCTTTCCCATCGCTGTAGGTGTCCATCTTGTCGCTTCGTTGTTGCAACCTGTGTCCCAGACATGGGACCGTGGCGGCTTCCTGTCCCGTGAGCTTGGCACCTTGTCAGTTCAGCTTGGTCACGTGTGGAGAGACCGTAGCTGGAGCAGAATTATGAGCATTAGATTTGTATTTCGTCTCTGAGGGCTTGGCACTTACAGGTGTAACCTTGGTGCTGGGCTCACGGCATGCGAGTTGCATCATCGTGGCCTTGGCTGTGAGCTCTCGCTGGGGGCTCGTCCTGCATGGTCAGCACTTGTACTCTTGTTCTGAGAGAATTTTCATTGCGAGGCTCCTGCCTGGGGACTATTGCTTGCGGCCTACTCAGGCCTAGTTCATGGGTGGCGGTACATAATCCATAGTATGGAGATCGCGGGGCGACAGAGTGTCACACGCAGCATTGGATATACATGGTGGTGTCGTCATAGGGATGGGTGGTGGAAGAAGCATCAGCAAGCATGTACACAAGGTCTTCGGCGTCTTGCGTTTCTGCGGTGCTGTAAAAAGGCCTATGTAAAAAAGAAATTAACAACGCTGCATGTCAGTGGGTGTGTCAGTCACCTACGACATAGCACGGAGTATGTTCTACGTGTAGGTTGGTGTGTGAGTGACCAGTGTGCATGGTGGCACGTGTGTTCTCGTCTGTTGGCTATGTCGTTATGGCATCTCTAACGATGTGGATACTTGTGGCTGTGTTTCTTAGTCAAGCTCATCCATGTCGCAGGCGTCGGCTTGAGCTTGGCGTGCTGGTGGGCATGCTCCTCTTATGTGTACGTTTCTGAACCAGGGTATTTTATCATCTGGTAAATAAACAACTCGTCTCGTGGGGGGGGTGTCTGGGCTGTGATCCTCTAGGCCATGGTCTGGATGAGATTGTGGGGAGGTCTTGTCCCATTCTCCCACTTCAGTCCCCCCTCTGGTCGACTTGTCGACCACAAACTCATCCTTTTCCTTATCTCCTTTCACTCCCCATACTTTAGTTATTCCAGCCAAGTGCCCATAGTGGTTGACATGATCTTGAAATGACCAGTACATGTAAACGCTGCTGCCGCCGCCAGGTTTGCAGTATACCCATCTTCCAACATAGCTCCTTGGGTTTCTTGGGTTTTCCACCTTCCCAGATAGCAGATCCATATGGTTGTCAAGGATCTGTTTGCGCAGCCTCTCTCTTTCCTTTATTATCATGTCGGTGTGCTTTCCATCATCGGCTGGCAGTAAGGCGTGCATGCCTACCATCTCCATTATTTCGTCTGTTGTACGTGCTTTTCTAGCTTTCCAAAACGTTATTACGATCAACACAGCTGCAGCCAATATTATGCACCCTACTATTATTTTCAGCCCATCTGATAGCCATGAAGGCATCCATGACCATAGGAACGAAAACCAGCTGCCGTCTTTCTCTACTCCTTTACTTTCTTCCACCATTTCGGAGTGCATCAGGGCAAGTTGTGATACTGCTTCAGTAAGTGTTCCATTGTCTGCGTCATTAGCAGGGCTGAATGTGCAACATGATTGCCCTATTTTTGCACAAGCTCCTCCTTCAATTGCTGTGAGAAGTTCTAGCACATACCTGTTTTGCAGTGCTACCATTCTTACCGCTCTCAGTTCTTCTTTTATTGCGTTGAATCCGTTTACTGTCGAATGTATTGTCATCATCAGCTCCCATCTGGTGATCTGAAACCATTTTGCATTTGCATATGCCTGTAGTTCTGGGTGTATTATGGATGAGAAGAACATTGCTGCTCTGCTGAATAGTCTGTGTTCTGGTGGGATGGAGGTGAGAGCTGTTTCTGATCTTCCCCACAGGTAGTTTCCCGTCAGGTGTTCTCCTTGTCTTTTCACTCTTGGCAAAACGTTATTGTTGTTGTTCTCGTCACCTTCTTCTACTTCTACTGATCTTTTCCTCCTCTTGTTTCCTTTGTCCATCTGGGGAAAGTTGGCCATGTTGACGTGTTTCTGAGGCACAAGTAGGGATGGCACATTGATGTGCACCATAGTGCATATTCCATTCCATGATGAAGGCAAGGTGTGGTACGCCTTATCGCCGCAGGCCCAATAGTGGTCCATTATGACTGCTGTGCCGGCACCACCCTATGGTATTTCTATCATGTTTTCACAGTTGGTGTTATATCCCACATCCACATTGCCGTTGTGTTGATAGCACAGTGCGGGTGTTGTGAGCGGTAGTATAGTTATTGGATCTTCGTCCTTCTCCAGCCATGTTAACATCGATACATGTTTTCCCCACGTCGTCCAACATCTGTCGTTGTGCTCTTTTATGGTGGTAATATTTGCTCTTGTTACCATGTTGCTCCCAACCACTCCTATTTCCCACCCTTCATTCGTATATATTTTACCAGTTATAGTCATTAGAGGTCTTTCCCAACACCCTTGTTCACCAGCAACTTCGTTTGCATATCAATCGCACAGCAGGTATTGTAACGTTACTTTCTTCTTTTCTCCTTTTTCAGGGCAATCGGTCATGTATCTGAAAGCTTCAGTATGCAGGCTTGTTTTGTGGTCCATCAAATCTCTTTTGATGAAATTATTTTCGTATGGATATGTATCCCTTATTTTCCATTGAAGTGTCACCACTGTCCCGTGAAACTGTCCTTTTGTTTGGAAGAGTGCCAAATATATCAGGCATTCCACTGTCTTTGCTGGTACTTCAGTGGCTACAAAGGTGCTTGATGCGCTCATAGCGTATGGAATCAACGAGCAAACATAGCAGTTGTCCTCAGTTGTCTGCTTTCCAATTTTGGTCATGTGCCGATACCACATGTTGTTCGAGACGTGTGCTGAGTCTGTGAGGTATGTGCCAATTCCCTTATCATCTCCATATGTGCTGCGTTTAACCCTGTGTTCCTTACTTCTGGTGTTACTTGTACCACCTGACAACGTACCTGTTGCAGCTGTGGGAGGGGGTGAGTTAGTTTGTGATACAGCCATCACATCATAAGCGTAGTGTTTCTGCCAGACAGAGGCAGCCAATAGACCAGTGACAACCAACACGCCTACTAACTATATTACAATAGCTAATCTCACTGGCATTTTTGCTCTTACCTTTGCTGCGGTCCTGCAGCTTATTCTTGCGATGTTAAAGATGCCCGCCTGAAAATTCTGAAAATGTGCGTTATTTTGTTAGTGTTTTTAATCAAGCTTTGCCTATCAGGTAGTCGTTTAGTGCCCAGGCGAAAAGCTGTTCCCACGCTAATCTCAGTGACCTATCTCTCAGAGCTGGTAAGTGCTTGTGGAGATGTGGTAATTATTGTTCTATGGACAAAATGAACGTGTTGTAGTACACACGTACCCTTCTCTTTTTTAGATACTTTGGCCTCTTTATATGGTATACAAATTGGTGTGACAGGGCCTCAGGGGTGTTATCATCTGTGGGTAGCATTTAATCCTGGGCAGAACACGACGTTAGTTACTTCACTTTCTAAACAATACAGTAATATGCTGTGCCTACATGTGCGAAACAAAAAGGAGAGAGGGAACATACACATGTTTATATGTGTGTGTGCAACATTCCAGTTTGTTATACAATTTCCTTTATTCAGTGATGGTAGGGACGGGGCTGGGCGGGGTGGAGGTTTGTTTGCTATGAGATCTTGTGACCATGGGGTGGGCTATGGGTGATTGTCCAAAGTCTATGGGTGTGTCTGTGGCTGGGGAGGGGTCAGGGGCAGTGTCACAATTGTCCTTGTCTGCAGTTACTGTGTCTTTGTCTGTTGTTGGTGTTGCTGATGCTGTTGTTTTTTTGGTGGCCCTGTCGTCAACGCAAGGGCGGGTCTGGCCTTTGTAGGGATTGACATCGTGGAGGTGGTTCCAGACCTTCTTGTCAACTATTTTAATTGCTCTGGGAGCTACTGCTTCCACTAAGTGGGGCCCCGTAAACCTGGGGCCGTTCCACTTCCTGTTGAAGTTGCGGAGGAGAACGTAGTCTCCTTCCGCAATTGTGCACTGTTTTTGCTGCTCTTGTTCCTCGTTTGTTGCTTCTGGTTGGGTGATCTTCGACCCGCCCCGCGTGCGCTTGAGCTGTTGAGAGATAAAAGCAACACTAGTAATCAAGGAAGACACGTATTGATACATTTCATCACCAAATACATTTGCAGAACTTTCGTGGTCGGTGAAGGCCCTTGATGTTGGCGTTAATGGAAGGCGCATCTGACGTCCAGTCACCACCTTGTGGGGAGTGAGGAGGTGGTCGGATCCTGGCCTATTCCTTAGCTCAAACAGAGCCAGGGGAAGGCAGTACAACCAGCTTTTCTTAGTTGTCTGCTGTATCTTGACTATTTCTTCTTTTAGCAGGCCGTTTAGGCATTCACAGACACCATTAGCCTGCGGGTGGTATGCGCATGCAAACTTATGTTTTATGCCGAGCATTGCAGTTATGTGCTCGAACATCTCATTAGCAAAGTGTGGGCCATTGTCTGACTGCAGCACTTCGCACACTCCCCATCTTGGGAAGACTTCCCTCACCAAGAATTTGGCTGCTCTGAACGCGTCCGCATGGGAGCAGGGTCCAGCCTCAATCCACCTTGAAAATGGGCACACCACTACAATCATGTATCTTTGTCCTTGACATACGTTGATCATGTCAACGTAGTCAATATGTAAGTGCAGGAAGGGTCCTTCAGGCCGGGGTATAGTACCTTTTATCACTTGCAGCATGTGACCAGGTGTAAACTGTTGGCACGTTAAGCAATTGCTGATAAATACTGCAACATGTGAATTTAGCTCAGGACAAAACCAAGTTTCCTTTATCCGTGCTGCAATCACCTCCTTTCCTGTGTGCGCTGGATGGTGTAGCTGAGCTAGGGCTGTTTTTAGTAATGCTAGGGGCATCACTACCTTTCCTGTATTGCTCTGACACCACAATGCATCTGTAGGTGACATTGTGCATCCTCTTTTTTACCCATAGTTCCTTTTCTGTCATAGGTGCTGCTGCCTGTAATTCTAGTATCTGCGTTTCAGGGATGTGTGTATAACCATCCTTCATCAACATTTGTCTCGCTCCCATCCTCCCCCTATCTTTTTCTTTTTCTGGGGGGTCCACATTTCTCCAAAATATGCAGCATGCTTGGCATGTGCGTCTGCTGATTCGTTACCTTTTGAGATAGGGTCATCCCCATTGGTGTGGGCCTGACACTTAACCAGAGCTCTCTCTTTTGGGTCATTAATTACTTCAATTAGTTCTGCTAGTAATAGAGCATGTTGTACTGGCGTACCACCTGCTCTTCTGAATCCTCTCCTCTGCCATTTTATTAATCCTGAGTGGACTGTTGACGTGACGTATGCACTGTCAGAGTATATCGTCACTCTTTTATCAAAACTCTCCCTTAATGCCAATATTAGGGCCACTAGCCCTGCGGCTTGTGCCGAATAATGTTGTGGTAGTTGGACACATTTTACTGGTACATACATCCAGTCTTCTGTCAACCTAACCACTGCTGCAGCGGTGCTTCTAACACCATCGCTTTGGTCTATCGTTGATGAACCATCAATGTACGTTATTTCCCCCCCTGCTAGGGCATTTTCCTCAACTCTTCTTGTGCTGGAGTAAAGTTCAATGGCTTGTGTGCAATCATGAGCGTAGTCACCCTCCTCAACTACCTCAGCTATGAATCTTGCCGGGTTCACATTGCTGCACCTTACAATTGTCAATTCTGGCCTGGAAAGAATAATTTCATAACCTGAAGCTCTCTGTGTGGTCAATGTGGATTTAGGCTTATTCAAAATGGCAAAGAGGGCATGTTCCACGAATAGTGTGGTCGGGCACCCCATTGTTATCGATGATGATTTTTCCACCGCAAAAGCCGCGGCGGCCAGGCTTTGTTCACAAGGGAAGTTGCCTAACATTACAGGGTCCAAGTGTCCGCTGTAGAAGGCTACGGGCTTGTGGCCCATGCTTGTTTTCTGTATCAGTACTGCCTTCATTATTGCTGAGTCGCAATGTGAAAAAATGAAAAATTGGTGATCATAGTTCGGAGTGGCTAGCACAGGTGCTGTAGATATAGCGTGTTTCAATTCATCAAACGCCTCTTTCATTTCTCTTGTCCGCCCCAACTTTTTGTCCCCTCTTTGCGAGTCTCTGAGGGTCTCAAGCAGGGGTCCTATGTAAGAACTTTAGTCAAAAACCCATGCCCTGCAATAGTTGCAAAGGCCCAGAAATTGCTGTAGTTCTCTTACTGTCTGTGGTCGTGGTGTGTTGGTTATTGCTTGTGCTCTTTGTGGTGCAATGTTCCTTCTATGCTGAGAGATAAGTTGGCCAATGTACAGTACCTGACAGTACTGTAACTTTTCTTTGTCCACCTTGTACCCCTTCTCAGCCAACACTGTGAGCATCTTTGCTGAGTCTTTCCTACATCTTTCTTCAGTGGTGCTGCAAATGATGATGTCATCAACGTATTGCAGCACCGTGCTTTCCATTTCGATATTCCCTAAATCCATCTGTATTATTCTGTTGAAGATGGATGGTGACTCACAGTACCCTTGAGGCAGCCTTGTATGTTTCCATTTTGTGTTCCTGTATGTGAAGCCTGTGAGGTCTTGTGAATCTGGGTGTAGAGGTATCGAGAAAAAGGTGTTTTTGAGGTCAATCACAGTAAACCGTGATGCCTCTGCTGGTATTCCACATAGTATTGTGGCTGGGTTTGCTGCTATGGGGTACTCTGCTTCTACAATGTAATTCAAGGGCCTAAGGTCTTGGATGAAACGCCAAGACCCTCCTTTTGCTTTGCGCACTGGGTACACGGCTGTGTTACATGGTGACTCAGATGGTACTAATATGCCGTGCTTATCAATGCTGTTATTGTTTCATATATGCCCTCGTCTGCCTCTTTTGATAGTGGGTACTGCTTTACCCTAGGTAATATTGCTCCCTTTTTCAATTTTATTTTTACTCCTCCAATGCTCTCTATGCAGCCCACGTCATATGGAATGGTGGTCCACAGTGATGCTTGTACTTTTGCCATGTCTTCCTCATAAAATGGTACTGGTGTGGATGCAGGAGCCTCTAGTGCCATTGCCATTTTTAGTGCCACTTGCTTGTATGTCACCTGTAGCCAGATGTCAACACTCATCATAAACACCATCTCTCCTTCTTTATCGTCGGAGAAGAGCTCCTCATCAGACACCTGTGTGAGCCTGCAACCCTCAGCCAGTGCTATTACCGCTCTCCAGGCCCTCCCCTCTCTGTCTTGGGCATGAACTGCGATGCAATCTGCAGTTACCATGATGCTCTCGATGCTCACTGAAATTATCTTCCCCTCCAGTTCACTTGCCGGGGTCTCTGGTCTGAACAAGTATGCTGCTGGCCTCCTCCAGATCTTGACCTCAATCCCAGGCATCCATGCAAATGCCATGTCTGTCCCATATTGAAATAGTTCTCCATCTACAGGTTCAGCCCGAGCCACTGTTTGGCCACAGTAAGCTTGCAATATTTGTCAGGCTGTGAGCATGTTTATTCCTGGCGTGGAGCACACTATGCCGTTCTCTGTGAAGGAAATTGTCATATTCAATCTGCTCATTATGTCCCTCCCAAGAATGTTTACTGGTGACTGCTTCGAATACAGGAGCGGGAGAGACATATCATGATCTCCTGTAGATAAGGAGATGTTATCAGTGAAGGGAACCAACCCTCGCGCTCCAGAGAGTCCTTGAGTGTGCATGGCCTCACCTGACAGTTTAAATGTACCCTCCCTTATGCAGGACCTAGCGGCCCCGGTGTCAACAAGGAAGGAAAATGTATTGTCACCTATCGCTACCTGTATGCGTGGTTCCTCAGCAGTGTTAGGTGTTACCGATAGGATGGGACAAATCAAAGACTTCTGTGGGCTGTCCTATTGTGGATATAGTGACTGACCACTACCTGTGTAAGGGTTATGCCCGAATATGGTCACCTTCCCCAACTGTGTTTGTTGTAGTTGTGTACCAGTTGTTGACACCTGATTGTCTTGTATCTGGGTAAGCTGCTGCGTTGGTTGTACCCGGTGCTGTTGTGTTACTACTATCTATTGTTGTGGTGGTGTGTATGCCTGTACCTGTTGTTGCGGTGCAGCGTGTGGTTGTGCCTGTGGTTGTGGTGCAGTATGCTGTTGTATCTGTTGCTGTGGTTGTTGCATGGACGCTTGTTGTTGCGGGGTGCACTGTTGTGTTCCTTGCTGCTGTTGGTAAACTAGTTGCTCCGCCATATGCCCTTGTTGCCCCGGCTCCCCCCAAGCTGGTGGGGTGGGTCTCATTCTACATGTGCGTGACATGTGTCCCACCATTCCACAAACCCAACATGTTGGTGGCTCCCTGGCCTGCCATGGAAATTTCCCCATGTTATCCTGATACCCTTGCTGCCCGTTTGAGTAGTATCCCCGGAATGTCCCCCCATTGTTGCTGTGCATGCTGGCCATAGCCCCTTCCTCTCATAAGTCCGCCCCTCCCTCTGTATTTGTTATAGTATCCATTTCCCATTTGCATGTATCCCCCTGCTGTGTTTGCCGTGTAGGGTGGGAGCGGGGGCATTTGTTGGGTTATTATTTGCGCTGGCTGCTGAATTTGTGCTACATGTTGTTGTGTCGTGCCTTGTGCAACTATGGCCTGAGTAGGTGCTGGTGTGGCTACCATGGGTGTTGTTAATAGTGCTCCCTCCATGGCGTATTTGGATAGCTTCTTCTGTACCAGTTTGCCTCCTCTGCCTTCCTACCTTCCTCCTTTTGTTTCATCTTTTCCTACCACATCCTACAGTGATGCACTATAGTTAGCTGTATTTCTGGCCAAGCTTTAACTTCCATCCCCACAATTTTCTTCAGCTGTTTCTGAACTGGTTCGGGGAGACCTTGTTAGTATGTGGTAGAAAATTGCTAATGTTTTATCCCACGGCTCCCGAGTTTCCAAGCGCCACTTCTCCTGAATCTCCTGGATGTAATCAATAGGATCTTCATTCTCACGCATTTTGCTTGACGTAATTGCTCCTATGTCTGATGTGTCTGGATACTGAACCCTTAATGCCTGCCACAGCACGTGCTTGCAGTTGGCAAATGGTGCCCCATCATGCGACGTATCTGTTACTGTGACCCCTGGGAAGCCTGCTCTTCTCCAGATGTCAACTGCAGCATCCCCTAATATTGATATTAGGAGCCCTTTCACGTCCCCCACCGCTAGTTTTTGTCCTGCAGTGTGTTTCTCCATTTCATATATCCATTTCCCAGCTCCCCCACTTAGGGAGGGGCGTCTGCACTTTATGTTTTCCTTGTCGGCATGCTTACATGGGACATATTGTGGTCTGGCTCCTCCCCTTTCTAGGAGTGGCATTAAGTCCCCCCCCCCTTTGTTTCCCCTAATGCTCGTGGGGCTATATCAGTGTACTCATCCTCTTCCTCCGTGTCATGTGATCCTATCATTAGATCATTACAGTTATCTGTTCTGTCGTCCCCTTCATTCTCCCTCCCTCTTGTGTTTCCCTCGTGTTTCACTGCGGGTGTGCTCGTCCTTTCTTCCTGTCTACGTCCCGGAAGATCTCTGAGTCTGTCAACATATGGAGTGTTCTGTGGGCGTGGTGGGCGCGCCGTTGGTGTTACTGAATGTGGCGTTCTCCCTGCTACTTCTCTTACCTGTTCTTTGCTCGTCTTTTCCTCCTCCCTTTTCCCGCATGCCCAAGGTGACTCGCAATTTACCCGTGTGATGTACAGTTTATCTAAGCTTTCCCTATTGTCATCTTCTCCATTCTTTAACGAACATCCTTCCTCCTCGCTGCAAAACTCATCAAGGAAAGACAATCTCCAGTCTGTCAGTTTTCTCCCCACTGTAACCGTCTTTAAATCGATCAAGTTCCCTTCGTTATGTTCTCCTCTTTTAACAGTTGTTCTCTGTGTAGATGTTGTAGGTACCTCTGAGTCCTGGTGAGTGTAAGTTCTTACTTCATGCTCCATTCTCCTATCTCCTCTCTCCCTTCCCTCGTTTCCCAATACTTCACCCCCTATTTCCTCTTTCTTCTTGCGTAATTCCTTCATTACTTCATTACTTACCTTCGCCAGTATCTTTTCGTCTTCTTCCCGTCTTCCCCAGTTTGCCCCTCCTCTTTTCAATATGCTCTCTACTACTTTACCATCTTCATATTTCCGGGTGCTTTCAGACAATATTTTCTTTTTTCACATTTCCATTTCCTTTTCCTTTTCATCCTCCTTCCTTTTCATTTCCCGCTGCTCCATATGTGACACCCTCTCTGCTATCGCTTTCATCCTTTCCGCTTCCTTCTTTCTCTCCTCCAATCTCTCACTCATCCTCTCCTGCTCCTCCCTATTCCTTTTCTTTCCTTCTTCCTTCCTCGTGTTTCTTGCTCGTACTGTCTAATCAGGTCGCTTTGTACTTCTCTGAGCTCGGCCAACCTTTCCTCCAACATCTCTTCCTCTGCTTGTGACAGTCGCCCTTCCTCTGCGTTACTCACCTCAGTCCCTGTCTGCGTTTTGTCTGTTTCTTCCTCTTTCGTTTTCCTCACCGCGTCCTCCTCCTCCCTTGTTAGTGTCCCTCAGAGCTTTAGGAGTACCTGTGCTGCTATCCACTAATCTGGTCCTATGCTTGCAACGTGTTCTCCACTTTCCTTCCCTCCCCCTGTGCCGACCTGTATTGTGTTTAATCCTAACGTACCCGCCACTGCCGCCGCCCCCCTCTGGTAGCTATCATTAAGGGCGTAAGGTGGAGGGCTGTACGCATAGTTTGAATATCCCTCAGCAGCTTCTCTTAATTCCGTCACTGGGTACAATCTTCCTTCCTCCTTCTTTACTACTTTCGCCAGAGACGTATCGTCTGTCCCTTCCTTCTCCATCTTTACTTCTGATACTGCAACCGATCCCTCCTTCCTCCTTCATGCCCTCCTTCACTCGTGGTGAATTGCTGCTTGCCGTGCCCACGTCCCCTTCTTCTTCCTTCACCTCTTTACTTTCCTTTGTTTCTTTGCTCCCCTTCTCCTCTCTTGCCCCTTCCATAGTAAACATCCCTGTTGCTCCTGGCTTAGATCCCTGGAACATCCTCCACAAGTTAAATATCTCTACATGATGAGCTAATTTCTTCCCCTTGTACGTGTTATGTATGTATGTCAATAGCGAGTGTTGGACGTATGGGTCAAAACTGCTGTTAGGCGGCCATGGTGTCGTCATTTTGTTGTCTGTTCCTTGTGTCCAGTCTATACTATACTTAATAAGCTTCTCCTTGTAAGGTGATAGTGTCTTGCAAATATGTTGGAGGGGGGTAGTCAGAGTGTTTCCCCACCCTCCGGACCCTGACCCGTGGGACATTGTTATGTTATACTTCAACTTTTTTCAGCAACCACCGTCTTTACCTGGCCCCATAAATTGGGGACTTCCGACCGTCCGCTGAAAGGTAATACAATTGCTGATATACAGTTATTTTCCTCTATTGTTTGTCCTCCTCTGATATCACTCGTATGGCCCCCTGCGGCGCAGGCGCACGGATCCCCCTGCGGCTGCGTGCCCTGTGTGACGTGCTGATACAGCCGCCCCACCTCTTTTTTTCCAAACTTCTCCCTCTTCTTTTCAACCACCTTGCTCAACGTGACCGGCGTTCTCTGTGTGTAGCCACTTTTCCCCTTTTGGCCCTCCCCTTATCGAGGGTTGCCGGCGTTCTCCGTGCACGGCCTCCCCACCTCTTCTATGCCGCCCTTATCCCGATACTTATCCCCTGGCCACTCCTTGGTCATACGGTGTGGCCGCGGTGTCCTATGGAAGCCCTATGGGTGACATCACCAACTTCTTCAAACTATTACTGGTAAGAACCTCTTATAACATTAATGGAGCGCGCAATATGTTTTATACTTTTGCCCTCATTAACCCCACAGCTGTCCCCACAGCTGTCTTGCTACGGCCGGAGCAAGGTACTCAACAAAAAACTCTTATAATCGGACTGCACATGCTGCGTCGCCTCGCATGTGATACACCCCTAGCCAGGGGAGCTTAACCAGCCAATTATCCTCTGCACTTGCCAACAACCTAGCTACCACCCATGGGAAAACGTCATCTACCTAACGAGTTTTACACTCAATCAGTAGGGATCCTCGTTTATTCATTGATCAAAACGCCAATTCATAGGAAAGCCACACACCTCTTTTACAGGTGCCCGCGATCTAGACAAATCAGTGCCTTTGAACAACCGCACGTGGTGCCTTTTGGCTCCACCCACCCTGCTCTGTGACGCGATAGAAGACGGCCTTCGTGCCTGTCCCACTACCGCTCACTCGTCTGTCAACACTTATCAATCAAATCCTTGCAACACACCGTAAAAACACCTCCCGCCGCCCTTATTACAATTCCACCCCGTTCCCTGACAATGTCACATTGCTTGTTGGGTGTGTCATACTCACCAGGTTCCCTTGATGCGGGGCCGTCCGACTGCATGCACCCCTCCAAGCAGCTCGCCACCTCCCCTCGTCTGGACCACGTCTGGACACTCGTCAACCGCGTGTGGGATACTTCTGAATCGGCTCCCGAGGGCCAATATCCGGATTGCGCTGTCCGGTCTTCTCGCAGTTCTGCGATGGTCCTGTAGTCCACAAAGGGGGCAACAGCAGAGGGGGCCGCGCTGCCGGGTCACCTCGCTGCAAGGGCCTTGGACTTGTATTACCAGGCCAACGGACATCAACCGATCTCAGCAGTGCCTCCAACTTGCCGGGGTGATTCTCCTGGGGCCGGCAGAGCCGTCCACGGACCTCCGGGCTGGGGAGTCCCCAACTCCTCCCGTGTCCCCAAAAGGAGTATGAGACACACACAAGAAGCAAGGCGGTACTGCAGTTTATTATAATAACGGCAGGGATGAGTCTCGGTCCGTATGCATCCGACGGGACTCTCACTCGTAGTGGGGCTCAGAGGCCCTTTTTACGGCAGTATGACACGCTACTCGCGTCACCTGGGAAAGTTAGCACAAAACCTATCGCCACTCTGGATTGGTTCCCCGAGTGGTAGGGTTAGTATAGGTAACATATGGAAAGAAATATTAGTGGATGAGGATGGGTCAGGTGGTACGCTTGGGTTGTCCCTTGCAGTTGTTACTATAGAATTGTTACAGAGGGACCCTTGGTGATTGGCTAAGAGTAATGGCTTCAGTAATAAGCCCCCTTGTATTCTGATTGGTTCTCCTGCGATCCCCCAAGCCTGGGACCATTGCCGTTCCCAGCTCGCGGTGTACCTGTCATTAGCAACAATGTGCAACTATGTGTTTGTGCAGACAATGGACAGGTCCGCTCATGGACTTGTGGACAGGTCTTTCCCATCGCTGTAGGTGTCCATCTTGCCGCTTCTTTGTTGCAACCTTTGTCCCAGACGTGGGACCCTGGCGGCTTCCTGACTCGTGAGCTTGGCACCTTGTCGGTGCGGCTTGGTCACGTGTGGAGAGACCGCAGCTGGAGCAGAATTATGAGCATTAGATTTGTATTTCGTCTCTGAGGGCTTGGCACTTACAGGTGTAACCTTGGCACTGGGCTCGCGGCATGCGAGTTGCAACATCGTGGCCTTGGCTGTGAGCTCTCGCTGGGGGCTCGTCCTGCATGGTCAGCACTTGTACTCTTGTTCTGAGAGGATTTTCATTGCAAGGCTCCTGCCTGGGGACTCTTGCTTGCGGCCTACTTGGGCCTAGTTCATGGGTGGCGGTACATAATCCATAGTATGGAGATCGCGGGGCGACAGAGTGTCACACGCAGCATTAGATATACATGGTGGTATCGTCATAAGGATGGGTGGCGGAAGAAGCGTCAGCAAGCATGTACACGAGCTCTTCGGCGTCTTGCATTTCTGCGGTGCTGTAAAAAGGCCTATGTAAAAAAAAATTACGATGCACGTCAGTGGGTGTGTCAGTCACCTACGTCATAGGACTGAATATGTTCTTCGTGTAGGTTGATGTGTGAGTGACCAGTGTGCATGGTGTGGCATGTGTGTTCTCGTCTGTTGGCTATGTAGTTATGGCATCTCTAACGATGTGGATACTTGTGGCTGTTGTTCTTAGTTGAGCTCATCCATGTCGCAGGCGTCGGCTTGAGCTTGGCGTGATGGTGGGCATGCTCCTCTTATGTGTAAGTTTCTGAACCAGGGTATTTTATCATCTGCTAAATAGACAAACTCGTCTTGTGGGGGGTGTCTGGGCCGTGATCCTCTAGGCCATGGTCTAGATGAGATTGGGGGGAGGGTCTTGTCCCATTCTCCCACTTCAGTGGTCACGTTACGCCTGTGACATAGTGACGCAACTCTGTCACGGTGAATAAATGCTGCAGTCCCATGGGTGCAGGCAGAGCCCGGACAGAATACCTGCTTTGGGCTACTGTATTGCAAGGCCGGGTGTCCATACAACATTCCTCACAACGCATGTGTGTGTGTTGTGAATTGAGCATGCATGTAGAGGGGCTCCAACTCCCACTGAAAGACACGGAGACATCTAGTTGTGAAATGATAAAAAACGTCTTGGAAGGCTGCGTTCCGTGTTCATTGGTGATGAACTGGGGCCAAAATAGTAGCGAAAAGTGTTGGACCGGTGACTGTTTTGCCTTATTTAAAATGTCACTCTCAAGTACAATAGCTATTGGGGGAAACCCGCCAAGGAATAGAGAAAGCCCACCCAAGGAAGGAACAGTAAACAATCTGCTCTATTTGTCCGGATTTGCCCGGATCAGGGTGTTGTTGACCAGTTCCTCGCTGTGATGCACCTTATGTAGTTTCCATGGTAGCCGGGTAAATAGTAGAGAGATTGCACACCATCAGGTGCTTCAGATATGTACGATTTAATCATTGTCCGGGAAAACAGTAGCAACCCTGCCTCTGGAGTATTTACCCTGACAATGGTTACTGTTCTGGAATTCTCTCAGAGATGCTTCAAGAGCACCCGTGTAAACAAGAATCTGGGCTGCTCAGCGAGCAGGCGACATGCAGATGCCTGAAGCAAGTGCATTCACTGACTGGTGGGCGATGCATTCGCTTGGGCAAACCCCTTCTCATGTTACCATCTGGGAATGAGAAAACGCAAGTACTAGAGCCAATGGGCCAATCCGTTGACGAAAATGTCGCAAGATCTATTTTTCGGTTTCAGTTTATGGTCTCAAATACGTCTTCCTTGGTAACAAACTGTGTCGCATGTAATGGCCAGCTCAAGTAACCTGCAGCCAGACAGACAGATGCCTGGTGGGTACCTCAAAGAGGGCCTTCCGAGGACGCTAAACTGCATAGCTCTCAACTCACACGCTTTTGGCGGGTGTCACCCCCCAAGCCTCCTGCACGCCCATTCATTTCAATTGGCTCTCACCCGCCAAAAACAAAATCGGTTGTTTTCACCCGCTTTTGCGACACAAACGCTTGAGGGCTATGAGTTGGTAATAATGGTGACACAGATTATTACAATGCTTGGAAATTGGAAGACTCTAGTGTGCAGTGATATAAAAATAATCCTCACCTTATTGTTATTTTATTGTTAAATGGCAACACCCTTGCGGGGGTCACAATACGGGGGAAAAATCGGACATGTCTAGGCGCTGTATAACCACTATGGCTGTGACGGCGCAGTGCAAATATAACACAGTATAACATTTACTACATCAGGGCGCCCTAGTACCAAAGCCTCAAGCCGCGTCCGACCCACCCCTCATCTTGTCTTGTGGCGCCTGGAAACACTTGTGTATAGGCGCCATACAAATGTTCAATAACTATATAAATAAATAAAACCCTTTCAATAAAGACTGGTGTGCATTAGTGCTCAGATACATAAGGGACAACTGAACCCACACGCACAGACCCTATTCCTCTTACAGCAAACAGACCAGATAAAGGGGCCGTGTTTATTTACCACCGGCTTCCCGATAAATAGTAGATATGCTACATTATTTACCAGTTGTCCGGGTAAACAGTAGAGACGTTGCACTATTTACCCGTCGGCTGGCTCAATGGAGGCTCCGCGTATGCATTCAGAAAAACAGCGAGAATAGTATGTATTCAGCAGACTGGATGCGCCTTGATAGTTCCTCTGTGCTTCAGGGAGCTAATTTATCATCCGTGGGATTTCAACCCAGAAGTGACCCTGGCTCTGTGACAGAGACTGCAGAGGAGTAGAATTGCTCGTCACTAAAAACGTGGGTTCTCGTTTCAGCAACCAAAAGACATAAAAACGCAAGTGTGTACAATAAAAAAAAAGCTTCCAAGGGACGCGAGGCCCGGTTCTTTCACCTCACGCAGCGTGGCGCAGAGGCCGTTGCCCACAGCGGCCGTAGTACCTGAGCTTCCCCCATTTCTTGCACGCATTTCGATCGTGGCCCAGAGTGCTTTGAAAAGCAGCGGGCCGGGGCCTGCAGCCAGGCGCCCTTTGATGGGCCGGAGCGGTGCCCTAACACCCGTATTAGCATATCAGTAAGCGGATCGCCCGGGGGCTGATATAGATCAGGCCGGGCCGCGCTGGCCGGGGGCTGCTGGGGGATGATAATTGAGTGTCGGCCTCTGTCTGTGCTGTCCCGGTGGCGCCAGCAGCCTTTGCCTTGCTAATTTCCCCCAGTGTCTGCCTGCAGCTCCTTCTGGCAGCCTACAGCAGCCCAGGTCCCCCCGGCTCGCCCTGATCGGCAGCCTGATTGGGGCATATTGATCACAGAAGCGTAAATAAATTAACGATTGGATGGGTGGGGGGTCTTTTTGATTTGGAAAGATCTTGATTTTTTTGTATACACCCCTGATCATTTCTCCGATGAACAATCACTGTGTGTATATTCATGTTTGCTTTTATAGCAGCGCACTAAGACCTCGGCATCTAGGCGCTGCTACACGTTTAGCCATTCAGCCATTTCCTAACACGCCACAGCTGGAGTCTCCCGTGTAAAACAAAGACCCTGTAATCCTTGCCTGTCACATATGATATTTCAAATTTGCTTACGAGTTTTATTTACCTCCAGACCGCAGTGAGAAAAAGTGCTTCACAGTGCTTTGCATGGTGCAAAAAATGCAAGTTGGGACCACACAAGAGAGAACAGTACGTAAAGGTACCTTCCGCGTTAACTGCAAAATAGTCAGCTAGTTTACAATGAAAACAATTAAAAATGCAGTGCGCCTATCATGTTAGATACACACTTGCAGTGCATTATTAATAATATCAAAGATGGTTTTTGTACGCAACACTATTTGTATCCAATGTAAAACATTTCTACTTCATTAACTTGTTCAGCATTGCTGCTCTGTATCCAATATAACATATTTTACTGCATTGACTCAATTGTTCATACAAGTGAACATTCATTGAATGTATCTTCAACCTATCTGACAAATGGGAATACAATTTGAATGAGACTGCATGTTATTCAGAGTAGATGAGTCCTGCATTCAAAATATAGCAGAGCCCTCATCTGTAGACAGTTGCCCATGCGGTTGTTGGACTCATTTATAACAGCCCATACCCCAGTCATTAGTGCCACCCACAGAAAAAGTCTGAGTCCCACGAAAAAAATCGGTCCAGCTGTCACATAGTCACTGACATAGCAGGGTTTGAAATTGAGGGGAGCTGGGAGCTATTTAGCTCCTGCTATTAGCCTAGAAGTGCCTGGTTAGCTTGACACCAACAGCTACCAGGGGCTTCTTATGGCTCCTCAGACCGCATCTGTGATATTAACTCTCTGCATTTGGGACGATCTATAAATGAGCATTTTGACACCTCTACATGACATTTAAAGCAGAAGGGGTCGTAAACAAGGAACAGAAAGTCAAGTTTGCATCTTATGTGGAAGTTAGATTTGTGGAACGTTATTTACTAGTTCATCATTCCGCAGTGGTAGCTTCTGCTCATTTGTTAACACTCCTTTATTTTCATGTTTGTTCAGATTGCGCGAAAGGGCAAAACTCATTCCCTTTTCTCAACCCAAGGCCAATTAGGTTTGGTTCATACTGGGGGAGGTGAGTTTTGTAAAATTCTGCTTTTGTGTCCCCAGCACTCTTTCTGCACCTAGCCAATTCCTGGCTCTGAAACCCCTCATCAGCGGGTTAGGCTTTACCAGAACCCCCTCCAGCCATCAGTAGGTGTGACGCCAATATGATTATCTGGTTAGTAATCGCCACAATTTGCAGCAAGTCTTGAGCACACCTCAAAGCCATCATGCATCTAGAACAGGTCTAAAGCAATACCACTACCACACTAGTAATGGTCTGCACGAAAGTTCTGCCGGCCAATAAGAGAAGCTCTCGTCCCTTCTTGATTTCATTTTCTTCGGTAAATACACTGAAAACTTATACATACATCCCAACAATCACTATCATTCACCCTCATGATGTCAGTTCCCTACATGTTGTGAATCTGTCTCTATGTTTTTATCTCGCTGACTTTTCCCACTCTTCCCCTTTCCTGCTCTCCTTGACCCCATTTCCTTTTCACCCCACAGACCGCCACAATGGGTGGGGTCACAATTCGCCCCTCTACACAGACAAGACTGTGCTTTAAGACCACTACGGCCACGACATGCGCAGTATAAAAGACAAATAACATAGTAGAACCTACCCACTGACAAACACAAAAATGGGTCTATGCATGCTTTTCAGGTAGAAAGCCACACTCTCTGATACTCAGAAACCACATTTTGTAATAACACCTGGACTTACATAGTACTTTATGGCACAATTACACTGCTTCGTAGTCCTCGTTTTGCCATTTTATTTGGGGTTTAGTTTTATATAGCACGACACTGAATTTTATTCATTGTGATGTTTGCCTGGTGACCCAGAGTTTACACACAGATTTCTACAGCCAATGAATGTAACCACTGAGCTGCCCTACTATCGTAACGTGATAGACGGAAGATCAAATATCTCTGTTATGTTGGGAGTTGCCAGAGGGGGCACTAGTGTGAGAAATGTATGTCCCTCATTCTGTATCACCCGTTGGCTGTGCGTGTAGCAGATAGTGCAACTAGTGTAATGGGATCCTACACATATATATGTTACAAGTAAGCGTATGACATGCAAATCATACACAAAATGACCAACAGCAGAAACATTAGCACCACCCTCAGCAAACGTGTCACGTGAATAAGTGAACAGGTAAAGGCCAACTACCTACAACTCAATGCAGACAAAACAGAAATCATAAAAATCTCACCTCATGCTGCACCTGAAAAACCCTTTAGGAAATGGGCACCTGCCCGTAGCCACCTAAAGTAATCAAGTACCTAGTCATAATAATGGACAAAGGACTCATGCTGGAACCCTAAGTCAATGCAACAGTCAAAAAATACTTCTAGGATTTCCGCTCTCTATGACAGATTATCCACTACCTCTTCTTCACACGCAGAGTGCTGGATGTCATCTCCCTGATTCTTTCAATAATTGATTAAGCAAGCAGCATTTGCCTGGGTATGTTGAACTACCTCACAAATAAACGTCAACAGATCCAAAACACAGCAGCTAGAATCCTACATAAATCCTGACACGAGGTAACACATAACGGTGGCTATCAGAGCAACCCACTAGCTACCAGTCAAAAAAGGATCCAGTTTAAGGCCTTCTGCATTGCCCACTATTGACTTGAAGGTCAAGGAGCAGAATTCCTCCAAAACAAAATCTCACTCTCAAAAACCTCGGATTGAGAAATGACATACTATTAGGAACCAGAAGATTTTTTCAGAGAAAGACACAGAGGCTCTGGCTTTTCCACTATGGCAGCCACTGCAACGTGATACCAATGGAAATCCACACCGCAAAGGACCACCTGAAGTTCAGGAAATCTCTAAAAACGTTGATCTTCAATGCTTAACAGAATGAAAGTTTAACCTACACTCATCAAGCAGTAGGCACAACGCTTCTCAAGCAGCCAACACAACCTAAGGGAATGCTGTACAGGCTTCTGACCATCTGTTTGTAATACATTGCACAGCACTCAGTAAACTGTAACACCTGGAAGACATCACATCAAGACACTGCAAAAACCCTAAGAGAATGCCGTCAATGCCTCCCGGAATATATAAACCTCAACTCAGTACATCTTCACACATCAGCCACTAAAGCCAAACAACTCTCACCATAATAAAAACAGCTGCAAGACTGATACTTTGAAAACACTATGGAAACCCCAAGGACACTTCCCACCTTTTTTACTAACCCTTCATTTCACTCTATCTTGCCCATCACAAAGATGCAAACAAGCCACTTGCACATGGCTTTAAAAAGGGATCATCTCCCCAGACTTCGAACATCGCAAACGTACATCTCGAACTACAACTGACATATTCAGCCCATGCTACAAGCAAGAGGCCACTCCTCTGGGCAGAAGGCTTTCAATGCCTCCTACACTTCTCACCTAGAAAGGGTACACGCACACAGACAGAGCTCAGGGTACTTCTGATCCGCAAGGTCAACACAAAGCACTGAAAACTGGCCTTTCCCTCTACTCCCAACTAACCAAACCCACCCACTCTCTTCCAGATCCACCAGAGTACCTGGAGGCTAAGTACCGGCAAAAGGCAGCAGAGCGCGGTACAAATAATAAGAACATATAGGTATGTTTATGTGTATGTACTGAAAAATGTTGGTTAATGTGAGCAGATTTAACCCAAAAAAAAAACTTGAACTTCAGTGGATGTGGGAAGCCATGACCAGCTTAACTCGGCACGTTGCTGTTGCAAAGCCCATAAGCACATAAATAAGAAGAGTCACAATGACATACAAAATGGCATTATGGGGACAGCAACAGGAACACGCTGATTTAAGCGGCTCATGATTTACCACATCCACTGAATTTCAAGGGTTTTGTTGCGTTAAATCTGCTCAACTTAACTACACTTTAACTAGCCTTTTTTTCCTTGAATTTCAAGGGTTTTGTTAAACCATAATTTTTTTTGTGGGCCACTAGCCATGGCCTTCGGCCGTGCCCACTGAACATGTTCCCCCAATATCTTTCTTTTGGATCCACTAGGTGGCCACAGGATTTGGCTCTAGCCACTATACATGTCTTTCTGGACGAATAGCCAGGGCCTATGGCCCTGCCCACTGTATCTTCGAAAACACTACCTTTCCATCCCATTCACTAGCCATGGCCTTTGCCATGACCACTGGCCCTGGCCTTTGCCCGTTGCCCCTTTACATGTTGCCCCAATAGCTTTCTTCCAGTCCCACTAGCTATGTTCATCTGCCATGGCCAATCCCCACGGCCTTCGGGCATGGCCACTTTACATATTGCTCCATAAATTTTCCTAAACAGGCCCACTAGACCTGTAATAGAAATGCTGGGCCAAACAGAATGTGATTTAAGAGTTGTGTTCCAGCATACCACCATCCCTCCTCCTGTCATACTACGGCACTACCCGAATTGCTTTCAGGCATAGTAATTATAGCCACCTGTCTTTGCCACTGCTTGCCCCCCTCCTTCCTCTCCCTCCCCTTGTCCTGTGCAAGTTGGGCACTACCCCAATTGCTGTCAGGCATAGTAATTTGCAGCTGCCTGCCTTCCGCAGCCACCCTGCCCTCCCCTTTCACCTTTTTTTCCTTTCTTAGCACTTACTCTTATCACTGTCCTCTGACCTCTGATAACAGCTGTCTGTCCCCCCTTTCTTTCCTCCTTGTTTTCTCCTCCCCCCAGCACTACCTTGATCAGCCACTGACCCTCAAGGTAGTCACTTGCTTTGTTCCTCTCCTCTTCCCTTCTCCCCTCCCCCAGACACCCCCTCATCTCCTCATTCTTGCACTGCAACAATTGTCGTCAGACATAGTAATGTTACTGCTACTATTGTCTCCTTTTATTCCTTCCCCTGCTCTCCCTTTTTTCTTCCATGCACTTGTACTATCGGTTATATGATAGTTATTACTCACATTCTGATTTGTTTCAAGGACCTGTAAGAATGTAACTGTATTCTCCCATGTTCCCTCCCTCCTTGAAGTGCTTTGAAACACATTGTGTATAGGCGCTATACAAATAAACAATCAATTCAATACTTGACTATAAAACAACAGTGTAAAAATAGTTGGGTGAGAAAAGTTGGTTATTCATAGCATTGATAGCATTAGTATTGTAACACTGAGCAGTTGTTTCAATTCAGATTACTACTGTGCTGTAACACGTAAATCACCTATGTATGTAGGTATGTAAAGGATTCATATAGCGCATAACTAGCTACCAAGCAACGATTGCTGTACAAGAAATGGGTGCATACAGAGAGGGAGAACATTGGGGATGAGGGAGGTGAGGCCAATTATTCCTATGAAGCCAGATTCACCTATATGCAGTGGTTGAAGTGAGCGCGAACAGTCTGGGTGGTGTTCCTCTACTTTTTTTTGTTTTGTGTGTTAACAGTTCCACTACTTTTTACAACCATATTCACAATTCCAAAATGCTACTTTTTGAAGTTAAAGCATACCTTCTCACTTTATCATCTTATAGTGATTGCAGCTAAACTAAAATCTGACCATATAATTATGAAGCCTAAGTGACAGAGTCTGGATAATTCTAGCTGGCTTCATTTTAGCAAGGCGAAGATAGGAGAAGTTCTGGTAAGTAGTAGTAGTTTGTCATTTATATAGCGGTTTTATCCCATTAGTATGGCCTCAATGTGCTTGTGGTGGGAACACCCTTGGAGGACCGACGTCCAAGCTATGGGAAAATTGTCCAAAGGATAAGAATGCGTGTGTGAATTTAAAAACAAATATAAACATATTTATATTACGTTTTTATCAAAGCACTTTACATAGGGCATATTTACATACATTATTAATGGCTGAGATAGGGCGTTAAGTGGGCTGGCCATGCTCCAGTAAGCTAACCATGAAGGTCAGGCATGTGGATGGGTGCTTAGAGGTGGTCAGCAGAGTCTGCAATTGCAAGAGACTTGTTATGTGTCCAGCTTGATCACAGGTTTTGTCATAGGTTGTAGTTGAATTCTGATGGCAGAGGTGTTGTGCTTTGTGTTTTAGTTTGGTTTATGGCGGCAAATCATTATGTGTCCATCTAGATAACATTTTTTGTCGCAGATCGTCCCTGCATTCTGATGTATGCGGGTGGGTATTCGTGCCTGTGGCAGATGTCCACCGAAGTGATGCGTGAATACGTAACTTAAGGCACAAGTGCAGCTTTGTCTTTGGTGTAGCTGTGTGATCAGATTGTCTATATAATAAACAGGCTACCCTCATAAATCCTCTGAGCGCAACAGACAGGCTACTGTCATAAAGTCTTCTAGGTGCAATAGACAGGCAATCCTAATAATAGTCTAAGTGCGATAGACCGGATACCCTCATAAATCGTCAAGTGGTATAGACAGTCTGACCTCATATACCTTCTAGGTGCAATTGACAGGTTATCCCGATAAATCTTCCGAGTGATATGGAAAGGTTAACATCAGAAATCTTCTAAGTGCAATACCAAGGCTACCGCAATATATCTTCTACATGTAATACATTGGCTAACTTTCGTCAGCTTCCCCCAGAAGCTCAATGTCTCCAGAGCTCTGATCCTCTCTAGGCTGGACTACTGCAACAGACTCTTCCTCAATCTGCCTCTTTCCATTCTCCACCCCCTCCAACTAATCCAGAATCGGACTGGTAGTTTTATCTTTGGCCTCAAGCCTAGGGACCGCATCGCTTCATCCCTAATTTCTCTCCACTAGCTCCCGGCACCTGCAAGGATCAAATTCAAAACCCTTTACATCATCCACAAGGCTTTCTGGGGCCTGGGACCACGCTACATCCAACTTTCTCTCCCCAAATACGGCACGGCTAGAGCACTTCGGTCCTCTAGCTCCAAATCTCTGCAGACCTGTTGTTTTTCAAAGCAGAGAGTGTCGGGTAGAACTCTATCCTGGGCAGGTGCCTCCCTCTGGAATGGCCTCCCTGCCTCTCTCAGACTTGAGCCCAGACTTGAGCCGGATCTCCTTAAGTTCTGGAAGCAGTTCAAGACTCTTCTCTTCCTCCCTCCTGTGCTAATTCCCACCGTGTGTCTGCTACGACTGACGGCCTGGTCCCACACGAGTCTTACATGGCATCACGCCGCCCTCATCCTTATATCTCAGGTAAAATGCTGAGACAATATTATTTCTAAAGGTCCATGCCATTTGCAAAGGGATCGTTTTTACTATCAGGTATTATGTTATTGTGATTTATACTGTACACTGCTGCCATTTCCATGGTCTCCAGGTGCTCTGAAGGACTGAAAAGGAAGGGGGGCCCAGGAGGGTTAGTTAGCGGGATTTAGAGGGAAAGCGCAAGAGCTTTGTTATGGTGTTGGTAACTTCAGTTCGGGAAAAACGGTCAATGTGTGCTGGGTTTGCTTTTGGTTGGTAAGGTGTTGGCTGTTTTGATGTATGAGTGTGTAAAGGGGTGATTGGTGTGTTTGTGGTTTAGGTTTCTGTACTGTGTTTGGTTTAGTTGGTTGTTGCAGAGTGTGTTCAGTTTGTGGTGGTTTCAGGTTTCTGCAGTGGTAGAGATAGGTGTGTGTTTTGTTTCGTGGTTGAGGTACGTGGGACATTGGAACTTTTTTTAGTAGGGTTGGTGAGGAGTGGTCTTTGCCCTTTGGATTCAGGGTTATGTTGGTTTGGTTCATATCCTTGTATGGTGGTTTAGACTAACATGCTTTGTTTCATTGGGTTATCCAAGTTTCAGTTATAAGTTTTGGTTGTTTTGGGGTGTTTCTCCTTGTGCTGTTGGCTTTTTCCCTTGGACGGTGTTTACTGCTTAACTCAGTGAGTTAAAGAGCCAGGATTTTAGTAATTTTCTGAATTTGAGGTGCTCTTCCATTGTTCTTATTTCCTTTGGGAGTGAGTTTCAAAGTTTTGCCAAGATGCAAGTGGCTATAGAGGATTTTTCAATGCATGCCCCAGGGCAAGTGTAAAGTTATAGTATGAGCCTTGGTGATGAGTCGCTTAGACTATTGCAATGCACACCTGGGAATAAATTCAATGAAACTTATAATTAGCAACGTCCAGGTGGCTTGAAACTGATTGTTTTCTGAGGGTAGGAAAAGTCAGCATATCCACCCACATTGCTGTGAACACGGCCCGGCCGCAACACCGTGTCACGTTGCACTATGCACCTGACTACCCCGTCAAAGTCACAGTTACACTCCTTTTTTTGACACACTTCTGCCACTGTTGATTTGCAACTTTACAAAATTCTGTGTGCAACCTGCATATATCCCTGTTCAACTTCTGGCAGGGTACTGCTGACTTTTATTCTTACAGACAATAAAATAAGTATTACTTGGGGCCTAATTTACAAAACGGTATTAACATGGGAAAGTTCCATTGAAAATATTTTTGTAAATCAGGCCCTTAGTTGGCTAACTGTAAAAATGTTTAACAAGGCAAAGAAGATAGCCTATAAAACCGAAAACGTACGGGAAGTCGCGGGGGCTGGCAAGGGGGGCCCCGGGGGGAACGCGAAGCGTTTCCCCCCGGGGAGTTTTTTGGCGATGCACATGGCCAGCGAGTGGCCGTGGGGCAGAGCGCCTCCTGGGGGGGTATTTAAGGGCTCAGGGAAGATTCGGGAGGCAGGCGACAGTTAGGACTTGATGATTGTCCTGTGGCCTGCTCCCGAGCCTTCCCTGAGGTAGCTGGGGCCTAGCTGTCGGTTAGTGCAGGTGAGGTAGGGGATTTAGGCAGCTTTAAGGCGGGTAGGTAAATTAAAAAAAAAAAAAAAAAAAAAAAAGTGAAGTTGTTTTGGGTAGCAGGGTAGGAGGGGTGCCGTAAATAAGACACCCCTCTCGGTTTACCGGCATATTTCAGGTTCCGGGGCCTTCAGGCGGGCGGCCCGCGAACGGGGGGAAGGCTTGTGGGGCTCCGTGTCGGCCGACTCTCATTTCGGGTCGGCGTTAGGGCTAAAGGGGGAGCGGAGCCTCAGCTGATCCGCAGAGTCGGGTACGCGGGGATTCTTGGTGCTCCGCCCGCTCCGCTCCGAGCGTTTCGTTCCGCGTGCGTGGGCGTTTTTTCCCCAACGCTCGCGCATATAAGGGGCTGGGCGGCGGTTTTAAAGGAGCCGCGCCCAAGTTAGTGTGGAGTGCGGTGCGCTCCGGACACAGCCAGGTGGCAGTGTTCTGCCTGTTAGCAAGTGCTAACAAGGGCTTGCTTTTGGGAGTTTTTGTAGGGCTCCCGCTTGGGGAATAGGGGTGGGGAAAGGGAGGGCAGGGTGATAAGTGGTAGGGGGGCAGGGGGAATAATAAAATATAAAAAAAAAAAAAAAAAATTTTTGGTTAATTTATTAATTTTCAATTTACCAGTAGGGAAGCAATATAAAAAAAAATATATATATATACAGTTAAGGTAGGTTAGTTTAAATTGGTGGCCTGTCATTAATTGGCTCTATTAGGGAGGCTATTTTCAAGGTTTCACACTAGGTGCGTGTGTGGTTTGGGGTTCTTTTTGGGGGCGCTTTGCTCCTTTTAAGTTTTTGAGGTTATAAGGCTGTAAGGGCTAGTCCACGGGTAGGTCCCGGCTCGGGGGCATAGATTATTTAGGGCAATTTTTGAGGGTTGTATTGGCGGGGCACACACATTTTAGTGTGCACAATGACAGGCCGGGGGGCGAGCAAGAAGGGGCTGGTGGATGCCGGGGCCTTGAAGAAGGCCCTGGAAATCATTAGCAGGGCAACTAAAGCCCAATTGGAAAGTGCGGTAGGGGAAGTTACGGGAGAAGAAGGGAGCGGTGGGGGCCGGCCGCAGCACAGAGCGGCGGCAGACGGTGCATTGGCGGCGGTGGTAGCTTGCACCCCTACGGCAGGAAAAGGGGAGATTTGGGAATCTAGGGGCAGGAAGATGAGGAGGGAGATAGACAGGAGGGCAGAAGGGGGTTTAATGAGTTCAGGGGGTCAGCCAGAAAGGGAGGAAGGGTATGATAGCTCCAGGGTAGAGGGGAGTTCTCGGGAGGGTAGAGACCGAGGGAACACCAGTGGGGGCAGGGGTGGAGGGCAGGTGGGAGTGGCAGGGCAGAGAGGAAGAGGGGGAAAATACCTGCAGAAGACCGCAGGTGGGAGAAGGAGGGAGAGGTCCCCGTCAATGGCCTCCCCGGATAGGAGGAGTGGGGGCGGAGGGCGCTGCACAGCCCCCGCTGTGCAGATGGAGGGTGAGGGTCTCGGTACGGCCCCTCCTCGGTTAACGCAAGGAGAGCCTAGAGGGCGCAGCACAGCCCCTAGCAACGAGGATGTCAGGGTGGAGGTCGGAGCGCCTCGCCCAAGAGAAGAGGACCAGGCAGAGGCTCCCACAGCCCCGCCGAGAAGACGTCAGAGGAGTGGCGGGGCGGACGCCCCGGGCTCGGAAGAAGATCAGCAAATCATCTCGGGCAGGAGCCCGCATCCTCAATGGTATTTAAGGGGTGATGAAGTTGATTGGGAGGAATACGGGGGGCGATGGGAATTTGAGGATTTCAGGGCGGAAAGGGAAAGGGCGGAGGAGAGAAGAAGTTCAAGGTGGGACAAGGAAAGGGAAGTACAAGAGGGTCGGGGTGAAAGGGGTCAAGGAAATTATTGGCTGGGCGATTGTGCTGACATGTTTTGTCCCCGCAGCAGGAGCCCTCTAAGAATGGAGAGGAGGAACACCGGTGTGGACGCCAGGCCGCAGGTGGCAGGTGTGGAAAGAGGTGAGCGGGAAAGGGAATGGTCATCTGCATGGCAGAGAGGGGTTACAAATAGGTGGACAGGGGAGGAACGGGCTGGTTTCCAAGGTGTAAGGAAGGAAGTTGGTGTGCAGGCCATTGGAGCCGGAGGGGTTGGAAAGAGCATTTGCTCAGTGGAGATCCAAACGGACAAGGTGGTGGAGCCATTGGTGCTCGAAGTACAAGCCGGAAAAGATAAGGAGGGTGAAGTGAGAAGAAAGGAGAAAAAATGGCCATACATGGGGATAACAAAACCATTGGGGGCGCACTTGATGGCAGCGTCCAGGGAGAAGATTCAGGCAGGGGAATTTGTGGATGTCTTTAAATTGCTCCATAGGGAAGTGAGAGCAAAGGAGGGGTCTAAGGAGGAAGAGAGGGAACTGGCTTCACGCCCAAGGGTCCCGGTGACTATTGAGAATTGGACGTCAGCGTTTATTATTTATGCCAGTGTGTACTGTGAAAAATTCCCGGAGCGTTGCGTGGCCCTGCTTAAATATATGGACGTAATTAGGAAGGCTTTCACGAGTTTTGGGGGTTTTGCCTGGGTACGCTATGATGAGGAATTCAGAGCGAGAATGGCGGAGGACAGTGAGGCGGTCTGGGGGGAGATAGACATGGATCTTTGGGCTGCAATGGATGGCTCCAACGAGGCCTGCCCCGACATTGCACACAGCAAGTGGGCTGCCTGTGCCTTACCGGCCCTTTCTTGGTCGCCCCGCCCATGAAGGGGTGGGGGGAGGAGGCGGAGGACAGCCCTCAACTGCATGTTGGGCGTTCAATAAAGAAGGCTGCACGAGGTGGATGTGCAAATTTAAACACGAGTGCAGCAGGTGTGCGGGTCGGCATCCGGTTACAGATTGTTTTCAGGCAGGGGACAATGGGTCAGGGCGAGGAGCGGGGCAAAGAAGTGGGGGGGAAGGACCGCATACCAGGTAAATTGGGGTGTGCTGGTAGGTCGGGCTCAGTTTAAAGTAAAAGGAGGGGGGGCACAAGGTTTGAGGAAAGATTGTTGGGGGCAACTTAAAGGGGGGCAGGAGAAGGGTGAGGAGGAAGACGCGTAGGTAGGGGAGGGCCGCAGGGGGGATGTAATGGTGGTAATTGTTAATGGGAGGCAGCTGTCGTTTGGAGGGCATGGACGACGGTGGTGAAGCCCTCACGCTTGCCGCACGACAAGGTGAGTAGGCTTCAGGCTGCATGGACGGAGGTGCGGGAGCGCCTCTGGTGCAGCAGGGGGAAGTGAGGAGTTGGGTCTGCATGGACGGGGGTGCACTAGGGCCCCTGGTGCAGCTAAATTAAAAAAAAAAAAAAAAAAAAAAAAAAAGTGGAACAGAGAAGCGAGGTGCCGGAAGAGGAATTTATGTGTAATGGTCTGCATGGACGGGGGCGCAGGTTTGGCCCCTGGTGCAGCGGTGGAGAGGAGTAAAGGAAAAAAAGGGGGCCTGCATGGACGGGGGTGCACTAGGCTCCCTGGTGCAGGTGGGAAACAGGTGGTAATGGACGCTAGTATCTTGAAGATGGTGATATGGAAGGAACTGCATGGACGGGGGCGCAGGTTTGGCCCCTGGTGCAGCGGTGGAGAGGAGTAAGGCAAAAAAGGGGCCTGCATGGACGGGGGTGCATTAGGGCCCCGGGTGCAGGCGGGAAAAAGGTGGTAATGGAATCGAGGAGCTTGAAGAGTTATATGGAAGGGACTGCATGGACGGGGGTGCAGGTTTGGCCCCTGGTGCAATGGCGAGAGGAGGAATAAACTAAAGGGCCTGCATGGACGGGGGTGCACGTGGGCCCCCGCTGCAGGGGGGACAATGCAGGAATGTAAAGGAATAAACTGGGCACAACAAGTGGAACAAATGGTTTATTGCTTGTAGGGGAGCTGTCTGCGACTTGTTTTTACGTGGTTATTGTTTGGGGGCTTTCAGGGTTTTTAAGTTGGTCGGGGGAAAAGGGGGGGTAGGGGGACTGCAGTGGGAAGATGTTCAAATTACAGAAGAAGGTTTAGACATCAAGATGAAGAGGTCCAAGACGGATAAGAAGGGAAGGGGCTCTTGGTTTCGGCTGGGTCGTGGGAGCAAGGTTTTATGCCCAGTTCCAGGTGCTAGGGGTATCGCGGAAGGAGTTGGTGGCAGTGGGAGAAGAGGAAGAGGATTTCGGGACTCATTACTTTAGGATGGGCGCAGCATCTGAGGGTACCGGGCTGGGTTTTTCAGAAGACAAGGTGAAAAGATTGGGACGTTGGAGGTCTGGGAAATATAAGGGGTACGGCAGGGAGTTTGATAAGGGGGATGTTGAAAAGGTGGGTAGGACTTTGTGGGCCAACTGTTGTTGAAATATTTTTGACTTGTCAGTGATTTTGTATTTTCTTTTTCAGATGCTGCGCGAAAGGAAGGGGAGTTGGCGCAAGTTTTGATTTGTTGGCCATTCAATTGTTAAGTGGGCTGGGAAGGAAGTGGAAAAAAGGGGTTGGGAAGGTAACAGGGGTGCAGTTACAAGGAAGTGGTGGTGAGACGGCACGGGTTGGGGGGCCTGCGGTGGGATCAGCTGCTTCCTATATTGGCAGGGATGAGGGAACGCTTGGGGTTCCAGAGGTGGTGATTCGGCATGCAGGGGAGAATGACCTGGTGAGGGATACGGGTGGCTCTTCTTGTTTCTGGGCTGGGAGACTGGGTAAAAAGTTTGAGGTAGAAAAGTTGGGGGGGGGGTGGGGCAGAAAGAACTCCTCGGGGGAGGGTTTTTCTGGTGCCGGGGGCATGGCCCCTTTTGATGTGGGGGGAGGGAAGCACAATGGGGGAATGACACGGAAAAGGATGGGGTGGCACTGTTTGCACAAGCAGGTCACCCCGGGGGAACAGGTATTGAGCCTGGAGGGGCATGGCCCCTGGGAGAAAGCGGGACGCCTGGAAAAGGGGCAAGGAGACGGTAGGATCCAAGGGATCATTAGGGAGGAATTGGGTTATTTAATTATTTAATTGTTGGGGGAAAATGAAAATGTTTAATTTATTTAAGTGGTGGTTAAAATATTCCTTTAGTTTGTTAGGCCATGGAGCCAGTTAAGCATTTGATTGTAAGCTTTGGCCTGTCACATTAAAGCGACCTTTTCCACTTTTAAACGAGTCTGGGTTTTTGTGCATTAAGCCAAAAGGGGGGCCCCGGGGGGAACGCGAAGCGTTTCCCCCCGGGGAGTTTTTTGGCGATGCACATGGCCAGCGAGTGGCCGTGGGGCAGAGCGCCTCCTGGGGGGGTATTTAAGGGCTCAGGGAAGGTTCGGGAGGCAGGCGACAGTTAGGACTTGATGATTGTCCCGCCCTCCCACCCCTTTCACTTCGTTAGGTTAGTGTCTGGGTATGTAATATGGGGGGGTCCATTGTTCATGGGATTATGCAGGGGGTTTGTTAGATGACAGGGCGGGTTCATGAGTTTTGGGGTCTGTTAGGAAGGTAGGGTTGGTAGTTTTGTGTGACAGGTCAGGGCATTGTGAAAGTGTGTGTAATATATGTTGCTGATGTGGCAGGTCAGGCTGGCTGCAGGTCATAGGAAAGGGGGAGTTTGGTGTAGAGGGGAGTTTGAAGGGTGTTGAAGTGGGTCGGGGCGCCGGGGGCATGGCCCCTTTTGATGTGGGGGGAGGGAAGCACAATGGGGGAATGACACGGAAAAGGATGGGGTGGCGCTGTTTGCACAAGCAGGTCACCCCAGGGGAACAGGTATTGAGCCTGGAGGGGCATGGCCCCTGGGAGAAAGCGGGACGCCTGGAAAAGGGGCAAGGAGACGGTAGGATCCAAGGGATCATTAGGGAGGAATTGGGTTATTTAATTATTTAATTGTTGGGGGAAAATGAAAATGTTTAATTTATTTAAGTGGTGGTTAAAATATTCCTTTAGTTTGTTAGGCCATGGAGCCAGTTAAGCGTTTGATTGTAAGCTTTGGCCTGTCACATTAAAGCGACCTTTTCCACTTTTAAACGAGTCTGGGTTTTTGTGCATTAAGCCAAAAAGGAAAACATTCAAATTAAATAAATATACGGGAAGTCGCGGGGGCTGGCAAAGGAAACATTCAAATTAAATAAATATACCTCTACAAGTTTTGGGGCACCCGTACTCTGAAGCACCTAGAGTACAAGCTGTAGGCCCACCCTTTTGTGAAATTCTGACTAAGTCACGGTCTTGGCGTATTTATTTAACGTATTTTGCATGGTTCTGAATGCCGCTGCTAAATAACACGAAAAAGCGCGTGCACGATCTCGATTACAGTGCATATGGTGCAGGTTACAATAGCCAATGTTCCTCCCATAGAGGGGGGTGTTTCACCACACTGGGGCGCTTGTTCTCCGAACTCCACGCGCTGTTCAAAGCGGTGCAGTCTGGTTGCGTCACAGAGCGGCTCCAGTCTGCCGCGTGCCCCTCCCTCGCCTCCCCTCGGCGCATAACAGACAGGCGCCTGGGCCTGCCAGAGATAAGCGACTGGGCGTGTCAAGAGAACCCGGAGCGGGCCAATCGCAGCGCCGGGTGGGCGGGGCGCGGGCTTCAGGGGGGCGGTGCGGTGGATGTTCAGAGCTGGCACCGAGCACGTCGGTAGGCAGAGTTCTCTGAGAGTCACCTGGACGAGTAGCGGTGCCTGTGCAGCCGGGACGGACTTGTGCAGCGTGAGTGCATCATCGAAGCTACAGCAGGGTACTTTCTAGGGTGTACCCGATACAGAGAGCTTGCAGCAAGCAAGTGCTCTGGGCAGAACGGAGAGAGGGATTGCAGCGGAGCGGCGCGCTGGGAGGAGCGCAGAGTGCACGGAGTGTTTCGGAGGCCCCGCGGCACCAGCACCGATTCCACCACCTTTCTCCGCCCGCGGATGCGGATCTGAAGAGCGCATGAGGCAAGCTCCCCCCCGTGGATCGTTGCAGTTCTGAGGAGCCGGGACTCTCTGATGGATCGGCGGCACGCCAGCCTGCTTTCCCTGTGGCTGCGTCTGGAGCTCTGTGCCATGGCAGCGCTGGTCACCCGAGGTAAGGCAGCAAGCGGCGTGCAGAGGCCGTGCGGTGTGCCGTGAAAGGAGCGGGCGAGGGGTGGCTGGGGGGAGCCGGGAGAGCTCGGAACTCGATGTTGGGAAGTTCTCCCAGAGTTCACAGTTGCGTCAGATTGATCCAGTGTCATTCCCCTAAAATCGGCTTCGCGTCCCATAACACCTAAGGGTTTCTCCTACTTCCACAAACACGCACAGGCAGACCCGTTTAGAGCAGTCATCATGGCAAGCCCGTGTCAACATGTTATTGTTATGCCTCTAATGAACTTCCCCATCACTGCCAGCCCCTGGCCACCTTCAGAGGACTAATCCTTTGATTACATTACTCCCTCGCTTTACACGGGTTCAAAGCTGCCCTCAAGAGCGTGTTCATACCCCAGTTTAACTATGCAGGGTCGTGGGTGTACGCACTCGCACTACCACCCCCCCCCAGCACACTTCATGTCTCTGAGCACAGAATCGTGGACACACAGGAAAGTCTACCATATACTTGTACTAAAGCAGTGGTGATTGGGTGCATACATGTCCCCCCCCTGTACTTGCCGGTGAACATAGTTCCGGTCCAGAGTGCCGCACACAAAGTGGACGTTGTTCGCACTGCTCCCGGGCTCGGTGTTGTGTGGATGAGTTCGGTGTTTGTTTTCTGAGCGGGAGGCTTGGCGTGGTTTTTACATCTTCTGCTGCGTTTAATTGCGGGGAGGGTGGGGTGACGCGCGCGGCGCGCCCCCCTCCCCGTCTACAGCCTGCGAGGCAAGGCTGTAATTACGGCGGCTCTCAGCCCCAACAGCCCGGGGAGGGAAGCGGCTCCGAGAGGCTGAGCTGGGAGGGACCGAGGCTGACGCCGAGGCCCAGAGACTGAAACTATGCGCCTGATAATGAGATAATTGGGGATCACAGACTTCTGACTTCAAACGCTGCCAGGAGCCGCCTGCAGTCTCTCCTGTAGCCGCCGTGACTAGAAGCAGACCTTTTCTCTTAATTGGCCAAGTACAGTAACGAGAAAAGGGGGAACAGCCTGGGCATTGTTCACCGCCCCCTTTGGGTCATTGCAGTGGCTGTGGAAACAAGTCAGGAAAATGTCCTTTAAAAAAAATGCAGCAGTAAACGCGTATGTGGTGTAAAAGGGGCGTATATAGTAGGCAACGGCGTCTTGGTTTTTGGTTTTATGCTGGAACTTGACATTCACAGAACGGTTGCATTTTTTTAAATGCTCATGTGTCCTAGAAAGACAAGTTAAATATATATCTAAGAAGAACAATGACTTTGTTTCACTCTACAAAGTGGTCGGCCGCCTCTCCGGGGGGTGTGATGAATAGTTCGATTACATGCATTTCCCCCACCCCCACAATGTATGTTAATAGCCATTTGGGAGACCTGATTCAGAAGCTTGGCCGGGCCCCTTGTTTGGGTTCTGTGCCTGGGGGGATTAAAGGCCAGCACAGGGCGGCCTGGCGCTGGAGACACTCCCGTTGCCAGGGTTTCAGCGATAAGGAAACCCCAGAGCCTGCAGAAGGGGGTGGGGAGGCTGCTGGGTTGGCAGCCATCAGAGGCATCCCCTCCTCTTGATGCCTTAATCGTAGACCTGGCCCTTCCATGCCACCTGGGGGCATTTTTTCACTTTCTATTGACGGACCCCTCGGTTAGAGCTGCAGGGAAAGGTTCTAAAGGTAACCGTCTTTGCACCGCCACGTTTGACGCATGAACGTGGTCGTGGCGTCGGCAGGGTATTTGGGTTGTCGGAAAGAGGCAGTGCTATGCAGGACTAACGATGGCCAGAGGGGGGACTGATTCGTAAAAGGAACCCTGTCCCAAATAACCCGAGACACTTGTGAAGGTGAGACCCAGCTGTTGAATACCCTGCCCATTCCCTTATCGTGCCACACGTTCCCCCTTCCCCGCCCCGGGTAGAGCTTTTGCACAGGCGCTGTTATGTACTCTACAACTCGGTTCCTCCATATGTCCATATCATTCAGGAAAGGATGCTCTTGGACATGTACCCGCTGCATCAGGGCTCGATGCCACGGCCCATGCTTTCCCCCTCAATGGGGTTCACAATTATGGGCATTGGTGGCCAAGTGCTCCAAAGAGTAAATGTTGCCATGTGGCGCTGTACTATACCAGTTACTATATTCTCACAATCGCCAGGGATATTTATCTGGGCAATAACTAACATTGGAGGGGCGGGGGTCGTTACATGCCCAGGTTCTCTTGGGTTTCGTTGTATGGCTTCAGGGCAGTGGCATCTAAACTTTGTTTACTCCCCCGCAGCAAAACATTGCCCCCTCTCCACACAGGCCATGACTTGCTTATATTCTATTGAAAGCACCGCTTTAGCGCTCCCCCGTAAAGTATGGCGTCGGCTGTCATGTGCTTGCAGCGGGGGTGCACTGGCCTGGCACGGCTGCTTCGAATAACCCCATCCGGTGCGTTTGGTTCGTAGAGCGCAACCCTTGAGATGTGTGGCCGCCATACCACGGTAGTGTACATCGACGCTGCCCAACGCAAGCACTGTGCAAAGGTTACACAGTGGCATTTCCTGGCGCTGCACCGTGCCCAGTTAGCAATATTTACCTTGGCTGTGCTCCGCTTCCCCGTTGAAATCACTTCCTACGTTTTGTAACTGGCGCTCTAATGCCTAGAAATGTTCCAACCTCGCGCGTTTCCGTGGCGACAGCCAGGGCGCGCGGTGATGGGGCTGGCTACCGAGAGCCACCTGGCTTCCCATACATCCCTGTCCTAACTTCCCGTGCCGCAGTTCCTTGGACCGGTAAATGTACGGGCCGGTTCTTTGCAACGCTATGATAGGTTATTTAACGCGCCTAATACACACAGGTTTCTAAGTGCGGACCCGTGGTTCGAACCCGCGTTGTTCCGTGTTATCTTGCTTCCAAGGCGAGCACGTTGCCCCTGAGCTATTCATGGTCACTCATTGAGTCACTTCGTTTGTAGACCTGCTCATCCCCTGAAGTGGCCCAAATGCAACTTTGCGTGTTTTACGTGGAACCTCTCAAAATACATTTTCTAGAAGTTGCAGTGTTGTTTACCTGCTGGGGTGTTGTGGTTTACAGTACAGTGTACTTGTTGGAGCTCGGGAGGACCACGATATTAGGTTGTTGTTGTTGTTGTTGTCCGGCCCAAGGGGACTTCCCTCCCCCGCCGGGTATTTCTTCTCCAGGGTTTGCCCGCACCCCGAGACGTGGCTTGTAGTCCAAACTCCGGCCCTCTTGTTGACAGCCCTCCGTTTGGGTGCACTGGGATTGCCTTTAGCACACGGGGTTGCTAATTGTAAACGGTGCTGACTAAAGGCCCTCTTGCCCGAACAGCTCTGCGTGGAGGCCGTGCCTCCTCTCCCCTCCCCTCTTCGTTTTCAGGGGTCCCAAGTGCCTGCCTCATTTCACACGCTACGGCGGAGCTAGCCCCTGGCTGTCACCCCAGCAAGGGCTCTTTAGAAGGTGTTGCTTGACACGCTTAAACCAAGTTACTGGCACGAACGTGCAAAGTAGTTTACGACCCAGTGGTTCCGATTAAGGCGACCTAACAAAAAATCCCTAATGAGTGGCGTTTCTTCACCCCGCACTCTGTTTTGGAAGGGCGCCCCGCTCTAGGCCTCGCGGTGCCTTTTTTGTTTCTTCCATGTAATAGTTTGCTGTGAGGCATTTGGAGCTGGGATTCCCTGGCAGGCCATATCGCTCGTTTTATATAGCCTTTCCACTCCCTTTTTGTTTTAATTGGAGAGGCAAACGTATATGTTTTGGAACATGAGGTGATTGTGGGGGGACTTTTTCTGCATGTCATCTCATCATTTTGGCGAAGCACCAACATTTCCGTAACTGTTCCCTGGTCTCTATATAAAGAGCATGCTTTTCAAGGGGTCCGCATTGCAGACTGTTCTTTTGCATCCACCGAAGTTGATAACCGCGCCTTGAAACACTTGTGTATAGGCGCGTTACAAATGCCATATCATAAACCCCCCCCCCCTTATAGAAAGCGCAAGTCTTCAAACTGTGATGACCTCCGCTTTGGAGTTTCCCAGGGGTCGGGGGCTCTGACGGGTAGATGACTGTCCTGACTTCATATAAAGCACGTATACAATTTTTGTGGTGGGGTCCTGCGAATTTATTTTTTAGTCAAGGTGGGGCTCAGTGTATACATGGGGGCGAGGTGTGCTGTTCTACTGTATTGCTTCCCAATCCCTGTTTATTTTTTTATTTTTTTAGAGTAGGAAACGTCGTGAGGCTTATACTGTCTGTTGCGACCCGGAAGTATCCAACTGACTAAACCTAATACTGTCTTCTTTTGTTTTTTTCTTTCTAGGGGAAATCAGGTGTTATTGCGACGCCGCACACTGTGTCGCCACGGGCTACATGTGCAAGTCTGAGCTGAATACGTGTTTCTCCAGGCAGCTGGACCCCCAGAACTCCAACTCGCCGCTTATCCACGGCTGCCTGGACTCGCTGGCCAGCACAGCCGACCTCTGTCGGGCGAGGAAGGCCCCCAACCACACGGGCACCGCCACCCCCAGGCTGGAGTGCTGCCACGAAGACATGTGCAATTACCGGGGGCTGCAAGATGTCCTCTCTCTTCCCCGGGGCGAGAGCTCAGGTAGGCGAGCAGTCTTCAGCTAAGACCTTGCATGTCTGCTATTGATTTGGTTGTTAATGTAATTAGACACCAGAGGGAAATGCCTGGCTGGGATCTCGAGATGTTTCCATTGAGTGGCTTTTATGGGTCTGCAGTAGCATTAGTTGCTTGTCTGGCTAATGGGGTTTTGCCTGTGTGCCGCTTTGTATTGTCTGCCATGAATGAGCATTGTTTTTTTGGGGTACGGTCTGTTTACAGTGGCCTGCACCTTTTTGAGCTGTAGGTCTAGGGCTGGTATTGGAAGGCATGCTGCAGCAAGGCAGCCTAATGGGGGATGGGTCGTAACCAGTTGCCTACATGTCCTGACGCTTGTTATTGGATTGTATCAATTCGGATTTTGGGATCGCCTGGACTACTGTTTTTCACTCAGGGAAGTGTCTAGGAAAAGTGGCAAAATCAAGTGTTTTTCTTAAAACCACCCATTCGTAAAAACCATGTTAGGGCAGCCTGTCGGAACAGGTGCTACAGAGGGGATTTCTGATGCGTGCCTAAACGTAGACGTTTTGTACTACAATTCCCATCAGTCTTAGCCACTGCAGCCAATGGTGAGCCATCATGGGGGGTGCTCTTGAAAACATCCGGAAAGCTGCAGCTGCCAGAGCCCTGTTTACTGCAGTGATATTGAAACTTTTTAGTGCTGTGCGCCAACCCGCAACCCCGCCCCCCTTGAGGAAACCTATTGTTGCTGGGCCCCCAGCTGTCCTGTTGGAAGGGCATGCCCCCATTTCTTACCCGCGAAGGGTCACGTATCATACATTAGTGGTGAGAAGACATTTTTGAGTCTCGAGATGGATATGCAACAGTCTTTACACAGGGGAAAAGAGCAGGTTACATAAATGATAAAGGTATGGTGATGGGCTAGTGAGCACTGCAACGTTTTTTACTTTGGGTCGGCTCCCTGGAATGTTCTAGTGACTTTGCACCAGTGCAAGGTCACTTTGCGCTATGCTAAGCATTCCACGAATGGGGCTCTCAAAATGTAATCCTTATCTTTGAGCAAAGTCGGGAACCCCCCCCCCCCCCCCATGTACTGTCTGCAATAGCAAGTGTCACACCTATTAACGCCCTTTTGTTATTTGTGCAGGTCAAGGTAGCCGATACCAACATGAAAATGGCCGACATCTCGTCTCGAAGGTGCAGGAGTTGAGCTCCTCAAAAGAACTGTGGTTCCGCGCAGCGGTGATCGCCGTGCCCATAGCGGGCGGCCTGATCCTGGTGCTCCTCATCATGCTGGCGCTGCGCATGCTGCGCAGCGAGAACAAGAGGCTGCAGGAGCAGCGCCAGCAGATGCTCTCCCGCCTGCACTACAGCTTCCACGGGCAGCACTCGAAGAAGGGGCAGGTGTCCAACAAGCTGGACCTGGAGTGCATGGTTCCGGTCAGCGGCCACGAGAACTGCTGCATGACCTGCGACAAGATGCGACAGACTGACCTGAGCAGCGACAAGATCCTCTCGCTGGTTCATTGGGGGATGTACACGGGCCACGGAAAGCTGGAATTTGTGTGACCCCCCCCCCCCACCCCCCCTTAATAAATTCGAGATAAATGTGGTTTGAAGCATACAGAGGCCTTGGGGTTCTGCTGGACAGGAGCACTTTATCTGCAAAATAATTGTCTTTTTGCCATTCTCAAGGTGGGCAGGACATTTTATGGACCACATCTTGGATATTTCTTCTGAAGGATCCCGGGACTTGACTTTTTGCACAGGATTAAAACACTGAACATGCATTTGCTTTCCCGTTGCAAAGGAAAGAAGCGAAGTTGTACACTGTCACTGTGGCTATGTGATCTGTCGGGAGCAAATGAACTTTGAAAGACACTGTACATAGATTGGAAGCTCCTAATGTACTAGTTTTCTGTTAATGTAAAGATTTTCTAAAATATATATATATATTTTTTGTCTGGAACCAAGTGGGTGCAGTGTGTCTTAATTCCAGTGTTTCCCATTTGGTGTTGCGCTTTGACTTGGCTTGCTGTTGGATAATCTGCATATTGGTACTTGGAAAGGCCCCTTTATTAGATCTGTGGGCATGGCTGTACACTGCAACAGGTTCCAGTGGTGTGTGGCAGTGCTTGAAAGAAACTTGCATAATGTCAGGGATGAAGGCTGCAGTGTTTTGCGTTGGGTTCTGCGATAGCTCGCGCAAAAATGCATTATACGATCCTTGTAGGTAGCTTATAAGAACTTGCGAGGAACATGGGATTTTCGTAATAATAATAATTTCTAGGAATTAATGACACTGAACTACTTATTGAATCTTATAAATTCTCCTGTAAATTTGAAGTGGGATTTGTTAAAGATAGTATAAAATTAATATCACAATTGAACACAACAGACTTAGAAATATCTAGGTACAGCCCTCAAAATTCAGGGTTCAAAGGAAAGCTTGCATGAGCTGCACATCTGACATCACCTAGTAGGCTGGAGCTACTTTGGGAGCTAGGAGTCAATACATAGCACGCAGCAGATCTATCGTCATACTTCATGGCCATCATATGTAATATCTGTGATGCTCTAAACGTCTTGTAGGTTTGCCCTAATGGTTCTCTACACACGTTCCCAAACGCAGAGCAAGTTAATGTGCCATAGGTGTGTGTCCTTGGATAGCCCAAGTTGGCCTGGGGAGATGACGTTGACCCCTGGTAGCTCTTTGTGTCATGTCATCCGGATTCTCCTCGGCTTCAGGCTGAAGCAACATATTGCAAACCCTAAAATTGTTCTCCAATGTTCCGTCGAGGAGTTCTTTTAGGGTAAATAGAATGGCAGTTTCTGTGGTGACTCCTACTAATGGTGCATTGTAGCCACAAAACTGCTTACAATATCTTAGTTGGGGAGATCTGTTTCAAAACATCCTGCTGCAATAGAGGGCAATTGGAGATTCCCCCCCCCCCCTTTGTTTTGCCAGAGAATATTTTGTTGCTGTTCTCAAGAAAGCATGGAAGGGGGAGCCTGATAAGTGTGTTCAGGTGCTAGTTGATGAGTTGTAGGCTAGTGTTGTGTACGTGCTATTTATTACACAGCCCTTGATGCTGGATTCCTCCTGCTTCTAGCTGCTATTTTGACGATGTATCGAGTAAGACGAATGGAGGGCTAATTTAATTAATTCATAGCAGCATTTGGCCTCTGTCCCAGGCGACCACTTGCACTGTAAGACAAAAACACCTGGATAAAGGTAGGTAACCCCCCTTAGGCTGATTAACTTTCGTTTGTAGGGGGAGTTGGTCCGGCATGGATCATGAACATTCTTTGTCTGGGCTGTCTGTGGTGGGCACCCAAGAGTGGAGAGTCATGCAAGTGACTGTCACCCACACCACATCAACTTTCAGTGCTGGGTTGTCCTACAGGAAACTTTGTGGAGATTTCCTGGTGGGCCACTCCACCATAGGCCTCTTATGTGGGTACCCTGGCTTTCTGCTCCTCTTTACCATCTCTCCTACTCACCCCCACCCCTTCTACTGCTCCACATCCGTTTGAGGGAAGTTATTCTTTACAAAGCTTCCTGTGTGCCCCCCTCTCCTCCCTAACAAAAATGTTTATTAGATCCACTTTTTCTTCAAATTGACTTTGGTGGCGAACCACTCAAGCTCTACTCAGCGCCTGTGCCGGCTCAGAAAAAACGTGTTTATGGCCACTTTTGATTCCCAGGTCAACAACACCCCTGCCCTTAATTTATAGGTTATGCTTCCTACCAATTGAATTAAAAATGATGCAGTGGGTGATGCTGTGAAGGGCAGCAACACTGGCACTAAAGATATTATCTTTTTAAATCATGGTCTTGGTCAGGGCTGGAATGGCGATTTCCCGCTTGGCCTCTGAACCCTGGCCCTCTTTTGCATGGTATTTCCAGATTTTCCCACAGGAAAAGGGTTGGCCTTACTGAAAATATGTGCTATGGGGCCACTGAAAGGCCTCTTTTGGTTCCCAGTCCCACCCTTGCTCTGGTGGTTCTTGGTGGTCGTGTGCCTCTTCCCCACTTCGCCAGTGCGCATTTGAGTTACAACATTTGTGTAGATTGTTAGGTTGGATGATGTGTTGTAGTAGATGGAATACAGTATCACACCAGGCCGATTGTGTTCGGCTGTTCATGTTTCCAAGTTGAGTCTCTTAACCCCTTAACTGCTGGGCTATTATGCATGCCTCATACTCGTCCTGGGTACTTTGGGTGTTTGGTCATCGGTGCCACTCCTGCAGGTGGAATTCGGCCATCTGAATACTGCCTGCCTGCATGGACCCGCGTTCATGTGATTCCCTGGGTATTAGTTTTAGGCGCAGATCCTTCACCGACCACCAGAAGGGCTGGCCGCGGCTGTCCTGGTCTTCAGTGTTCCTGCAGTACCCTCAGGTTAGACCTTCTAGTCCAGTGGTCTTCAAACTGGGGGGGCTGCTCATCCGTCTCTCACGTGGTGGGAGGCATAAGGCAGGCTCTTTCAAAGGGGATTCATCGCGTTGACTTGATTAAGTCGTAACGTGGTTCTGTAAAAACCATGCTTCCTCGAGGGGCTCAGTATGAACACGTTTGCACGCCAATGTGCTAGTACCCACTAGACGGCCTGTCGCCAATTCCCGATTGCGGCAATTCGCATGTTCGTGCCCACACTGTTATCCGCCCTTCAAAGTTGTGTTTTGCACAGGGGTTGGTGTGTGTTTGCAGGAAGGAGCGGTTTGAGTGTCACGCCAAGCGGCTGCCCGCCGACTCGAGGTGGAAGTCCAGAGAACCCCTCCACCCCCAACTCGCCCCCGAGCGTGAAGCGATGAGCACAGGCGCTCTTGAGCTGCAAGGCCCCCTCCCTGTCTTGGTATTGGTGAACGCGCCTTTTCACGCATTCGGGGGGCTCTAAAAGCTACCCGCCCTTAAACCACTGGGGTCGGTTCACGTTGCTTCACATCCCCCAGGCCCTGTGCTCTCTCCATTCGAGTACAGGACCCGGCGTTGGAGTTATGCGAGTGCAGCAATCCCTCCATTTGGGGTTGGGTTGTGGCCATTGTTTTCGCAGAGAATGACATTTAGTTTGTAATAAGTGCTTAAGGTGGATTACGTTTATTTGGTAAATCTTGTTGCCAAACTGCGTTTCGGGATTGCAAGTTTGTAGTAAGGAGTGCCTCCTACATACATTCCCAACTGATGTCCTCTTCCGGGGAAGTGGAAGCAAATGTTTTGGGTCTGTTTAAACATTCGAGTACTCATTATCCATCGCGTTTATCGTGGTGGACATTAACTCCAACCTCCCCCCCCCCCCCCGCCAAACTACAGGTGAATAATCCAACTGGCTATGATGCGCAGAACTACATTACACTACATTAACCACCTTCATTTCATGTGCGATTACATACCAGTGTAGTATGTATAATATGCCCCCGCGTTTTTTTGCAAGGCACTCTTGTCTTTGGCCGCCATTTTGAGAGTGAGGCTCTTCCTTCCAAAGCTCTCCGTAAGTGCAGGCCTCCCGTTTAGCTCGGCTTCCTGCTTTCGGTGTGTGTGCGCCTTTTCCCCTGTGGCCTGTCTGCGAACAAAGCTCTTGGTGCTGGCTCTTTACCACCCAGGTGAGTGGTGGGGGGCGAGGGTAGTGCATTCGCCCGACTGGCACTAATCCCTGGGAAACCTGGGACGGTATTAGTACCTTGCACGCAGAGTGGAGCTTAAACCCATGGCTAGGACTCGAGGCCTTTCTGAAGACCTCTACAGCGGTAAACCCCTTTTTAGGATTTTTTTGGAGGGGGCGAGTGAGGCCATCTGGAGACATGCCCTACAAAAGTGCAGACCCTGCTTCGCCAGAAGTACAGTACACTTGGTGGCTGTGGAGAATGTGTTATGCTGAAGCAGCCACAGTTCACCGTAGACCGGCTGGAGTGATTTGCAGTTTCCCGACGCAAAAGTCTCGGTTCATGCACCACACGCGGATCGGCCGGCACGTTAGCACGGGCATATATGGTTGCGCTTTTCCTCCCCAGTCCCTACTTGTTGTATCAGTAGTGGGCAGCTTGTTTGCTCCCCTTTCAGTATTTGAATGCGGCGGGAATCCGCACGCTCATATTTATCGCCTTAACGAGGCTTGTAGTAACCAATGCAACTTGATCCTTTCTAAGTGCTGTTTTATAGAGCCGGGAAACGTGGATCGGAAAGAGATCCCTGCTGGTTGTGCCTGCTGTCGCATATTTGGGAAATATTTTGAGAGCTCCCAGTGGCCTTGGCGATCCCCTCCCTAGTCTGTATGTGGCGAGGGGCGGGAGGGGGTCGAAGAGTGGAGTCTTCTCAGCTATTAATGGCGGGGGCATCGATTCACCTTACATTAACGCGTGTGTTTATTACAGAGAACTTACCTCTGACGCAGAAAGACCAGTCATACCTGGAGTGTAAATCCCTCGTGGGCTAGGATTACTGGCTTCCCATCTGAAAGCCTCATTGGCGAACCTTTCAGAATGAGGCGGGAAATTAAAGTTGCGTATGCAGTAGCACCAACCCGGTGAAGCCTAGCATTCTATTTATTTTGTTGAAAATCTCCCCTTTTTCTGCTGTTTAGACCAGTTTAGCTATATATTGCTTGCCTGCCGTGAGCGTTTGTTTTGAAGGCGTTTTGGGAGTATTAATGTAGTATTCCCCTCCCTTATTGCTGGTTCCACCACATTACCTCACCCCTCCCCGAAATGTTTGTCATGCTTGGTCTGCTCTTCCTACACCATGTGCACCCTTCCTTGATGTTACATTTTACTGCAGCTCACCTCATGTCTGCTGAGTTGGTGCAACTCTGTCCTCGTTTTTGCACAGATGCCCCCCCTCCGCCAGGGACGTCTTTCTTTCTTTAAATTAGAGTAGGCGTGGACGGACCCACGCAGGCGCTTCCCCATCCAATTGGATGATGTGCACCTATCCACCATTCAGCATTCAACCCACGTAAAACTCACAATTCCTCCCACCGCCCTGTCTGCCTCACAAAATCCAACATCACACTACTCCTCCTTCTGCCACTCACCCCATCACCTCCCAACAAAGCCTTCCCACTCAACTCAGCCGCACTCTGCGCAGTCAATCGAACCCTCATCAATTCTCTCTCTACAGCATGTCTCTCACACCTAAACAGAAAATGTTCCACAGTCTCAGGCACTCCACACACCGCACAATCCCTCGATTCTCGCTTCCCTACTCTAAACATATATTCATTCAGTCCCACATGCCCTATTCTCAATCGATTCAGCATCACCTCCTCCCCCCTCCTCCATTCTAGACTTCCCGAATTCACCTTTACTGACACTTTCTCACGAATACCAAACATCCACCTACCTTTCACCCCACTCACCCACTTCTCCTGCCACTCATCCATGACCCGCCTCACCATCACTGCCTTCGTCTCATCCACACTCAAAGGTAATCTTACATCAACCGCTTCCCTTCTCATACCCTCACCCGCCGCCAGATCCACTAACTCATTTCCCAGAATGCCGCTATGACTGGGGACCCACGCCAACTCCAGATCCATCCCTCCACGAACACACCGATCAATCTTTCTCCTGATATCCAAAATCACATCCTTCCTATCACCATCCCCTGCCACAATCGCCTGCAACCCACTCAATGAATCTGAAAATACCACTACTTTCTCAAACCTCAACTCGCATACCCTTTCAATCGCCATTGCTATCGCCACCAACTCAGCCGTACAAATTGACACATCATCCGTCAGACGCCCCACTTTATACTCCCCCGTGCTTTCTAGATAATACGCCATTCCCACTCTTCCAGATACCGGATCCTTTGAACCATCCGTGAACACCCTGCACCCTTCTTTCTCTGCCACATATGCCTGACCCAAATCTTTGATCTCACCCCGCAATCCCCGCTTCTTTGACACCACACTCGTCAACTTCAAGCACACCTTAGGAGACCTCATCATCCACATCGGACACCTCACTAGATCCATATCTGTCACAACCATCAACTCGCTCACACCCCACTGCACCCTCTTCTCCCACATGTGAAACCCCAAAGTGCCCCCTTTCTTCCTCCACCGATCCCCATAATAGTCAAACCTCCAATTATACCGCAAACATTCACGTACCGGATGAACCACACTCTTCGCACTACACTTCATCCACCACCTCATATTCAACACATCCCTTCTCAATTCCAATGGCATCTCCCCCACAAGTACCTGAACCGCATTCATTGGAGAGGATCTCATCACACCCGAACACACTCTCAACGCTCTCGCCTGCATCCTATCCAACCGCAACTTCTGACTCTTTGTGAAACCCACTGCCACCTGACATCCGTAATCTAGCACACTCAAAATCAATCCCTTATATAACATTCGTAAACACTTCTGCTGCGCACCCCATTCTTTCCCAGTCACCGCCCGCAACAAATTCAACCTGCGTTTACACTTGTCTATCACTCCATTCACTTGCATGTTCCAATTCAACTTTCTATCCAGAATCACCCCCAAGTACCAGAACTCCTTCACACTCTTCACCCTCACACCTTTCAAAACTAAGTTCAACTCCTGCTGCACTCTTCTCCTCAAACACCATACTCACACTTTTTTCCACAGACACCGAAAAGCCCCATTTCCCACACCACTCCTCCATGCGTACTATCACAGCTTGCAACCGATTCTGCACCGTCAACAAACTCTGCCCTCTTACCCATACCACACCATCATCCGCAAAGAAATCTACCTGACACCCTAATCCCATCATAGCCCGAATCAGTCCATCCACCATTACATTAAACAGCATTGCACTAATCACACTTCCCTGAGGTGTCCCATTTTCCATCTTCCAAACTTCAGACAGCACCCCCCTCACTCTCACCTGAAAGGTCCTATCCGCCAAAAATGCCTTTATCCACCGAAACATCCTCCCCTTCACACCCACCTCCAACAATCTTACCAACAACCCACTCTTCCACACCATATCATAAGCCTTCTCCAAATCCAAAAAGAACGCTCCCACCATCTCTCCATCACATATTGCCTCTTCCACCCCAGTCACTAATCTCACTAATGGATCAGCCACCGACCGATTCTTCCTGAACCCACTCTGAAAATCACTCAAACACCCATTCGACTCCAAATAAAACCCCAATCGCTCAACCACCATCCGTTCCATAACTTTACACATCACAACAGTCAATGCAATCGGCCTATATGACTTACACTCCGTTGGAACCTTTCCACCCTTCAAAATCGCCACCACAATCGCTCTCTTCCATATCTTCGGCAAAACACCACTCTTCCAAATCTCATTGATCAGAGCTAATACCTCCAACTTACATTCTACCGGCAACTTCTCTAAAAATACATACATAACACCATCCACCCCTGGACTTGACCACTTTCCCTTCCGGATCGCATCATCCAACTCCAACATCGAAAACAGGACCTCATATTGCTCTTCCCAAGGCCCAACATTTGCCAACACCTCCCGCATCTCCTCCTCTACCATACCCATTCGTATCCTCACCTCTTCTGGAAAATTCCCCGAACTGTGTACCTCCGCAAAATACTCCCCCATCAAATTCGCCTTTTCCCCATCCTCATTAATCACCTCTTCTCCTTTCAACAACACTGTCATTCCACCCTGTGATCTCGTTAATCCAGACATCCGCTTGAACTGTTTCCATACCTCACCCACACCGGAATCATTCCCCAAGGACCCACAATAACCCCTCCAATAACCACGTTTCCGTTCCCGAATTACTCTCTGCGCCTTAGCTTTAGCCTTTTTATATGCCACCAAATCTGCTATCATTCCTGACCTTACCGCCCTGGCCCTAGCCTTCTTACGTTCCGCCACAGCTCTCGAACATTCAACCGTCCACCAAGGTACCTCAATCTTCCCACTCTTCCCCTTCTCAATCTCTGGAACTGCTGCCTCAGATGCTGCTCTCATTCCCTGCACCAAATATTCATTCCACTCATCCACCTCTTCACCTCTACCTCGAGAAACAATCACTTCCTGGCACACTCTTTTATACATCTCCCAATCAGCCTTCTTAAAATTCAACCTTTTCCCAGTCATCCGTGGCCTGATCCCTACCTCACCCCTTACAGTCACCAATATACCAGAATGATCACTCCCCATGTCCCCTTCCATACGCACCTCCCAATCACATTCACCCGCTATAGCAGCAGACACCCAGGTCAAATCCAAGCACGACAGCTTCCCAGTCCTCACATCTAACCGCGTACCTGAACCATCATTCAGCAAAACCAGTCTCAATTCATCCGCCATGTCCTCCAACATTTCCCCATTTGTATCTGTCCGGTCGCTACCCCACAACGTAATGGCACTGTTAAAATCGCCACACAACACACAAGGTCCCACATGTCCCCTTATCACTCCAGACAGCACACCCACTTCCACCACCTCACACGGATTATAATAATTCAGCACCAATATTTCCAATCCTCCTACCCGTATCCCCGCCCCAATCACCTCTACTTCTCCATCCACCACAATCTCTCTTGCTACCAACCCCTTTCGAACCGCTAGAGCCACACCCCCCCCTCTCCCTTCCAACCTATCCTTACGAAACAATTCAAAACCCGGTATCACAAACCTCAGATCTCCCCTCAACCATGTCTCCTGAATACAAACCACGTCAACATTCAATTCCCTGCACAACACAGCTTTTAACTCTTGTCCATTTCTCAACAAACTTCTCGCGTTCCACTGCAAAATCCTCATGCCGGGATCCCACTCTGCTTCCGCATTTTAGTAACCATTTTAAATACATCCTCTTCCACCACATCCACAACACTCAAATACCTCCTCCCCGCTTCCACCACTCCTTTCGTAAGATCTGACACACTCATAGAAGCATTCCTTTGAACCAACTCCAGCACACTCACTATGAAACACATAAACTCAGTTTTTGAAACAATCACCATTTCTTTGCCTTTCACCTCACCCATCACTTTCTTTCTTCCCACACCCTCTTCCACTACCAACTCTTTCGCACTCACCTCGCTTACTACCCGTGCCGGTTTCACCTTTGCTACAGCCTCAGCATATGACAAACCTTCCGCCGCCCTTACCTGCACCACCTCTCTCACAACCCTGTGACTCTCACACCCCCTAAACGCAGTAGAATGCCCTCCCCCACAATTTACACACTTCATCGGAGTCTCCACCTTGCATTCCTTAATGTCATGATCCCTTCCACACCTCCCACAATGTCTTTCATTTCTGCATACTCTCGCCATATGCCCAAACTGTTGACACTTATAACACCTTATTGGCATCGCTACATAAGCTTTCACACGGAACCTCTGATAACCCAACTCCACCACTTCCGGACACTCCTTCCGCGCAAATCTCACTGCTACTGTTGTAGATATTACATCCCCACGTGCATCTCTCCTTCCCAACCTCCATGCTTCCACCACCCCAACATCCACTAATTTATCGTCTATCTCAGACATACTTACAGTTACCGGCACTCCATACAACACCCCCTTACACGACACACCACTTTGATCAATCGCATGTACCGCATGTCTACCCAAACAACGCACTTCCAGAATCTTAGCTTTGCTATCAACATTCGTTCCCTCCACTAGCAACCGACCTCCAGCCACTACTAGCACCCGAGTAACATCCCCCACAGCTGCCTCTATCCATCTAGCAATTTCCAATGGATTCACCCCCAAAAATGTCTTTTCGCGACTATCGGGTTTCAATACCACCTTCCACACACTTTCATGTTGCATCTTCTCTGCCTCCAACACACCACTCCCCAAAGCCCCCAGCTCCTCCAAATCACTTTTTTCCTGACACTCCGACCCTAAGAAGTCCTGAACCAACCCTCCTTCATTATTCCTCTGAGGAGACCTACTGCGAAGCCGTCCCCCATTTCCCCCTTTCCCCTCCTCCATAGATGAGGATCTCACAGAAGACATCTTTCCCCTCTTCTCCCTTTCCTCCACCCCTCCTTTCTTTCCAGGCTTCCCACCTCCCTTGCCCATCCTTACCTCCTCTTCTGGACAAACTTTCCCCTTGCTGTCGCCTAAGGAGACCTCTCAGCCTCCTCAAGCCCAACTCTCTCCACTTAGTAGCTGCTCCGCCCTGCCTGAGTCCGTCCACATGAATGCCCGAGAATCCGATGCAAGCCGCGCGCTCAACTCCTCTCCTCGCGCTCACGGTCCAGCATTCCCCCGACCTCTCCTCCGTGATTCTCTTCCGAAATCGCCCAAGAGATCAGCAGTCAGAAGAGGCCCACAGACTGCAGCAGCCCCGATCGGCGAGGCCTCCCGCGGCGCTTGCGGTAACGGCCCCCGCTGCCCTCCTCCTCCTCCCCGCCCCCCAGTTTTCAATCGGCCGCCAGGGACGTCATTTCACCAGAAAGCCTGGGGTAGCGGAAGTGACATCACATGCCCCTTGACCTCTGACATCATAGCGAGTGATGTCATTTGACCCGACGCCAAAGTGATATTGCAGGAAGGGATGGAACACGACCTTTCACCCCTTGACAAAACAGGAAGTGGCATAACATAGCATTCTTCCTGCCTACACTTCGAACAATATGGTTACAATATCACTATAATGTGATACACATGGTGATCCATTCTTGTATAAAATGTTCAGATCAGTGTCTATAGGCCCATATTACCAAATTACCGTGGATGCAAGCAGATGTCCATGAGCAAATGATAATGATTTGTTTTTATATAGCACTTAAGCGCTTTATATAGAAAAAATATACACCCACTATCACCCAACCTGTGTTGGTACTCCTTTATCGACCTCAGAAGGATGAAATGCTGAGTTGAGGCATTTAAGAACAGACCAAATCAGTGACTCGCCCCCTGAAGTGTGCCTGAAATAAACCTTTTTATGAGTCGAGCAATGGTATGGAATTCCAGAAAGACACATTATTTGGTATTCTTTCTTATTTAGGGTCACTGCTGAACGTGTTAGACATATGCAACTGCTGTTATTTTTTATTTTTAAGAGGCCTGAACAAGAAAGCCGGCCACTTCAGAAGCAAAGAGCCACATGGTGCTGGCCACCGCCCAGGAGCTTGCACTAAAAAATGTTTTTAAAAAAGAGTTTTAAACTTTTTTTTTTTTAGGGTTAGCAAGGCAGACCTCTGGCAACCCCTAAATGACGTCCCTGAAAACTGTGTTGGTAGCTTTTTGTCGGTGTCTAAAATTTGGGGTTTGGGTGCGAAGTTGTGGGTTGCCTCCTTTTGTCTCACTATTTCTGCGGAGAGGGTAAGGTGGCATTATGTGTGCTTTCAAAACCGAAACGCCAGAGGAGGGGGTGGCACAAAGGAGTGGGCATCCCTCACCATAGCTACAGATAAGGGGTGTGCTAGTCCTACAAACACGGGTGTATTGTCCACTTTTACTCCCTAAAAACGGGTAAATAATCCCCAAAAATAAAAATGGGTGGAAATCTGGGAGGGATAAAAAACGGACTTTCGGGGCCTGAGTCTCAGTGCATTTTCCTATCGGATTGCACCATTATAAAACGCTTCTGTGATTCAGGCCTTTCCAACCTCGTGCCCTTGCTTCCACTGACGCAACCATTGATATTTTTGGAGCAGTAGTAAACACAGGAAGAAACTAATCGGGTAGTAACAACAGTACAACTGTATCGTTTAATGTGCATGAATAACCAGGTGCAAAGAAATAATTATTGCAAAAACATTTCTGTTTTCCAGTTACAACCTGTTTTTACTCACTTATCAAATACTCCCATAGGAAATTGGAATGACCTTTTTGCTCCCTTAAAAAAATAATTTTACTCACAATTTAAGAAAAATATGGAGTCAAATACTGCCACCTCCAGGTCTTATGTGGAGCACTGTCCCCCACCATATCACGCTCAAGAGCTGGGTGTGAGGCTGATTTATGCAGGCCGAGTTATTTGAAGGGGCTGGGGACTATAGAATTCTCAGATTTAGCAGTGGGACTAAAGGTGAACCAATTTATTCCAAACCAGGCGACAACAAATGGAGTTCAGAAAATAAACTCTCATACACTAGCTGGTGGGGGTAGGGGGGACTCATTGAACATGGGGGATGACCTTTCCAACAGAAGAGATGCACCTTGGCAGGGAGGTCCCTGGGGTTGGGTTGAAGGGAGACGGAGACTACACCACAACATGAGTGGCATGACACCCTACTCCGGAGACCAATTAAGGGCAGATGTGCCTTTGTGTGACAATTTTAAGGACGCCCCCGTAACCTTAGGTTTTTCACGGCTGACCTGAGAGCGTACTGTTCTGTGTGTTACTTGTACTTAACCAATCAATCAACGTAAATTTTTGGCGTGGTAGCCATGAGAGTATACATAACAATCACAAATTTACAGTACAAAGCATATCCAGTGTTTGAAAACGGGGAAACTGTGACATTAGCAGGGTGATTACATGCAGCCTGGACCCTACAGTATCCCCATAGCAGGTCAAGACAAATTCAAGCTCAACCATGCTGTAGTTAATGATGGTTCAGTGTGGAGAGCCTGTTGACCCTTTTACCCACCAAAGGGATGGCATTTCCACCTGCCAACACTGACGGGGTAGTGACACAGTTCGATTACACTGTTCAGGTGTGGGGTGCGAGACTTCTAGGCTTACAGTATGTTCCTGACCACTTCATAGAGATTTAGTTCAACAGAATCGTCTTCTCCCCAGTTGGTCATTCTGGCACAATGGGCAATGTCACCCTTAGTCAGAAATGTACAGCCCCCTGTAGTTTTCAACCAGTGTAGACTTTTGTTGAGGAGTGCCTCCCTTGGTTCTGGTCGGTTTGGAAGTGGTTTCGGGACTCTTTGTAGTGAGATAGTCCTGGTGTCCTGCGGCCTACCATACTTGGTTGGGGGAGAATGTGAGTTTACTGGTGTAAACCTTCCAGGGAGCACACAAGGTGGGCGCCCCTTTTGCGCTCGGTTGGGCTGTGGTAGCTTATTCATTTTTACTTTAGCAGGGTCAGGCTCTATTCTCTTCTGTGGGGGTGGGTATAGGAGGATGCAGACCCTTATCAGAGTGGGGGAGGGGGTAAGCGGAGGAGTCACAATCCTGGTCAGCTCCATTATGTAAATCGCCCCCTTTCGTCAGCTTGTTTACATGTTGAATCCCCTGCAATTATGCTGCTGTGCGCCACTGCAGTGAGGGTGAAGAGCAGAGTCTTAAACTGGGAAAGCTCAGCCAGAACTAGATTGCAGTTAAAGCAGCAGACAGGATAGCCCGTACACCATCCTCTTTCCTCTCTGGTGCAAAAATGACCATTGGTGTAGCTGCTGGGGTAACAATGAGCCCAATCATGCTGGTCAAGGGTGGGGTAGCACAGGGCTGAAGGGGAGATGCAGAGTAAACTTCAGGATCGCTCCCTGTGATCTTGGGGAGGGGGGGGTGTGGGGGAGTCTGTGCAGATTGAGCAGGAGGGCAAACGGGTCGAACAAGTGCAAATGTTCTGCTGGGGCTCAGCTACAGTAGTCGTACTCGGTGCAGGTAGGGGAGGGAGCCCTGTCCCAGGGTTGCCCAGAAATTGGCAGATCTCTGTGATCAGCAGGTGAGCATCCCCGAACGCTATGGGTGCAGTGGCTTCATGGGAGATTCCTGGCGCAAGCAGTGTGGTTTTAGCAGCTATAGCTTCCGCTTTCAAATTCCTCTTTAGCTGCCTGATTTTCCTCATGGCGCCTATAGGCGGGCCCGGGCCGAGCGCAGGGCCAAAGAACACGAGGGGTGTAGGGGCTGGGATCACCCACGTGGTTTGGCCAAGATACACCAGCACGTTGAAGCACCCATGGAATGGTTCCAGAAATGTGCAGAGTAGGGTAGAATAACCCGGACGGGGTATTAGTTCCTGAGTTACCTCAATTGGACACAGCGTCGTCCAGGAGTGAGGATAGTCGAGAGCATCCAAGTGACCTCACACCACTGCGCCAAACACTGCGCCCTTGCCCCACTGCACGCTTCACTGCTGCGGGGCTAGGGGAGCGCTGATGGGCGTGGCCTCCAGAACAGGAAGCAGGGAATCCCTCCAGGGACCAGTGGCGCCAAGCACTGCACCCTTGCCCCGCCGTCGGCTTCACTGCTGCGGGGCCAGAGGAGCGCTGAAAAGCGCAAGGGGGCGTGGCCTTAGGAAGCAGGGGGTCCCTCCAGGGACCAGTGGCGCCAAACACAGCGCCCTTGCCCCTTGATTCTCACATACACTAACTAGGGAGGGGGGGGGCTCATTGAATATGGGGGATGTCCTTTCCAACAGAAGAGATGCACCTTGACAGCATAGCTGGCAGGGAGGTCCCTCGGGTTGGATAGACGGGAGACGGAGACTACACCACAACTTGTGAGTGGTATGAGACCATATTCCGGAGGGACCAATTAAGGGCAGACGTGCTTATGTGTGACCATTTTAAGGAAGCCCCCCCATAACCTCAGGTTTTTCACGGCTGACCTGAGAGCGTAAGGGGTGCCGCCATGTTTGTGTACAACTTTCAAAGGTCCTTACATTTCAGAACTTGGCCCAGCCAGAACCTCGATGTGACGTGCTTTGTATCCTCTCGGGCCATGTGCTGTGTGGTCCCATGGCGACATCTAAGTTTAACGGCCATTGCCCCAAGGCCGGTCCTCCCAGCCAAGGTTCTGTGTGTCTCTTGTACTTTATATCACGGCCGCTTCAACGGGCGAGCTTCACAAAATTAGAACCGTTTTTTTTACACGGCTCTTGCGATTGAACTTGGCAGTGGGGTGCACACAATGCTCACCCAACCTCTTTACTGGAAGGTCACTTGAAGTGGGAAAGGGTTTGGGTGTAACAAATGTCAGCCGTCTTCCAGCAAGTACGTAAGAATGGTAGACTGTACCAGACACTCACTTGCCTTTAAAATGGAAATTATTGAAAATCCCAATAACGACAAGCTCTTAAGATAGAAACACACCTGCTATAACGTTTCACGCATTACTTGCTCTCATCCGAATATTTAACGAAATGCTTCATGCTCAAAGGCGCCATCACGCAACAGTTTGATTTGAAAGTGGATGTTGCGGAATACAAAAGAAATGACCTGCGCGCTGGTGTTTCCCCAAGTCCGAAGTGATACGTTTGTTATTCGAGCTGGTTAGTGGGTCCTTGACATCATTTGACTAATTTGTGGTTCCTCCTGTGTTATTTAAATAATTTGTCAGGCCCACACATGGTATTTTAAGAGGACCACATTGAAGTCCGGAACATTTTTGCTTACTGAGAAGTAGCAAATGAAAAGAGACTGCTATCATTTGAGGAAAAGCCACATGTGCTTGATAGTGTGCGGTCTTTGAAAGTTGATGTGGATTGGTACAGCCATTTTCAAATAAAAAAAGCCTGTTTTAGTCCACATTCCCCTCCTAACATCTACGATCTAGGTGACATCTGTGGTTATGCTGAAGGTGCCCAGGGATAATCAGTATGAACCTTTCTTACATTTTGCTGCATTGAAACGTTCCCTATTTGCCACACGGGCACAGGAAGATCATGCAAGGCTCTAAACATACTTTTTTGTTCTATATCTTAGACAATCTGGAACATAGGTAGTGTATTTTTTAAATGTTTTTTAAAAATAAAATACTGAGGGCCTGACTTTGCGCTGCCAACACAAACCCTGATACACGGAACTTGGCAAAGTGTATTTTTGCAGTGCAGTGTCGGTGCATAGTCATTTTTGGAGCACAAAATAACTTTGCACTGCAAAATTACACTTTGCACAGTTCCACGAAACAGGGTTTGTGGCGGCAGTGCAAAGTCACCGAACCGAGCAAAACATTCCATGAATCGGGCCCTGAGCCTCTCACTCAGATTCCATAATACAATGTAGTTGATAATTAATGCATACTAATCTGGTTTCGGCTTTACAGTATATTTTCCAAACAAAGTTTTGCATTGCCGTGGGGGAATAAAAACAGCAGTTGCTGTGGTTAGGGTCCACAGGTGGTCGTTTTTAATGCATGATGGGGGTATGAGTAAAATGCAACAAACTAAAGAGCTCTATGTACCAATTATATGTTCAATTACTGCTGCAGGCAACAGTAGAGTGAGTTACACTGTTCGAAGTATCCATCTATATGTACAGTCAGCAATAGCGACCCTCGGACTCCCTATTATAATTATTATAATTGGTTATTTATAACACGGTTAGTACCCATAGGTTTCTAAGCGGCGACCCGGGGATCGAACCTGTGTTGCTCCGTGTCGTCTTGCTTCCAAGGCGAGCGAGTTGCCTCTGGGTTATCCTCCTTGGGAAGAGCATTATATTTTCTCCAAATGCTAAAATCTTTCTCATTGTTGGAAACGACAAGAACTTGCAAAAACAAAATATGTACCTGGTTGACTTTTAAAATTAATTCAAAAAATGTTCTGTGAATTTCCATCCCTATAGAGGGGGGATGTCCCAAATACTGTATTCTTCCTTTCCTCTCCTTCCCCCAGAAGCTCACTGTCTCCAGAGCTCTGGTTCTCTCTAGGCTGGACTATTGCAACAGCCTCTTTTTAAATCTGCCTACATCCACTCTCCGCCCTCTGCGTCTCATCCAGAACGGGACTGCAAGATTTACCATGGCCTCAAGCCCTGGGATGTATCTCTCCAGCCCTGTAATCTATTCATTGGCTTCCAGTGGCTGCAAGCATTAAATGTAAGACCCTTTGCATTGTCCACAGGGCTTTCTGGAGCCTGGGTCCACAATACCTTTAACTCTCCCTCCGTAAATACCTTCCTACTCAAGCTTTTTGCTCCTCCAACTCCCTCAGGGTCAGTCGCTTCTCCATGCAACGAGTTGGGGAAGATCTCTTTCCTCGGCTGATGCCTCCCTCTGGAACAGCCTCCCAGTCTCTCTGAAACTCAAGGAGAAACATCTTCGGTTCCGGAAGCAACGCATGACTTTCCTCTTTGCTTCTGCCTACAGTCTTCCTCTCCCCTGCTGATCTGTCTCTCCGGCACCGGGCACCTGGTTACCCTCTAATTTTGGGCCCAGTTCCCTCCCCACCCAGTCACACACCCGCACTGCCTCCTGGTATCCATTGCACATTGGCCTGTATATGTTACTCTACAGCCCCCTTCCTGCACTTATAAGACTCCTGTTGTCTACACCTTATTCTTGCACCTACCACCTGCTGGCCTCACTACCTGTCGTTGTTCTTTCACATGTTCAGCACTTTCCACTCCTCCCCTGCCTCTCGCACCTTTCCCCTTCCCTCTCCCCGGCACTTGCACATCCTCAATGTCACTGTGCCTAGTAATATCATTGTTTTGTCCTCCCTTGTTCCCCTCCCTTGCCTCGTCGCGCTCTGAAACACTTGTGTATGGGCGCAATACAAATAAAATATCATATAATGTTCCTTATAATACCTATACATATTTTTTGCTCTCACCAAAAACTTCCAGACCGATTCATACCAAACTTGCCGGCTGGCATTTGTTCAACTTGTGATCGTCACCTGGGCTGTTAAAACATTTTTGCAGCTATTTCAGAACATGATTGGGTGGTTTGGTTATGTGAATCGGGTGGTGGATCCTAATGGCACTACAACGGAATTTGATTTGGTAAATGAAAGAAAGCAATTTTGGTGGATTAGAGAAGGACTCAACATTTTTCAATTGCTGGCAGCTTGGTCTGCAGACCCCTTGTGGGGTCTGAACAGTCAGTGCTGAAACATTTAGAAAAGTGGCATGTAGCAGCTATCTGGCATATACCAACCAATCACATTGTTAGCGTGTGCCTTAAAGGGATGGTGTCTGCCTCTTTTCCTCCTAAATATGGCGGATATGGTGTTATAAACAGCCTAGCTGGTGTTGTCTCTGCGGAACCTGCACACTCAAAAGGGAGGGTTGGAACTATGACATTGGTCATACTCTAGATTATATTCTGATGTCAGGAAATGTGTTAGGCAAAGTGGCCTCTGCTGCCCTGCCTACTGGGAATTGTATGTTTGTCCACTGAGCCTAGCCGAAGGACATGTTCCCCACCTCCCCATAACAACCAGACATGGTATGGGGGTATTTATTTATTTATCTCTATATAGCGCGCAAACAGCCCAAGGGCATTGAGGCGCTATTACTTGCATGAGCTTAGTTACAGAGGTACAGGTGTGGTAGCAGTCATTGGCACATTATAAATAAATACAGACATAATTATCATTACAGCTTAAGCGATTGGTCTTTACAGCTTAAGCAGTGGGTCATATGCTTAGTATTCATGCTGCTACAAGGGACCTTATGAGAAGAGGATGGTTCTTGCTTTACGGAAAGCGAAGAGGGAGGCCTCACCTCGGATAGTGCGAGGTCGGGCATTCCAGTGAGTGGGTGCGAGATATGGGAAGCTGGATCCGCCCGCTCTGGCTCTGTTTACTAGTGGCACACAGAGCATGTTGGTATAGGGTGATCTGGTTGGTCTTGTAGAGGAGACAGAGTGGATTCTTTGTCAGAGGTAATCGGGTGCAGTGAGGTGGATGCACTTGTGGGTCAGTGTCAGAGCTCTGAAGACGATTCTTTCCTTTATTGGGAGCCAGTGGGCTAATTTTCTGGCCTCAGAGATGTGTTCTCTTTTAGCAATGCCTTGGGTTGCCTGGAGAGCACTATTCTGGATGACTTGTAGCCTCTCCAGGTTTTTATTGGATGTTCCTAGAAAGAGTACATTGCAGTAGTCTAGCCTGGAGCCGGTGATGGCTATGACTATGTTTGTGCAGTTCTCTTTGGAGAGAAAGGGCCTGACTGCGTTGATCAGTTTAGCATGATATGCGGCTGAAGAAGCAATTGTGTTGACTTGTCTGTCAATGGATAGGTTGGAATCCAAATAGAGTCCCAAGAGTTTTGACTGAGTCTGAGACAGGTATTTTGATGGTGTCGATGGTGAAGTGACTAAATTGGGAGTCTAGATTTTTTAGCGTGTCGGGGGAACCCACCAGAAGGAGTTTGGTCTTGTCAGAGTTGAGGCATAGTCCATCGTCTGCCATCCAGGCTTGGATGGTGTTGTAGAGGTTGTTAAGGGTCAAAGAGTCAGTGTCATAGTTGCCAGTGAGGGTGAGGAGGTTCTGGGTATTATCCGCGTAGTTGGTGTAGGAGATACCCATAGCGTCAAGGATGAGGGGTCACACGAAGATGTTGTAGAGGCAGGACCCTTGGGGCACATCACAGAGTATGATGGTGGGTGAGGTGGAGGCTGAGTCAGAGAATACTTGCATGGTTCTGTCTTGTAGGAAGGAGGTGATCCATGCTGTGGCGTCAGGGGAGAACTTGGCAGTGGAGGAGAGGTGATGGCATAGGACGTCATGATCTACGAGATCGAACGCCGCGGATAGGTCAAGAAGTAGGAGAAGTGCTGGTTTTCCCATGTCTCTGGCATTGTCCATCTGGTTTTTCAGGTCCAGTAGGGCGGTTTCAATCCGTGTCTGGGGCAGAAGCCAGATTGGCAGAGTCCCAGGAGTTTGTTCTCTTCAATGAAGTGCTGAACCTGCAGGTAAGCTGCTTTGTCCAGTATTTTGAGGAGGAATGGGACAGTGGTGAAGGGCCTATAGTTGTTAGGGGAGGTGGGATCGAGAGTTTTTTTTTTTTAAGAGGGGGCGGACCCATGCTTCCTTGAGGGGGGGTGGGACTTTCCCTGTGGCAAAGGAGGCATTGACAAAGGCTGTCAGGAAGGGAGCAAGTGCTTCAGTACAGTCCTTGATGATAGTGCTGGATAGGCATCGCCTTTACAGTTAGAGGGTTTGATATTCCTCATTATATTGATGATGTCTTTTTCCTGTATGGATTTGAAGGAGAAGGGTTGGGGGTGGGGTGGGGTCTGAGGCTGGTGGTGGGACAGGGATATGCATATTAGGCAGGGGTTGTTTAGTAGCTAGTATTTTGTTTTGGGGAAGGCTCAATTTGGTTTGCATGGCCGTTTGAACTTCATCGCACCAGGCTTTGTCTTTGGTGAAATTCTGGGGGGTGGGAGTGGTAGTCTCTAGCTCCCTGAAAATAGCGAAGATTTCTTTTGTGCTAGATTGGGCTTCTGAGATTCTGGATTCAAAAGATTTGGCCTTTGCTTGGGTGATTGCCTTTTTGTAATCAGAAGAGCGAGCTTTGAAGATCAACTTATCTTTGTAAGAGTGGGACGTTTGCCACTGTTTAAGTGCAGTCTTTTTTTCGTTGCGGCGTGTGAGCAGGTCTGGGGTGAACCAGGAGTTAGAGTAGGTGGTGGGTTTGGATTTACGGGGTTTAAATTGGGCAATGGAGTTGATAGCTGCTTTGATGGCAACATCGTAAGTTGATGCGAGTTTCTGGGTCTGTAGAGAAAGGTGGTCTGAAGGCTGGGCCTTGGAGGAAGGGCAGTAGCCTTTCCTTAGTGAGCTGACGGGAGATTCTTGTGAGGTAGGATGGTAGGGGTTGGGGTGACAGAGTTGGAGAGCTGGTGATGAGGATGCTAAAGGTGATGATATGGTGGTCAGACCATGGGGTGGGAGTGTTTCCAGTGATGATGAGTGGACAGTTATGCTGAGCGATCCAGTCGAGCGTTCTGCCCTGGGTGTGAGTTGGGCTAAAGATGGTGTTCTTGTAGCCTAGTGCCTTGAGGGCTGAATCGAGGGATTTGGCTGCTGGGTCTTTGCTGTCCAGGAGGCCTAGGTTGACTCCCCCAAGGAGAATGGCTTTCAGAATAACCCAGTGGGCACAGATTGTATGTTTGAGCTCCCGGTCGGCAGCTAGGCCTTGTGATGAAACAACTTCAACTCTGCAGGAGTAGAAGAATGAGTAGTGGCAACATCTCCTACTCAGCCCCCAAGCTTCTACAAACCAACAGTGATCCTAATTATAAAGGTACTGTAGGCGCAACTAAGAATATATCTCCATTGTCTTTTGTGGTAATGTGGGCCGAGGGAAGGCTATACACTCAGAAGGGGTATGAATGTTATTCAGTAGCAGCCCAAACAGCCAAGTAAAAATAGTCCAAAATAAAAGGTATTGCCAATCACGGTTGTATACAAATAAATATACACTTTAATCAAACACAAGGTCCACATAACTATACATAGCCAGTCTCAAGGGCCCAACGATGGAAGGGGGGTGGGGAGGAGATATGTGTCGGTAGTACCGTTCCACTGTTAAAGGATATTCATGGCCACTGTCACCACCGGAGTGGTCCCCTGGCGCTCTGGCAGATCTGAAAAACAAGTGGGTAGGACAGAGCAGGAAAATGCCTAAGGGAGCTGTGATGTGCTGTTGGCAGCTTCTGTGCGTACTTGGCAATGACTCTTATTCTGAAACAGCAATGGACGCAGAGTAGGCATGACTTCCCAGTTTTTTGTCCTCACTAGCCCCGAGAAGGAAAACCCCTCTAGTGCAGCTCTTCCCAGTGCTTGGCCAATTCTGGTTACAGTAGAATTCCTCTGGCTACTCTCTGGTGGTACCCTGGTCTTAGATGCTTTGATCTTGTGGTCGACAATCATGATCGGCTTCTTGGCATCCCCTATTATCCAGATTTTGTGGTCTGAGCTAACCTAGCCCACCTATGGAAGGAACATGGAACATTTAGTTGGAGGTTGTGCAATAGAGGGAGAGCCCGCCACATCGCATTGTGCCCAGCCATATGAGATACGACTGGATGGAGTGTAGATTGAGACCAGAGAGTTTGAGCCAGTTCACACACAGCACTGGCCATTAGTCCAGAGCTCCTGCAAAAGCACATGCCCTTTGACAATTTTTGTCCTGGAATGGAAAGAAGATGTCAAATAGGAGAGTTTATTGTTCCACACAAAACATATGTTTTAAATGGTGTTAAAAGGCATTAGCGTGAAAAAAATAAAGGTGCACAACTGCACTACGAACATGATGGAAACTAGTTTATTGCCATCAACCTGTTCAGTACACGTCACAAAAGTAGGTGCACTCTGCTGAAGGTGGCTTGTGCTACACTCTCCAAATAAAGGTGAAAAACGAAGAGAAGTACATCCCATTACTGGTAGCCAATGGGACTGACCGGTGCACCCCAAGCAAAATGAGAGAAGTAGATGAGTGATTGAAAAGGGCCTCACCCCAAAAATCAGCCCAGACAGAAGTAAAGATATGTGGAGGACTCCATTGGGGTCTATAGTGGAATGTTGCAAGAAGACAATATTTCCTAACAGTGGTGAACGACAGAAAGGAGGTAAGAAAGATCCGAAGGGGGAGCAGTCTTTTTATCTTCATCTTTTTATTTTTTCCTTCATTATTTTTCACATTTTTGGACCACATATTTGTATCTACACCAAGCCATATAATTGTTGTCTATGGATACCTTGTTAGCACTGGCATATACCTTGTTTCTACCTTACACGGTATGCTCAATGCCATCAAGTATCTGACATGACGTTTCGCACAGCCGTGCAACACCCCCATCAGACTCTCTGTCGTGATGACCTCATTGCATGCCTCTTTGCCACGCATTTTTAAGGAATCTCCAAATCACTATTGGGTCCCTGGCAGCATTCTCCTTTACCATTCATTCTCTATGTACGTGTGGCTTCCGCCACTGAACCTTAGGTGAGCATCAATAGCCTTTTCCTTTTTTCTTTGTGAATCCTTTTGAACTAATGTTTATTTTGTTTTAATCACCTTACTCTTGGGTATTTTGTAGGGATGGTCTTTTTAACGCCATGTTCATTGGTGATGCGTATTTTCTTGCACGACCTCTCTTCGTCTGTTGTGCTTTTATTTCCAAGATGTTGTTCACATACAACATATACAATTCTATGTTACCATTTATTTAGATTTGTTTTAATTTTTTTAATTTTTCATTAGATTTGATGGTCATTTTTGCGTGTTTTTTCCACTCACTCTTGCAGGCCAGGTATGTCAACGTTTCAATCTTCTCTTCCACTGTCTTGTTTTCACGTCTTCATGTTTCCTTTACTCTAAGCGTCATTTCTGTTATTTTCTTAGTTTTGCAGACAAAGCCCTGATGATCGACCATGTGCGGTTCGAAATGAATTGACCATTGTTGTCAGCTTGACTGTTGATTACATTTTACTACCCTATATCTTCTTATCATTTAATTTGAATGAGTTTAAAATCTATTATGAAATTTTAATTGTGTTTATAAAAAAGTAGAGGTATTTCTGCTATAAATGTGCAGCCATCACTGCATATTCTTTGCTCTGTTTTTTTCTGCACGGCCCTATGTGCTTACACTAGAAAAAATACAACGCTAGGGAAGAAGGCCCAAGATGCGCTTGCAAAGGTAACACGTGTTTACTTCCACAAACAGGAAAAATATCAGCAAAGGACTCTGCTGCACGAGAACATTCTGAGCTCTGGGAGCATGTGAAGTACCATATAACTACTGACAGCATCACTCATGATGTCATATTACACAATACAATTCTACCATCCAATTGGATGGGCACTACACATATAGTATCTGCTCCATATGGGCTGCCTAGCCATTGGCCCGTCTTCATGTGTCCATCTCCAGCCACGTGGGTGCTGCTGGGCTTGTCATCCGTGGTGAGTTTGGTCTAACAATTAATTGGCTACTCTGTTATGCAATGTTACCTTATCATTGTTGCAAACAACTGGCAGACATATCGATGGGCTGTAGGAAAGTCACAGTCACACTCATTCCCAGGCAATTCAGAAACTCCAAAGGTCCTCCACCTTAGTTTTGGGCTATAATTTAGTTGCTAACCTGCACTTAGCTGCACAAATCACGTGAACCAATTCTGAAGGTACGATAGACTTGCCATATGATCTTATTGACCGATCGATGGGGAAACATTTTATGGTTGGTTGTCTGAGTTTGGGTGATGTTATGGCATGCGCAGGTCTTGGGATGAAATCATTGCAAAGCAGTATTTCTCATGCCGGGAATATTGGGAGCAGGGGGCCTTGCTATCTGTCTCACGTGATGTACTGCCAAGAGGCATACTTCTCCCTTCGCATAACCCTGCAGGGTGCATTCTTCCCTGTATGCAAGGGCCTGAAATTCTTTGGAACAGTGGAGGATTTCTTGGGCTGGGTGAGACCTGGCTGAGGTGGGGGTGTTATTTGTGCTCATGCGAGGGGCCTAATATTCAATCACCTGCTACTATTAGCTGCACTTGGGCCTACATTCTAGGATGGCTGCCATTTGTCTAAGATGGCCTTTGTCTTTGTATTTCTTCTATAGCTGGCATTAATGATCGGTCACCCCCCTTTTTGTGCACCCTCCTCCTGCCTGCTCCCCTAATTAATGTGTCTTCTAACATTTGTGCCTTATTCAGTATCACCCAGGGGGGGAGACCTTGTCTCCTCTCCAACATTCCCCTCTTTAGTTACTTTTACAGTAAAAAACTCCCAAATAGGTTCCCCCTGGGGCCCGTGACTTCTTCTATATTCTTCAGCATTCCTTCTTGATTTCTTTTTGTCTTTTTGCTTCTACGTATGGCAGTGAATCTTTAATTGGGACCCATGCTCTACACACATCTTGCAAGCTTTCCTCAGCCTGGCCGCGTTCTTCTGGTGTACATGTTATGTAGATGCAACCTCATCCCCTGCTAGGTCAACCCATTGTTCGGTGTAGTTCTTGATGTCGGGTGGGGCTTTGGTGGCAGTGCCAGAGGGCTGTAAGGCGTGGTAAACTCAACCATACGCGGTTTGTTTGGGTAAGCTATCTGGGTACCGTTCTCTTTGGTACCACATGCACTCTGTGTGTTACTGAGACCGTCATCATCGCGCTGCTTGGCACTGCTTTGGCACAACATTACAGTCCCTTCGGACATGTGCAAAAATTGACCAAAATAAAAACGATGACGGGCACTAGCATTTTCACTATAACCCCCAGCCAGGATGGGGCCCAAGAAAAAACAAGATCGAACCAGTCCTCATCCTGTATGCCAGCTTCTTTCGGTTAGGCAGTTCAGAGTGACGTACATCTTCTATAGCATCTAAACAAGTCCACTATATGCATCATATTTTTGCCTTTGGGCTTGTCTCTTTGTACTCCTGCGTAGCCATGTATATATGTTTATTATTGCTGTTGCATTATTTACATCAACAGGATTGGTAAATTTGGAAAACAGTCAGGACCTAGCAATATATTCTACTATTCCTGCTGGAAGGGTTGGGGTGTTATCATCTTGGGGCATGAGGTTGTACTTTGGGTGTGATACATTAGCCTGTGGTTCGGTTCTAGGACCAATACATACTTCTTTAGCTCTGTGGAATGTTTGGTTTTGTCTTATTCTGCATGCGAGACACTATTCACAGTAAAGATATAATCTCCTCCTGTCCTCCTCCCTTTTATATTACCATCTAATATAAAAATGCTGCTGACTAAATACATTTCCAAGCTAACCATGACTGGCATATACAATAGCTACAAGATGCATAGCACACATATATGAATACAAAAATCTAGACCTAACATCAAAATTATAACACTTTCTAACATATATTGAGTGGTGTAATGTACTGGAGCCATTTGCTTATATATCGAGTTATCTGAGGGCCATGGTTCCATGCTGTCGATGAGTCTGAAAGGTAACATGTATTCATACAAAAGAGAGGGAGGAGAGGGAGAGAGAGAAAGAGAGAAGGAAATAGAGGTATACACAAGTGCAGGAGAGTGCCTGAAAATCTAATCTAAGAGGGGAGGGTTTCAAACACAACTTTGAGCTATGGCAGTATGAAAAGGAAATGAGGTAGATGCACACTGCCAATTATTAATGTGCTGGTATAGCGTCTGAAGGGGCCTTACAAAGGTCGAACAGGTGGATCCAGTATCAGAGGCCCTTCACTTTGATGGTAAGAGGAGTGGCATAGATCACTTCAAATGGTCTGTTGAACCTGGGGCTGTTCCACCTGCGAACAAAGGACCGCATGTAGACAAGTGCTCCTGGCAGCCACGGTTGAGTGGGCGGGGAATACGTTGTGGAGTCAGCTCTGGTGCCTGGGAGATCAGCAGAACGTGGTGGTGTGATCTGTCGGGAAATACATTTAATGGCATTTGTTAGGGTTGTCAAATAGTCTTTAAACTTGTCGCCTAGAACTGCTGCTGCCCTATGCGCATCTCACGCTCTCCTGATGGGAGATATTGGTGTGTGCATGCGAAGGCCAGTTACCACTTCATGGGCTTTGCTGGGCTGTGTGCACAAACTGATCTGGGCCAAGAGTAGGCAATGCACCCAGTTTTTCATTAACGTGGTGCAACGCTTAGACAATTTACCTTTAGCAGTCCGTTGATTCTTTCCACAATACTGTCTGCCTGGGGGTGATAAATCGTACACATCCTGTGCTTGCTGGCAAGCATTGCAGTAACCTCCTTAAAAAATGTATTAAAGAAGTGTGCTCCATTATCTGACTGTATCACATCTTATACGCCACATCGGGGGAACACTTGTGGACCAGAAAATTGGCTGCAATTTGGCATCCGGATGTGAACAAGAACCCGCCTCCACCCAACATGAGAAGGGGCAGACAAGAACAATTAAATATCTGGACCTGCTGCACCTCTCCCCCATGTCCATGTAGTCGATATGCAACTCGAGGAATGGGCCAGTGGGGCGGGGTAGAGTGCCTCTCACATCCGTAGAGTCATGCCTGTGCTGAAACCTTGACATGTGGTGCATCTAATGACCATGTTTGTTAAGTGTTCCTGGAGATTTGAACAAACCAATCCTCCTGTCGGGGGCAATATGGTGCTTGGAGCTGTGAGAGGGGTGATGAAGCTGATCAAATGCTGTTACAAGCAGGTTGTGTGGCATCACTATCTTTCCTGTGCATTCCTGCCTCCACAATAGATCTGTGGGGGATTGTGTGCAACCTCTTTTTACCCACAATGGCTTCTCCTTGTCTGGGGTGCTACCATGTACTTCAATAATTTGTGCAATAGGCAGGGCATTTTAGCCATCAAGGGGCTGATCAGTGGCAGGTGTCATGAGGACATATTAAGTTACACTGGGAACTGGCAGGTATGCTGTGTGTTTGAAGCCCCTCCTTTTCCCCCCTGACAGACTAGCATGCACAGTGGTAGTGACGTAGGACGAGTCCGAATAGATGGTCTCGTGACACCCCATGATGCTTGCAGTGCTTCAATTAGTGCAATGAGTTCTGCTGCCTGTGATGAATAATGCATTGGTAGCCTTTTTTAAATCAGTGTCTCATATTCACTGTCTGCTAGGCGTACTACCGCCGGCCCAGTGTGTCTGGACCCATGTCCTGGTCAATTGTTGCTGAACCGTCAATGAACAGGCCCCCCCCCCTTCGTGTGGCTTGTCCTTTGCTTTGGGTTTGTCATCCTCCTCCCCCATCGTACGTCACACAGTCATGTTGTGCTATATCTTCATCAGTGCATGCTTCTGTAAAGAAGGTTGCAGGGTTTACTGTTTTACACCGCACAATGTGAATATTTGGGCTAGAGAGAATGATCTTGTATGCTGATGCTCTTTGGGTGGTTAAAGTGGATTTGGATTCTTTCTAGAATTGCAAAGAAGACATGTTCCACATAGAGGGTGATGGAACATCCCATCACAATTGTGGAGCTCTTCTCTATGACAAATGCCGCTGCCACAAGAGCCTGTTCACTTGCAAACTCACCCTGCATTATTGAGTCTAACACACCACTGTACTAGGCTGGTGGCTTGTGGCCCATCATGCTCTTTTGGGTCATTACTGCAGTCATTAATTAGCCATTGGAATGGGAGAATAGGTCAAATTTCTGTGTGTAATCTGGTTTTGCCAAGACTGGGGCCGAGGATATTACTTCCTTGAGATAAATATAGCCCTGTACCATGTCTACAGTCCACAACACCGTACTGTCACTTTTTGTGCCTCTTTGAGACCTTGTAAGAGAGGCCTGGTGTATGCGGCATAATCAAGTATCCATGCCCTACAGTAGTTGCACAACCCCAGGAATTTCTGCATCTCTTTTACTGTTGTGGGTTGTGGCATGCACAGATGCTGCTCTAGCTGGTATTATTCTCTTCCCATTTGCTGAGATGAACTGCCCTAGGTGTAAAACCTCTTGGAGACAGTACTGCAATTCTGCTCTGTCCACTTTGTATCCCTTGCATGCTAGGAGCTGTAAGAGAGTGATGGTATCTTGCCTGCATTATTGCTCACAGTTATTTCATACGAGCATGTCATCAACATATTTGATGATCATACTGGGCAATTGAATGTTGACTAAATGTGCATGCAATATCCTGTTAAAGATACTGCTCTCACAGTATCCCTGAAGCAGTCTTCTGTATTCAAATCTTACTCCCCCATGGGTAAAGGCAGTGAGGTACTGGGAGTCTGGGTGTAATGTTATGGAGAAAAATGCATTTTCCGGTCAACTACTGTGAAGTGTGTTGCCTCCTTGAGGATGCTACATAAGATCGTGGCAGGCTTGGGAACCACGGGAAATTCTTGCTGTACAATCTCGTTGAGTGGGTGTAAATCCTCGATCATTCTCCAACTCCCCCTGTTGCCTTTTTTACCGGGTATATAGTCGTGCGGAATGGGGAGGTGGATGGCACAATTATCCCTTGGGCAAGCAGGGCATGGATTGTATCCTTTATTACTTCTTCTGTCTCCCTTGAAAGTGGGTACTGTTTCGCTTGTGGCAGCACTGCCACTGGTTTTAGTGTAATGCACACTGGGGTCACTCCCTGCAGGAACCCTACGTCATGGGGGTAAGTTGTCCACAGTCTCTTGGGCACCTTCTCTAAGTCTGTGTCAAGAAACAGGGGTGGGGTTGTGAGGGCCATTATGGGACACCAGACCTTCCTGTACTGCACCAGTATCTCACAAGGGATACATATTTCCAACACAATTTCTACATTCCCTGGTTTGTCCTCAAACAATTCTGCATCTGTAACATCCTTCAGAGGTATTGTGGGGTCAATGCAAAGTACTGTGCGCCCCTGTGAGAAACCTGAAGGTGTCGCCCTAGCTAGTCCACAGGGATCTGCCATCCAGGTGGCCAGGACATGGCCATCGCTATTTGATCCAGTTTCTGGGAGTGGACCAGTGAGGGAGGATCACCCAGATGGGGGGGTCCTTGGGGAGTGGGACACCGATGGGTGAGGCACGGTATCCTCCTTCTTTCAACACCTTTTCCCCATCCTACCACATAGGATATTCTGAAACACTGCCCCCCTTTTGTGACACGAACACTTTCGCACAACATGAAAGACAACAGACTAACACCAGAGCCATTTTCCTGACAAATCCTAATACACGGGTCAGGCAAAGTCAGGCAATTGACCAGACACACACACACCTGACAGCCTTTTCCCTTCCCCACAAGGATAAAAAGTGGAGCACGAGAGCACAGGTTGAGCAAGGCAGACTGCACAACGTAAGCGCTAACTCAGCATGGCAGTTCAAGAGGAGGAGAAAGACGGTGCATACCAAGAGGCTGACAAGGAGAGAAGCGACCTTGCCCTTTCCAACCAAGGCCCGTGAAACCTCAGCAGAAAGAATCATAAGACTGCGAACAATAGCCAGTGTGTGTTGCAGCAGATGCCAATGATACACAAGCCCCTTCTCCATTGATTACCAAGCCGGGGAGAGAGGCTGGTCTCTGTGGTACCAACCTTGACTCCAAAGAAAAAGAAAGCCAAGCGGTTCATCACAGCTGGTGAGTCGAGGGGAGAGTCGATAAGAAACCAAACTGTGTGTAACGAAAAGTGGCAAATGAATAATTTGAACTGTGAAATGCTTAAAGAGCAATTGATAGAAAGGGGGGAAAGCTAGCAACAAATGATTCCGGCACCACGTGGGTGCTCACGCAGGAAACTCTGGTCAATTACCCTATGGTAGAAACTACTGTAATCAGAAGACCTTAGGAAAAGGAGAAAGGGGGCCAAAGTGGTCATACGGGGGTCTTGTAAAATCCTCTGTACAGTCTTTGGCTGACAGAGTTGTGTGAAGCGAAGGGAAGTGAGTCCAGCATGACAAGAAATGAATGAGAAAGATACAAATGGCAGTTGGCAAGAGTGTACCCAGCAGATTGATGCTAACAAGAAGGGACAAAGCCTGAAGTCCCATGAACAGTGTGTTGACGGGTGTGAACCTGATTGAGGGATGTCCACAGTGAATTGTTTGAAAAGACATTAAGATTTGTGAATGCATTGGAGTATTGGAAGACCAGGGGAAGTGGATTGTCCCCCTTGGCATTTGGATGCAAGCTCGACCGAGGGAGATCCAGGGGTGAAGAGACATCACCCAAAGTCTATTTGGAAAGGTACATTTTGTGTGTTTTGTTGAACATATCAGGCACTCAAAGGCAAGAGACTTTTCATTGAAAGGAGACTTACCCATAGAAGAACCTGATAGCTGGAAAGGAATGGTCAGCTCGTGCTGGGAAAGTTTGAGTGTGTACTGTGCTTAGGAGATCCATTTTGTCCTGTGCTCAAAATGTGGGGAAGGGAGACCCCTGGCAATCACATCCTGATTTATTATTTGTGAACAATTATTTGTGAACACTTCTTTCGTTATAGAAATCCCTATCCCACACTCTTTCTGTAATTAGTTGTAATGATTTGGCAATAGTTTTAGTTTAGCATAGGCCTTTTACTTTGACAAGACGCCACAAGAGCTGCCTTATTTTTCATTTGATTGTCAAGGCTTGCTCCCATCTTAGATTTACGTTTAGGTTAGGTGTTTTCCCACCCTGCATTTACAGTTTAATAAACACCCTTGTACTGTGATCACTTTTGGCTGTCTTTACTGTTGCCACCATGAGTTCCTCACAGCCACTCGCACACATGTTGATCAGTCCCTATCACCACAATCCTTTTTGCTGAGACCACTAATCCTTGTAAATCTAGGGACAGTATGGTACCTGGAGCCAATTCAGGCGACACAACAGGGCGGAAAATGAAATCTGAAGGCACTTGCCAACAACCTTTGGCAATTTGAGGTACCGCCACCACAAGCACAGTTATTCCATACACTAAAATGTCTGCGTCAATGGGAATTCCCTGAACCACCACTTCTCTCATTGTGTGTATTACCAACATTGCCCGTATGACGCACATGCCTGGTGTGGTGCAAACTATACCATTGTCAGAGAATGAATTCATCATGTAAGCTTGCTGTGCAGGTCCTCGCCCAACAAGTTAACTGGCTAACTTTCGGAATACAGTGGGGTGGCCTGCACCACTTTCCCCCTATTTTTGTGTTCACCTCTTCAATGTATGAAACTGTGGCGACAGCCCCAGAGAAGCCCTGCGTGTCAAGAGTTTTGCCTGAGAGTGAGAAATCACCCTCACCGATGCATGATTTTGTGGCTACCGAGTCAACCATAAAAATGAACTGTTTATTTCCTATCTCTGCGCCCATCAAGGGTTCCTTGTCGGGGTGAACTGTCTTAGATAGGACTGGGCATACAAGCGCTCTCTGTGGGCCGTTCGGAACCTCGTTGGGTGTGTGCATATTGCCGCCTCCCTGCTGGGGCATAAACTGTTGTGGATACTGTAGCTGCTGGGCCTGTATCTGCTGTGCCTGTACCCATGGGGGCCAGAGCAGTAGTTGTGTATAAGCTTGGTGTATCTTATAGGGGATGGAGGTCCTCCTTGGTATCGACATCTGCAGGGAGCTTTGAGGTGGTGGGTGGTAGGTATTGTACATGTTATATCCACCTTCTTGCCTGCTTCTGCACTCCCTCGAAAAGTGTCACCACTTCCTGCAATTCCAACACTGGGAAGGGCCAAAGGGCCAATGCCATCTCCTCTAGGCCCTATTCCCCCTTGAACTCCCTTAAACCCACCCCATCTATGCAGCTGACCTCCTCGTTGTGACTCCTGAGTTGGGTACTGCTATTCTCCTCCCCACTGCCCGTGTCCTCCTTCTAGCCACATTGCAGCCATCTTGACCTCTGCAGAACCTTCCGCCCCCCTGTTAACTTTGTTTGTGGCACTGTGGACACCTCCCCTTCTACAACTACCTTAGCCAGCTCCTTCTGCAATAGTTTCGCCTCATTTGGCTGTAGCTGCTGTGCCACTTCCGTTTTGCGCTTCTTTATTCGCTTGCCGTGGTGCATAATTATTGTCTTTATTTCCGCCCACACCTTCTCCTCAATGCCTATAGTTTTATCTAGGGCCTTCTGCACTTCCTTCCTTAAGCCCCATTTGATGATGAAATATAAAATAAGAATTGATTGGTCCCAATGGTGCCCATGTCTCTGCTCTCCACATCTCCTGAATCCTAATAATATACTGTGCGGGGTCTTCGTCATCACTCATAGTGTTTTTCATTATGGACTGCAAGTCGGGCGTATCTGGATAAGTTTGCTGAAGCGTGCCCGACACCTGCGCCCTGATATTGTTGAAAGGCGCTCCATCATGCGCATTGTCATCTAACCTCACCATTGGGTATCCTGCTTTAATCCACACATCTCCCGCTTGCCCTCCCACTATCAACACTAACAAACTTTTCATGTCGCCCACTGTCTACTTTTCAAACATGTATATCAATTTCCCTGCTCGGATGTCAACGGCGGGAGCACTTTTATCAAATTGTTTTTGTCCATCTGTACCCAGGGCACATACTGCGGTCTACCCTGACGTTTATGGATCAGGGGCATCTATAAATCTGCTCCTTGCCTTTCTTTTGACACTTCCCTTTTTCCTTGCTACCGCCATCCGGCCATGCCTCTGTATGTTTTCATCCGACAAGCTTTCCACCGGAGGTGTTATCTCGGGGACTTGCTGTGCTTCCTCCTGTCTGTCATCTTCAATTCATCCATGGTGCTCCACCCCTCCTCCTCCATCCCCCTACCTAGCCGACTCCCATACGTTAGAGTTCTTTACCCAGCAATGGCTGCGCGCCCCTCAACTTTCTTTTCTATAAATATGTCTTTTATTGCCGTACTGTCTACTCTGAACATAAAGTCTCCCGCTCTCCATTCATCTAGCCTGCCCTCAGTCGCTCTAACTCCACCTGTGCTAATTCTAGTGCCTCTTCTGTCTGCACAGTCCTGGGGCAGGGCTGTTTCCACGGGTGTGTATGACAGTGGTGGGACAGTGGCATGCATAGATATATAGGTTGGGTTGCTATATCATGTCGCTGCTGTGTTCAGTTCAGGTTCCCTCCTGCTTCTGCACGCTGTGCCCCTCCTTCAGTGGTCCCTTCTACATCCTCGATCATTTTCCATAAATCCACAATTTCGTTTCTCTCCTGCAGTTAATTATCCTTATATTTTGCTGCTAGGAATGTGGTCATATACTCCAAAATTCCCTTTAATGTAGGTGTCCTGCTATAGCCAGGAGTTAGGCATCCCCATGTGTTTCTGTCACCCATTGTTTGTGATACTTCTCAATCTTTTCCTGGAACAAGGGCAAGGCTTTGTACATGTACTCTAAAGTTGTTTCCCCTCCCATTGCTGCGGGGTATGTGCTATAAAAGTGTTATGTGCCTCCTAATTGCATGCCACACACACTGCAAAAATCAGATTGTCCTTCCCTCCTCCCCATCAGCCCACGTTACTTTCCTTCCGCTCCCCTTCAAACACACCCACTCTTACACTCTACTCACTCAACACACACCACTACTTTATCACAATAAAAAGACACGTACACAATAAACTAAAATAACAAATTAAAACAACCAAATCTATTCCTGAGTCTACTAATTATGCGGGGCTCCTATGCATTTCCTTTTTCCTCCGTTACACAATATAAGTGGCACTACCTTCTTCCCTCACTCGGGGAGGCTCCCTATTACTCCGTTTTCCTTTCCATAATATTCTCCTTAAAATATTCAATAATACTAAAAACAACACAAACCACACCTCACCAATGACCTCATACTCCATGTGCTCACAACCTCCCACACTTCCCCATATACCCTTCTCTCACTTGTTACCACTTGCAAGAGTATACTCACATGTGCATGTTCACCTGAACTCCTCCATCACAGGGTTCCAACACCTGCTTGCACTCACTCCGCAGCCATGCCCCGCTCCAAAGAGCAGACAGGAATTCTGCAAAGACACTCAATATTATGCATTTTATCGCTGTAGGTGGGTGCGGTTCATCCGGAAAAGCGGCCTGAAAGCTTCCACAGGCACGGGGGTGTGCTGGGATCACATCAGGGTTACCAAATGAAGGCACGCCCCTATACGCACACCAGAAAAATTACAACCCACTAGGGAAGAAGGCCCAAGATGTGCTTGCAAATGTAACAAATATTTATTTCCACAAACAGGAAAAATACCACCAAAGGACTCTACAGAGAATGTTCTGAGCTCTGGGAGCGTGTGCAGTACCTTATAACTACAGACAGCATCACTCATGACGTCATATTACACAATACAATTCTACCATCCCAATTGGATGGGCACTACACATATAGGGTCTGCTCCATATGAGATGCCGGGCTATTGGTCCCTCTTCATCTGTCCATCTCCATCCACGTGGGTGCTGGCTGGCTCATCATCCGTGGTGAGGTTGGTCTAGCTATTATGGATAGCTAGGGATGTTAGGTAAAAGTAGGAGTTGAAATTTCGTTTCTATCACAAAAACTGAGGGAGTTATAGAGGTTTTAGTAAGAGGCGTTTTTGTAAAATAGGCGCGAGAATGGAAAACAGAAATGCACTTTTGAATATGACGAATGGATTTGATTACACTAGATGAAACTATGAAAAAGCAAATGCCACCGAGGGATCTTACAGTCACGTGATCAGCGTAACCCGCCTGCTGTGGATACTCTACTTGATGAGAAAAGAGTCAGTACAAAGATATCTCTAACAATACTGGTTCTGAATGAAAGAGGGGATGGGTTTGAGGTTGGAGTAAGACAATGCAAGTATTCTATGGGTCACTGTTCTACCTATTAATACTTACAGTCCTTTGTAATTAAATGGGACCATCAGTTTTGGTCATTGGATTGGGTCTGGACTAGGATGGACAGCACTTCAGCGTGGGACAGGATTAGCTGGGCCGGTCGCCGGGTTTGCACAGGAGCTGCCCTTCTTGTTGTGGGTCTTTCAATCAGCTGGATAGCGAGTTCCTCAGGCAAGCCAGCGGGTTTCAGGATTCTAGTTCAAAAGTCCTTCTTGTCCCTCCAAAGCACACCACTGGGTGGGGAAAATAGGTTTGAATATTTGGGCCTTGCTGGAAATCCATAGTTCTCTATTGCTGGCAAGAGTCTTGGCATCTGGATCTGGAAGGATATTAAAGCTAGATGTAGAATTCTGGATCAGAGTGCTTCGCCGTAATCAGATAGTGAGTGGATCTGTGAGTCCCTATGGGTTGTCAGCTGTCTCTATTTATGCTTTAAAATGACATCACAAAGTGGTTGTGTGGGCCAGTTTAGCTAAGCTTGCCCCTGTGAGCTGGGATAGGATCAAAACTTCATCTCCGTCTTGCATTTGAGTGATTGGATCCAGGCCGGATGATGTTACATTTTATGGTTTGCTTTAAAATCTTTTGAAACCTCCCTTTAGCCACTTGTCTCAAAATCGGATTTTATACTAAATATACATTTCTACATTGTTCACCTTTATACAAATCACACACAGAGATTCCATATTTTATGTAGTAGCTATTCCTCAAAACCCCGCAGCGGTGGGATCTTGTCTCAACTTTCTACAGAATTTCGTCCTTTTCGCTATGAACCAATTTTCAAATTTTATGCAAATTTCCACAACTGTGTGTGTTTAACATAGGGATGTGTGTGTAAATTTTCACAACCTTAACATTCATACATTTTGCATAAAACCACATATATTGCCATTCCTGTCCAGACCATGTCACACAGTTCTACCACCTCTTCACACGTGCAGCCAAAAATGAAATTAACAACTCTGTCCTTTTTATATTTTTCACCACTTTGAATAACAAGTTATGAGTCTTTTAAAAATTGTTCATTCTTAACAGCAGATGGTCCCTTGGCTCCGCCCCTTTGTCTCTCCTGGGAGTCCAGTGCAGCCCCCTCCTTGGGGAAGTGACTTCCGGGAGCAATTTAAGACCCTCTCACACCTCCATTTCCTGGGCTCAAAGGCCTGTTATTGTTCATTCTCTTTCTGTAGACAAGAGTCTGGGCTAACCCACAATTAGAACCTCCCAGTGAGTTTCTGCTGAGAGGATATCCCTCCCCCTGGGAGAAACCTGCTTTTCCAGTTCTTGCATCTCAGCCAGGCTAATTAACTTCTTAAATCCAGCAAAACCCAAACTTGTGGCATCAAACATAAATACATTACTTTCTTAGCTTTACATCTGGGGGATCAAAACACAACTAAGATTTGTATTCCTTTTAACAAAAATCCTTTTAATGTTTGCTAATCGAGCAGACTTTTTAGTTTTGGATCACTTTAAAGTTTCATCAGTAACTCATCTGACAGCTGTCATTCAGGTAGCCCAGGGTACTGCACCCAGATTATGACAGAGGCTGTCAGTTTACAGACTATCCAGTTTGTCTGATGAATGTTTTGCTCTTCATATTAGGACTTTGTATGTTCGCAATGCTTCCTTAGATTACATGAATTTTAGCGCCAAGCAAGATTTTGAATGTTGAGAAGTGTTGTGTTATAGGCATTTTAGAGTTTTTAGCAACAAAACAAATGTCATTTGTAGGCACATTTTGGGGTTTCACTTGCAAAGTGCTGCTTCTCTCTCTGCTGGTCATGGATCCCATTGGCACATTTTCTGCAGGGTGTGCTCTATTCCACCACACATGCACCACGGGTGGCCGGTTGTGCATCCGCCTTTTTGTTGTATTGTAGCACACGGTTTTTGTAGGTTTTTGGCACGCACAAGAGTTTTGCTGCCATTGTTACAGTTCCTTGCACCATAACTAGCAGGGTGATGCTGTATAGCATAGCGGAGTGGGTCAATACAACCCACAGTAGGTTACGTCCTGTGCACCGTGACGCAGCGCACCTACGCAGCACGCCTTCATGGCTCACAGCAATGACAGGGTGATATAAGGTGAACTACGCACATCACTGGTTGTGCGAGTGAAGGTTACAATCCTGACGAGTTTTGCAGACGTATTCTGGGGTGCTACGTAATGCTTCCCTTCATGTACAGCATTTTTGTGGTGGGGTTAGGGTTTGCCTCTGCACATACAGGCCTACGGTATGTCCTGTATGCAATGTGTGAATCTCTGGGTGCTTCTGTGTATTGCGTACCACTTTTTTGGCTTTACAGAAGCTTTCTGGGTATCGCGTACGCAATTTCTGAGTTTCTGGGTGCCTCTGTGTATCGCTTTTTTCACTTTTCTGAAGATTTCCGAGTATCACATGTGCACGTATTGTGCACTTGGGTGCCTCTGTGTATCGCATACTGTAGTTCTTCCCTTTTGGGGCATGTTCGAACCTTGCTGGACTACACACCGATGTTGCACATCACATAGACAGTTCCCTTACTCCTATTGCCCAGGACAATAACTTGGCGTGCCTTCCATTCATCCCCTACACATGTGACATGAGTGGAAAGGCCCCATGAGGGAAAGGGAGCAGATGGGGTCAGGGTGGGGGATGTAATGAGGACACATTTGTCCGAGCCCCAGCGGGTCGGACATGGTGTGGAGACATCTGTCCCAGCCCCAGGAGGACATGGCAGGGCCCATTCCGCAGGTGGCCCGGCACCTGGACACCAACTTGGTCCTAGCCAGACAGGGGCAGCACCAACAACATGTGCCACTCGGGCCAAGAAGGGATGCCCTGCACAGCAGGAAGAGGCTCCACCCCAAAACACGGCACAGGAAACTGGCCTGCAGAGGAAGAAGCTCTTCACTGATGAAGAGCTCCAGATCCTCATTGACTACATGACCGATCGCCATCATGACAAGTGCATGTATGCGAGGAGCACCCATACACCCGCACAATGGATGGTGCATTGGTAGCACGTCACGGACCAGATAAATGCCGTAGTTGTGGAGATGCTCAATGCTGAACAGGTTCAAAAGCGCTGGAATGATATCACACATAGCACTAAGCACAAGCTCAGTGTCAATCTGGCCTCTGCATTGGCAACTGCAGGGGGGGCACCAGAGGAGGGGCAGCTGACACCACACGAAGAGCCCACAAACCAATTCATCCACCTTCAGCAGGTGCAAGGCGTGGGAGGTCTGGAGAACTATGAGGACACATCTGGTGAGTGGCCGTCATTGTGCATTGTATGTTTTGCCAATCATGCATGACTCACCATATCTGTGTAGTCATACATATGGCAGCAGTTGTATGACATCCCTGGGTAATGCATGTTTGCCGATGTTTGGACTCATGCTACATGGCCATCATTCTGAAAGTATCGTGTGTGGTGGACATGTGTGGCACATGTCCGTGTGACAGTACAGATCGCCCACCTGTTGCATAAGGAGGACATGAGACACCTACATGTACTGTTGTCTGCTACATTCCTGTGCATGTCACACTGCACTGCTAGACAGGTACATGCAATGGATGTTGATCGATCACATAATCTCATGCAGAGCTGCATGTTCCATTTATCAACTGCCACTATGGGATACCTTGTCATGATGCATATCTGAGCTGTCTGTCACCACACCTTGTGGTGTGCCCAGAGTGAAGGTGTGTTTTGCCCACATACCACAGCTCTGAGTCGCAGGCATGATGTTGGTGATATGAACAATGAATGTAGTAAGGGGTTACACCATTCACTACATGGTGTACAATAGCTGATGGTGGGTTGTCATGCAGAAGTTGCCATCCATGCAATATGACAATCCCATGGCCAGAGACGGCCAATGTGGAAGGGCGTGGGCAGCATGAATGTCAATGAGTGTGCCTGGCTGCATTCCATTTTATGTATTTGAATGGTAGTTGTTCAAACATATCAACCGACTTACATTTTAAGGCACTTGTCTGGTGTCTAAGGCCTGTATGTGTCCGTCAGTTGATACTTGACAGGCACATGCCTTGTCACTTACATCATTGTGCTGTTCGGTTGCACAGACATTGGCCTGTCTGTGAACTGGATACATGCACACTTCCCCACACTGTGTAATCTGTCTGATAAGCTCAGATATGGCAGTTGCATTCCACACCCAGATGTGGCCTGATGGACATGTATAATGTGATTGGTATTTGATGCAGTGCTGGTTCACAGTCCAAGCATGCATGGCCATGAACTCTTGACCCAGCATTGTGGGATGATGTGCATCTAAAGGGACTGCATTGGAAACAAGAACACCTTTACCGGAGGGATTGCTGTAGATATTGATTGTTGCACATACATGCCATTCATGGCCCTTGTATGATCTTCATCACTATGTCCAAATACTGTTTCTCAGGATATATTCTATGCGCTCCACATTTGCACATACATAGCTTCCCTACCAGCATGGTCGGAGGGTGAGGAACAGGGCAGGGCCATGCCACTGCAATGCTGATGACATGCAGCTCCCAAACAATCCTTACACCCTGCCTCCCACTCATTCTCTCTCATACATTGCTGCTCATCTGCTATAAAGGCACGGGGTACTGCTACCAATCTCTGCCTCAATACTAGTGACACAGGGAGCCTACTCATTGGGACCCCTGCTCCCTCTTTCCGTCCCACACTCTGACCGCACTCCATGGGCCCACTCCCCTCACCCTCATGTGGATCATGGACCTTGTTGTCATCTTTGAATCCTCTCCCATTCTCTCTTCACATCACAGCCCTAGCCTAGAAGACCCACTTTCAGCTGCACCTCCTCAGAGGCATGTTCCCCTTCCTTCCCATCCCCTAGGTCCTCAATGTCTCCAATTCTCTGTTCCAATCCTGATTTGTGTCTCGTGTTGACCGTGGTAGTGTCTGTGGATATGGATGGCTGACTGTTGCCATGTGATGTCCTTTAGCATTACAATGTCACATGTGCAGTACTTTCCCCTGGTATGTGTGGTGACATGACAGTTTCATGGACCATCATTGTATGTTTATGCCACTTTTGTACATCAGTGTGTCCACTGATGGCATGGACATGACCGGGAGGCGGGGGGGGCACTAGTCAGCAAATGCCATGCATCCATTGCTTATGGCTCATGGTGTGGGAATGTAAAATATCTGATGCCTGTGTGTACTGACATTTGTTGTTTGAGTGCACTTTGATGCACATGTGCATTTGTGTCTCGGTGCATATGGCTCAATATGTCTTTCTCTGTCCATGTGCAGGAGAGGATGCACCAGAGGAGGAGGATGAGGAGGATGAGGAGAATGAGGAGAATGAGGAGGAGGAGGAGGAGGAGGATGAAGAGTTAGTGGTGCGTCAGACCACCAGTCGAGGACGTGGTGTTGTACGCCAGGTGAACCCACCGGTGCTCCAGACCATCCTCAGTCGTACTGCAGACTCTTCGGACTCGTCATACTCAGCTGGCCTTGATGCTGAACCAGATGTGTATGCCTCAAAGAGGGCGAAGATGAGTGGCCCAATGGCGGATCAGATATCGCCGATGAGTCTGCGGTGTGCAGCTGGCTTCATAAGGCAAGTCAGTGGTGGGCCGCCCATCTACTGTGGTTATGGCTGCAAGGCCACCCTCCCATGAATTGCCATCAGATCCTGGAGCTGATGTCCAAGGGAGGGTTGCAGACCTACAGCCAACAACAGGGGCACCACAGCACAGGCATTGTCCCTTGCATCAGGCCGATGTGGGCCACATGTGTCGGCTGGGGGAGCAGCAGATGTTGCCTGCTGCGATCAACATGGCAATTCGTTGGACACAGGTTCAGAGCACATCTATAAAATGGCCATGACCATAACCCCACCAGCAGCCCAGGTAGAGCAACAGCTGCAGGCCATGCAGTCTTTATGTTGCACCCACAGACTGCCCATGAAGCCAACATCAAGGGCTGACGGCTGATTTGAGGTGTCTGCAGGAGTCCCTGCATGCAGAAGCTCAGGCACACAGAGAGGCCACGAGGCTTGAGATGCAGGCCATGAGGACTGCAATCCATGACAAACTCTCAGCCACAAGGACACTGATCCATGAGGAGATGGATGCCTTCAGCAGACACTGTCCGAGCAACTCAATGCATCACAGGGGAGTCCGCATACAGACTCTGCAGCTATCTGTGAGGACATGCATGGAGACCTCACTGCCCTTAACGTTTGACAGCTGGCCGTGGTCAGTGAAGACCGGGCCTTGGCACTTTGCGGTAGGGCTCCAACATGTAAGAGGATTCAATTCAACACTACAGCTAAGTCAATGCCTAGTCTGGGATACTGAATGGAAACCCTTATTGATATATCTTTATGTCCAGTTCATGCGTTCTGGATGACTACCCCTATATAACACCCCTCTCTTGGAATCCCCCTGACCCCACTGAGCCAAGAAGTAGTTCTGTTTTGCAAGTTTAAAGGTTTATTTGATAATTTAAACAATATATATATATATCACGCTTTATAATAAATTAATAATTGAATATCACACCTAATCTGAGCAGTAATCAATAATGGATAGTCTGGCACTAGCACACTGGTGAATAGGAACAGAAGAATAAGGTGGTAGAGAATACTTTATATAAGTTCAGATGGATGTAATGTTGAATGAAAATGCAATACAGAAAATACTCAATATGATTTCAACAAAACAATGTAATCACTTTTCTCTGGCAATCCCCTCCCCCTTTATGCAATGCAAGGAAATGGAAAGAAAGCACACAGTTCTCAGAAATGCAATCAAATGTAATTCAGTTCACCCCAGCAAGCTTAGACTACAGAAGTTTGAAACACAGGCCCCAAATGCTTTTATATGTGCTGGCAATGAAGTGAAAAATATGCTAAAATGCTTTTAATTCCCCCTAGAGGTCCGCGTGAGTGGTATCTAGTTAATATTAGTCCCGGCTCACTCTAGCAATGATTCAGGGATGGTTCTTAAGAGGCAAACGAATTTTTAGCAAGGAAAGCAAGGAAACTGCGGTTTTACCACGTGGAGAAATTTGCAAATCGCGGCAAATTCGCGAGTGCGTTTTTCGCGATTGCGGCAAAATTGTATGGAATAGGAATGCGGTTCTAGGTCCGTTGATTCCCAGCTTTCAGAGGAAAGTTACTGCAAGTCTCTAAGACAAACGGTCACGGAGATATGAGCGATATGGTAAAGGTCGTTTTTTAGATTTGAAATTTTAAAGTTCAAAGTGACAAGTGACAGCTAGCAACTAGAAATGACAGGTGACAGCTTTGCAAATGACAGGTGACAGTTAGGAGGCAGTTCTACTTAGATTAAAATAGCTTGGATTAGATTATTTTAACTAAGAGATTGGTTCTGCACAGTTCTGCTAGGTACTCACAATATATTTAGAAATAGAATGGGCCTCGCCACGGATCTGGTCAGGTTTTAGACTGGACTCTGGTCTGGTCTCGGCACTTCACAGTGATCTGGGTCAGCTCTGGTTCTGCTAACAGTGGTCTGGGTCAGCTCTGCTCTCTCTGGGTACAGCACTGCTTCTGGATCTTTCTGCACAGCTTTCTCTGGAGATTGATGGATTTGAAGTCTGGATCTCTGGATGTGGTATGGTCCGGCAGCATGCTCCGCAGCAAATGGAATTGAATGTCCCTATCTGTCCTGACTGTCTGCTTTTATGTGTTTTGAACATGGGTGGAAAGGCTAGCTTCCTAGGCCCTACCCCTCTCCACTTGTCATTGGCCACTTCATCCTCTTCCCCTTGATTGGGGGAATGAAATGAAGTGTCATCATGATGAGGTCTGTTTATGGTACAGAGAACCCACCCCTGTCAAATTACACACAATCTATATTTTGACCCAAAAGACATATTTGCACAGGTACACATTTGTTTAAAATTACATGCACCCATCACATATCACAGGAGGTATACCCTGTCCAAATCTGCTCTTCCTGGGAGCTTGCATTCAGAAATGGAAACATTTGCACTTTTTAATCAGGTTACCAATATCAGATTCTTACTCAAATTTACCCAAATGTGTGCAAGGCATGCAGGCATTAATTGATGAAGTATCAGATTTTTAACATGCATACATTTTAAGTAATACCCTCTTAACTGCTAGCTTGCCCCCAGATCATGCCACAGGTTCTAAAAACCTCTTAAAATGTGGGCAGAAAAATCACAAGAATTATGGTATCATTTAAATAATTATGACAAGTCCGTACTATGAGTTATTCATCTTTTTCTAAAACCATATTCTGGCTACAGGGGTGTGTCTTTTCGGGTCACATGGTACAGAAACCAGTCTTTCCACTTTCTTCAAGCTCAGCCTCTGTCTCCAGTTTCTCCCCCTCCCAGTTTCTGCCAAGAGGAAGCCATTTTTATTACCCCTGCAATAAACCATCTGCCTGGGCACTGGAAGGCCCATTGTTCAAGAGGAAGCCATTTATGGCCACTTCCATAAACCCTCTGCCTGGGTCCTATGTTTAGTCTCTAGCAGTTCCTTGGTAATCCAATCAGAGAAGTGTCATATCCCTTTTGGTGGGAGCAGCAAAAGGCAGGTAGGCCTGGGAACACAGCTGTTGTGCAAGTCTCAACTCCTGTCAGGGGTAGCTGGTGGGCAGAATTCAGTTCCTTAAGCCAGGCCCCAGCTAATGTCACTTTTAGTTACCCAGTTTTCTGCATTCAAATAAAACTAACCATTTTTTACATATGCAGCTAAAATGCTGATTCTAAGTTTAAACTATGACATTTAAACAATTGCAACCTATGTGACACTCAAAAGTAGGTCACTCATTTCTTTTAAACATTTAGATTTTTAGTGTCTTTCAGTCCAAATTTACTTAAACTGCTGAAATCCACGGCTCAGCCAGTCTTGTTATAAACCTTCAAGTCACTTCAGAATATAACTTTACATTGTATCCACTTCTCAGTAAGTCTTTCTTTGGCCTGCTTTGGGTTCATTTATTCAGTTTTACACAAAAAAGAAAAAAAGTCTGGTGTTGTTTTAAAACGCCGGCTTTCTGATAGTGGTGAGTACTGGTAATGCACCCATTTTTGGGATTTAAGAAAATGAATTCCCCACAATTCTAGGTTGCCTTTGGCAATCAGCATTGCCATTCCCAATGGTTTCAGACTACTGTGTGGGTAGTCCAATGGTGGTTTTAGGCAGTGCCCTTCTGTGCCCATAACATCGGCAAAAATGAGTGGCAGCCTATTCTTCATGCATTTCCCTGTGCATTTTCTGGGAAGCTCTGGCCATCATGATGTTTTCCATGTCAGTACTGCACAGTTTTTGAGGTAGGGCTCGGATGTATGGGTAAAAACATCCCACAAGCACCACAACCACCTGCCGATCAACTGCAGGGTGGGAGTCCCAGCACAGACCAGCCTCCTGGTCCACCGTTGCAGTGAGGTCCATGAGCCCATTGAGGGGATTTATCTTTTTTGTATTTTTTTCCCCACTCACATGGATATCAACATTTACCTGCCCCCCTGAGTCCAGGATGGACCTTTTTGGTTTTCTTTTGTACATTACCAGCGTGGTCTTTTTTTATTTTGGCCCCTTGATTCGGCATGGACACTTTTTTCTTGTTTTTCAATACCCCTGGCTGGGATGGTGGCATGTGTTTTGTTTTGCCCTTTCCAATGTGGACTCTTTTTTTTTTCTTCCTTGCAGTCGGATGTTGCCCTCTCAAAGGCATGCAACCATGTACAGCGGTGTCACCTGCCATGGCTGCCTTGAGGTGGACAGGATGGGATGTGCAGGTAACAATGGGTTGAGGGAATCTTGACATGTATATGCTGTATGCATGATAGTGAACTATGGCTGGTGAAATGCATTGTCCCATGTTGTTGCAGTGCTCCTGATTCATCCGGTGACTGCACTCCATGGGAAGTCCACCCTGCACCCTATCACATCCGTAGTCCCCATGACCTCTGCCAGACACTGGCCTCTTCTTTCACGAATCTAGAGGTACAGTTCCTAGTGGTGGTGATGAGGGAATCACATCATGCCAGCTCTGTCAGCAGGTAAGCATGTGCACTGTCTCTCGTGTTGTGTCTGTATTATTGGTCACTATGGTCTTTGCATGTATGACACATTTTTACTAGCTGGGTGTGGGAGGGTGGTAATCCCTGAGTCACTGTAAATGTCTGTCCAGAAGCGTGTCTGTCCACATGCATGTGTGTGTATGGGCAGTTTACACTTGTATGCGGGTGCATTGTTTTGGTGGATGCACTTTCACAATTGACACAATTAATAGAAGTGATTGGGCAGCACTTGCCACACTTTAGCCATTGGCAGTATTTCATTCATTCTGGAAGTTTGTACTAATTAACAGCATGCATTCTCTGTGCATCTGCACTCTGGATTTTGGTTCACCAACATGTTTCTCAGTGATTGTGATGAAATCTCCTTACTACCACCCTTCTGCTCCCTATGTCCCTTTGTATTCTACAGGGCCCTGCTGGTGTACTCCCTGTGCACACATACTCTTTGACCTGTGCCACTTCCCACTCCACTCCCTTGTCTACTTACATGACCTGCCCTGTCACTGTTCCACATGTACCACACACATCCATTGTCAGGTCTACACTGCTTTATGACGTAGCCTCTGGTGACAGAATTCTGGGAATGTGTGTACACTGACTCCACAGAACAGGGTTGTCACACTTACTGCTTGTAGGGTTGTGCAGATAATGTGCATGTGTACCCCTGACAGACTGCTTCTGTGTTACCCATTCTGGTCACTTTTTGTACATTGTTTGTTCCTGCTCGTTATCTACACCGGGGTGTGTTGCATGTTTTTTTGTTTGCATTCCTTATTCATCTCATCCTGCACTGTCAGTGAGTGCACATTGTGTGTGCACATTGTGGGCCCATGCATGTGTTACATCGTTCACTCCCCACAGCTTGTCTTCATCTGTTCTCCCCGTGTGTGAGTTTTCCTGCTTTGCATGCCATGGTTGGTGTTGCTGGTGGTTTGTCTGATGTAGAGTTGCTGATTGACCTTTCACACTTGCCCATTCTTTGCCAGTCTGCCCTTCTCTGTCATCCACATTTGTCCTTCATGGCCCTCTAAAAGTGGTACTTTTACATCTATGTTCCTTCCAGGCTCTCTGACCAGGCTGCTTCTTGAAAAAGTGTTCATGTCGCTATCTTTCTCTCTTGGACAACATTTCTCTGCCCTCACCCACTGTGATGTCAGACATATCCATTCTCATCTACCTTCCAGCCAGTCTCCTCCTTGCAGTGCTTTTCACCTGTCTCCCCTCCCTCTTTATCTCTCTACCTCCACTTCACTGCTAGACAATCGTCACTCTGTGCCATGTCTCCCTCTTGCATTCTGTCATCCTTCGACATTGGGTGGTCATGCCTATTTTTCTGTTAGATACATGAGTTGTCATGGATTTCCAGTATCTTTATGTTGTTGCAATGCATGTCTTTGTGATTGATTTGAAAATGTATTTCCAGGTGGGATGCAGTGGATGAAGCCAGGTGGGTACCCTGTGCAGGTAAGTGAAGGGAACTCAGGGTATCACTGGTGTTGTGGTTTGTGGCAGGGAGTCTGCCACTGTGTGGGGTCATTTTTCTTTTACTTATATTGCAGTGAATGGGACCAGCTTCATGGGTGCATGTGAGACAGGGTGATGGTAGGCTGGTGTGTCTATGCATGCTGTTTTCTCAAGCCAATCAGTGTGGCACTGGTTGCAGGGTCATAGTTGTGAGGGAGGCTGTCACTGTCGGGCTTTTGTTGGTGAGGTGTCACGAGGGTGGCATGCCCAGCTGTTTGTGTGCTGTGACGCATGGTAGTGGTAGTGATGGTGAGTGTTTCCTTGCACTTTTCACATGTCTTGCTTGCCACGTGGCATCCCATACAGTGATTTTACAATAGCCATGTGTAACCACGCATGCAGTCCCATCTTGGTGCTTCTTCCTCTTCTGGGCGTGCTGTCCAAAGACAAATCCACACATATAACAGCATTGCTGGCCATTTGTGGGATGCCATGCTCTCCACAGACACGAGGCACACACCATTGTCTATGGGTTACTGTTTGCCATAGTGCATGGTACACCAGCAGATTTATGAGGCCTGTTGACAGCTGCTGAGCGCATCTCAATGCTCCCTTCAGTTCAAAGCACATTTGACCCAATTCAATCCAGTCCCAGTGAAGTCTGCCTTCCCTTCCGCTTTCCTGTTGCCTGCTCCCTTTTGTGTGTCAGTGTCATTGGCCTCTGTTTCCCACTGCTTTCTCCTGTCTGCTTGTGTGTTTCATGCAGATTGCCTCAGTGCTGTGCCTTCCAGTATAAGAGCTGCCTCTGTGAAGTACTGCCTTCTGCCAGATCCTGTCTTCTGGTGATATTTTTTCAAACACAACTTCTTAGACTTTGCATCATCGGCTCCCATGCCATTGTTTACTGCACTATCCCAGTTCCACCTTAATCAGGGATGCCATATCGTGGCATTTGGAGTACTTCCAAGGTGATCCTGGGTTCCCATCTACTTAGTGGTCTCTTTTTGGGGGTCCTCTCAGTGTCATATTGACTGTGGTGAGATGCGAGTGTTCAGAATGTCCCATCACCATCGTAATGGATGGTCCTTCACTGCATGGCACTCGGGAGGGCAGGCAGTATAGGTCTTGTGGGTGGGTAAGGTGTCACTATGTCAGGTGTTCATGTTGCATTGGAAGGGTGCTAACGCAGAAGATCCTATCTGCACGTAATATCTTTCCATACAGCCTTTGGCGGTATTAACAAGCGCACTGTCTCGCAACGACCCCTAGATTCTTTTTCACAGTCTGTGTCAAATTTAGGCTTGCCCTCACTTTCTTCTAGAACAATAATGTGTATGGGATTGGATCAAAATAAAATAGTGAGTTAAAATAAAATCAGGATGGCACTAGAGCTGGTCCCCTCACGTGACCCGCAAAGGACGTCTGGTCTGACCAGATGACCAGAGCGGGTCCCACGAGGGAACCTCGTAATAGGGAGTATGGGTTTAACGGTGTCCAAAGCAGAAACTTCACTGCTCACCAAAGGCTTGTCATTTGTGCCAACAGCCCAGACAGACTGGTATGACTCCGAAATGGAGATCCGCTCCTTTCTAAGAAAAGTGAGATTAAGAACCTTCTTCCACGAACACATCTTGGAAGAAGAAGAAACAGAAGAAGATTCAGGTTTACATAACCCATCGACTTTTACTCCCTCTGATGGCCAAATTCCAAATGAACTTCTGACTTTTGAACGATGTGTCTTGAATGATTTCGACCGCCTACGGAAGAAAACCAGCAAAATCAAACATAATCTGTCCCTTGCCGAGAAACAGGCACTAACATCGCTACAAAATAACAAAAATATTATTATCAAACCAGCAGATAAAGGCGGCAGCCTAGTGATCATGACTACGAACCAATATAAAAACATGGTCCTGGCACTACTCCGTGACCCAGAAAGCTACACAACACTTCGGAAAGACCCCACTCGGGAAATATCTCAAGAAATTTCTCAATCTGTAAATTTTGCATTACGTGATTGGATATCGAAAAAAAGAGGAAGATTATCTTATAAGACCTAAGGGGAGGACCCCTTGTTTCTATTCTCTGCCCAAAATACATAAAGACCCTCTAGACCCACCGGGACGTCCCATAGTCTCAGGATGCGGCTCTATCATTGAACCACTATGAAAATTTGTCGACATTTTCCTGCAACCAATAAGCATCAATACACCAACTTACCTTCGGGATATTACGCACACAATAACAATATTTGAAGATCTTGAATTTAACCCAACAGAACAGCTTTTGGTCAGTATGGATATAAAATCTCTGTACACCAGTATCCCCCAGGAAGACGCCATTGAGTGTACCAGGGAGTGGTTAATCACTGATCCACCCAACACAAGGACTCCAGTTAACTTTATAGTGGAACTCATGACCATAGCACTCCGCTGGAACTTTTTCACTTTTGACAATATTACCTACTTGCAAACAAAAGGCACCGCAATGGGTGCAGCCTTTGCGCCTAGTTTGGCCATTTTATTGATGGCCAAATTTGAGAGGGATTTTGTATTTTCTGACATCAACAACTGGCAAACTCATATTAGCCACTGGCATCGCTACATCGATGACGTTATCTTCATCTGGACCTGTAGCCCACTTGAACTCACAAACGTCTGGACCTGGCTTAACACCTGCAACCCTGATATCCAGTTTACCATCGAACAAAGTAATTCTGAAATAAAATTTCTGGACCATGCAATTCGCTCCAAAGATGGAAGATTAACATGTGACCTATATCGAAATACGACAGCTCGCAACACTCTATTGCATTACACCAGCAATCACCCGGCATATACCAAAAACAATTTACCATATGGACAATTTTTATGTATACGTCAGAACTGCTTCTCCCCGGGGGACTACAAACAACATGCACAGCAGCTGACCATGCGCTTAACAGCACGAGGCTATCCTAAGAAACAGCTAGCCCAAACCAACAAACGTGCCCGGTGCTCAAACCGCGACACACTTCTCCAACTACATCGAGAGAACACAGGTCCTCAAGATGAATGCCTAACCTGTGTAGTCCCCTTTGGAGCACACACCTCGAGAATCAAACAGATTATCAATAAACACTGGCACATAGCCCGACTGAACTTACCTGGGGATCCTGCGCCCAGATTTGCCTACAAACGAGGCAAAAACCTAAGAGAACACCTTGTCCACTCACTGTTTCAACCAGTTCCAAATGTCACTCGCACTCTTCGATCTCTATATGGCCATCACCCTTGCGGTAATTGCATTGCCTGCCAATTTACTAGGAAAATTAGTTCCTTCTTAATTGGCACATGCAAATGGACTCTCCGGGACTTGACTAATTGTAAAAGTCAAAATGTAATTTACTGCATAGAGTGCCCCTGCGGCCTTAGATATATTGGTCAAACCACACGAGCAATCAACACCAGAATATCGGAACACAGGTCCAAAATTCGCTGTAAAAATCTATCAGCGCCACTGGTCGAACATTTCCTGTCTGCCAACCACACTCCCAACAACATTTTGTGGTGGGTGATAGAGAAAGTTGAAGGAGGACCCGACATCCACTATAGCCTCCTGAAGAAAGAGGCACGATGGATCCACAGGATGGATACATATCATGGTGGCCTTAATGAGATTTTTCAACCTCTGTTATTAAAGGTTCATACTGCTGGCTCTTTGGACTCTCTCCCCTACCATTTGCTCATTACCAATAAATCTGTGAATTGCCTCATTTTTCCCAAGGTTGGTATTTAGCTAACCCACTGATTTTACCACCTACTTCACCGCACACTCTGGGGCCACAACTCTAGCACGCGACCCTGCCCTTCCCATTTACTGACATGTTTCATTCTGGACAATCAGGTTGACAAATAGTCAATTCTAGCACCCATTTGGTGCTCAGTTGACTATTCATATTCTTCTGCCCACAGTGGCAGCCTGACATCCTTGAATATTGTACTCCTTACCAGTCACTTGTGTCTGGCACCTTATTCATGTACAGTGTTTGACAGACATCTTTGAATGCTGTACACCCAATTGATCATTCGCACTTTTCGTCCATTGTACACAACTACTAACATTTGGCAGGAAGCATGCGCGGCTACCACAGCAACGAGTGAACACCAAGCACTCAAGCGAGCGCGCATGCGTGGTTTCCTCAGCAACCAGCATAACGCCAGTTCAACGCGGCGCGCCTCTCTCCTTTTCCGCATTCCCAGAATCGCATCAGTGTGAACCTCTTGGACAAAGGCAGGGAAGATTCGAACGGCTGCCGTCTCTCCTGACCTACCGAAAAAACAAGGTGAGCCAGGGGTCGCCTGTCCATGCGCGCACACGCACTACTCTGGTCCACCCTGACCAGACCACGTGTGCGCACTGGGTAACGCTTCCCTCACCTTCTAAATTGCTAATCTGCCAATAAGCCGGCACCCAACCTTATTGTGTATGTAGCAACACAATAACGAGCACGTAGGCAAGTTTTTGAGCCCCAATTCACAATTTACCAAACACAACACTGGCTGATTGCTCCTCCAGCTTTAACATTAAGCCTATGTAGTTCTAGCACCTGGTACTAGCAGTCTCTATCTCTGAACACTGTGACAGTCACTCGCACGGGCTCCTCACGTTGATTCTGCTTACCACCACTCTATGTACCAGCTCATATTTGGAGCAACCTGAATTCTCACCCATGTGTATAATCAAATAGTATTTAAGTGTACGATCTCCTCCTGGACTATTTTCCCCTTTTCCTTTTTCACAACCTATTCCTTTCACGCACTTACAGCCGCTTGTACTCATATGTGGCTGGGACACCTGTGCATTTTTTACTCTGTGATCTGTATGCCATGATTGATACGATGGCTTACAACCACCAATGGCTGTCCTTTATGACTTATAGACTTATTCACAACCTCGAGATTACCTGTGAAACTTTTGAATTTATTGTGAAGCCTTTCGCTCGGCCCGGCACCTGCACAACTGGTCCTGGCGTCTGGCGCCCCTTTTCCTATCCAATGCGTGGGCGCACCAATGTGCTTGAGATGATGCGCACCGGCAAGTAAGTCTCCTAACCGGCTGCCATGAGAATCAACTCCGTATTAGTATATGCCCTATTAATTAGGACTTCCGCGTCTCACAACCCACTCATATCACATTAATGTTATCTTATACAGGGTCCTTGATTTGGAGCCCTGATGAAGGCGGCATGTACATTCACTTCTGACCGCCGAAACGTGACGATTACAGGGAAGAGTGGTCTACCTGTACTTCAGCCTGTTGGTATCTTCGCTACCAACTAGCATTCTACCACGTTGGCAATTGATCAGATATCTTGCATCGAAAGACCCTGCATAACTTATTGACTTTCTCATCAAAAAACTTCAACCCCATAAATAAGGAACCACTGTATGAAATTAGGGGGACTCATGATGCAATTAATTTTTCACTAAATTGCACATGCATGTATATTATGTTTTTGTTATTGAACTGAATTTGAAGCATTATTCGTTTTGAGTTGCTTTATTATGTTTTGAACAGATGAAACTTGTTTGCACTATTGGTTTATTACTCATTTAAAAATCCTTTTGTTGTTTTTTATGACTACTTTCTATAAAACACATTTCTTATCAATTTTTGGTTTGTAAAATTGTACTGTTCTGTTGAACTGTTTAGAATTAACCTCCCAAGTGGGCGGTATAGACCGTTTTAGCGGTTGATTAACTCTGGGATTGCTAAAATCAAGCAACTCAATTCTTTTTAAAAAACCCGAGTTACTTAGGCCAAACATTTGTTTTGACCTGTTCTTCTTGAACCTCTGCGGTTATAGCTCTAACAGTAAGGGTACCTTTCTAGTTTTACAGTTTAACGGCGCCAGCACCGGTAAACCCATCCCGCCAGGGTCCTAATGAGGCCCATGGACCCCAAAGGAGTTATCGGGGAGTTTGTGCCAATTCATGTAAAGGCACTGGGAGGTTCAGTTGGATACAGTCTTGGCACCGCATCTATTGTCCAATGGTTGAAGGTTGAGGAACTATCCACTTCCTGTTCCCCCAATATGGAGGAGGACTGAACAAAGCAACACTGATGTGCTGCAGACTAGTTTTTTTGGGTGTATCTGGGTGCCTTTGGGCGTAGCTGGGTGTGGCTGGCTATATAAGCCACTCCCAGGCTAGCAGCCCTCGCTTCGCGTTACACTTACAAAGCAGCGTGACGCTCACAGGCACGGCTCCTGTGTGCCTTGGAAATACTTACCAGAGGCATTCCAGAGATGTTGCGATCCCGTTCATCTGCTCCACGCCAGCAATCCACTGTAAACGGTCGTGGTCCACAACATACATACGCGTATTACTGGAGCAGTCAGCTGTGATCCTTCGGCTCCTCATCATCGCAGCTCCGGCCGGTCCCTGTCAGCCAGCAGCTGCAATACCACTCCGCTCCAGTTACCGCAGCTCCAGCTGGCTCCTGCAGAATGAAAAAACAAAGACAGTAAGCACTAGCAAATGACACGTGCATCAGCTCAGTGAGGTAGAGAAAGCTCAGAAAGAAAAACAAGCAAGAGAACATGTACGAAGTAAGAGAAAGTACATAGAAATAACAAAAGGCACAGTAATCAAGAGAAAGCACACAGAAGTAAGAGAAGCGCACAGAAGCAAGATGAATCATACAGAAGCAAGAGGAACGGCACAGAAGCACGAGGAAGTGCATAGTAAGAGACAATCAGCACAATAAGCAACATAATGCTGGAAGGAAACGCATAAAAGACAGAAGGCAATGGCACAACCACCAGAAAAGGACAGTACAAGCAAGGTAAGAGCCAGCGCTGCTCCAACCTACCATATACAGAACAACCTACCAATGCTGTAGCAGGTCTGGGCTTGGAACTGCGAATCAGTGACATAACTGGTTCTGCCCCCATACAGCTTTGTGCCCCTGCTTGGAGAATTGGCAGGATGGAGAATCCTACTTTCATATAAAGAAGGTGAGTGCAGTCCCTAGGGACATTTGGTTCCAGGGAGGGTGCAGGGTGGTGGGTGAGACCTGTTATACTGTTCCCTAACCCTAGTCTGCTGTATTCGTAGAGAGGCAGTCCCAGAGAACTCAGTGTACCCACCATAGGTCCGGAAGGCCCCAGCATAGTTCCTGGTGCTCCTGCAGAGCTAAGGTGAGCATAACAGAACGCAAAGCCCTCTTTGAAACCTCTGCCCGAGCACCATGGACACCTCAGACACAGAGCAGTTGGCCCAGTTACAAGGGGAACTCGGAGCCGAGGTCCATGCCGCCCGGCAGGAGACAAATGCCCTACGGAGGGAATTTGTGGTAAATGGAGATCGAACCAATGACTTGGCCTGGCAGATGCTTCAGAGTCAAGCCCCATTACCAGGGAGCCAACCTCAGGCCCCTACAACACCTCCCGTGCAGGTCATCTTACCTGGCGCAGTTCCATTGGCCCTGGCTGAGCAGTTTTCAGGGGATCCCAATATGTTTGCTATAGTTATGAACCAGTGTCGCCTTCACTTCCTTTGTAGGCCCGGGACATTCCCCAATGACCAAACCAAGGTCGCTTTTGTGTTATCGTACCTAGAGGGAAGTGACGCCGACTGGTCAATACCCATGGTATATCGGGATGACGCCCTGTTGGGAGACTTTGTAGGGTTCCAAAGTGAACTTGAGAAGCTATTTGCCTGTCATACCAAGGGACAGCCTTTGGACAACAAGGTATTGTCACTTCGACAAGGCAGTCAAGACTTGTTGACGTACATCGCCAGCTTTAATAGACTGATAACTGAAACCAATTGGCCAGAAGAGAACAAAACTACCCTCTTCTATCAGGGCCTGCATGGTGAGTTAAAAGGCATTTTAGCTCAGGTGGTGAACCCACCTGTTGGCTGTGCCGAGTACATTGACCTCACCTTAGAGTTGGATAACAGACTCCAGGAGCGAAAAATCGATCGAGCACGAGCAGAAGGCAGATCACTGTATGTACGTCCCCGGGGGAGAATCAGCCCCGTCAACCAAAGAACAACCAACCAGAACCCATGCAGATCGGGGGGGTACGGAGCCCTCTTACCAGAGCCGAGAGGGAGAAAAGAAGGCAGCAACAGCTGTGTTTATATTGCGGCAAGGCAGGACATTTCCTACGAGAGTGCCCGGTGAAACCACCTTGGAGGAGCATGGGGGCCCTAGAGAAAGGAAATGCACAGATGGACCTAGACCCAGAAAACTCCAACTTCCGGCAGGAGTAGGGGGCAGGTTGTTGAGCCAGGAGAAGGAACCACAGGCCTCACCCCCTAGTCGTGCCAGTGATCCTGATTTTCCCCAACAACCGTCGCAGATGCATGCCCTAGAAGCATACATAGAGAGCGGTGCAGTGGGCAATTATATTTATAAGTACCTGGCAGTTCAGATTGGTCTTCACACATGCCCGAAATCAGTAACAGAGAATGTTACAACTGTTGATGGTACTCAGTGTCTTCCGGCCCTGTGACCCCTAGCACCTAAAAAGTGACACTCCTCTGCCAGGACGGCCATAGGGAAGACATCATCTTCGATCTAATATGAGCTCCACAATCCCAAATGATCCTGGGAATCCCATGGCTGGAGGCTCTCAATCCGTGCATCGATTGGCGAACTAGGGTACTGACCTTCTCCGAAGAATGCGCCCGTTCATGCTATACTGATAAACACCCTCCTGCAGAACATGTGCAAGCTATTAAAAAAAGTGGGCTGATGTTGGGCCTAATGGGAGCTTTACCTCTGGTCTATCATGACTTCCAGGACGTGTTTCAGAAGGAACAGGCGGACACACTACCACCACACTGGGCATACGACTGCCAAATCAACCTCGTTCCCAGTGCCCAGGTCCCTTGCAGCTGCATTTATGCACTCACGGAACAGGAAAATCGTCATTTGAAGACCTACCTTGACCAATATTTGGCTAACGACTTTATACAACCATCCAAATCCCTGGCAGCCTCACCCCTCTTCTTCGTCCCAAAGAAGGAAGGGGACCTAAGGGCTTGCATTGACTATTGGTCACTAAACCAAATTACAGCTAAGAACAGATACCCATTGCTGCTTATTCCAGAGATCCTAGACCAAGTAAAGGATGCACAGATATATAACCAGTTGGACCTCAGAAGGGCCTATCACCTAGTACGAGTAAAAGAAGGCGACAAATGGAAAACGGCCTTCAGGACAAAGTATGGCCTCTACGAGTACCAGGTGATGCCCTTTGGGCTTTGCAATGCCCCGGCCGCATTTCAATACTTCATGAATGATGTACTACGGGACTTACTGGATGTATGTGCCATGGTATATATCGACGACATCTTGATATATTCCACTACGGAGCAAGAACACGTTGGACATGTACGGGCCGTCTTGGAAAGATTACGGCAACACCGATTATACGCAAAGCTGAAGAAGTGTTTTTTTCACGTGACAGAGGTTGAGTTTTTAGGGTTCATCCTCACCCCTCAGGGCATCCGAATGGACAATCATAAGGTGGACACTATACTCAGCTGGCCCTCGCTGACATCAGTCAAGGGAGTTCAGAGCTTCTTAGGCTTCACGAATTTCTATCACCATTTTATCCCTGGCATTTCTCAAATTGTGCATCCAATTACATCCCTGCTTCAAAAAAACAAACGCTTCGACTGGACCACGGAAGCAGAGAAGGCTTTTCAAGTACTGAAACAGAGGTTTACCTCAGCACTGATACTACAACACATGAAACCTGATCTCCAGTATGTGGTAGAGACAGATGCCGCCAACATCGCCATGGGAGCCGTTCTATCACACGGGAATACTGAAACTGGCCAGTTACAACCGGTAGCCTTCTGGTCGAAGAAGTTCTCTCCCGCCGAAGTAAACTGTGCCATCACCGATAAGGAGCTCCTCGAGATAAAGGGGGCCTTCAAAGAATGGAGGAATTACCTCATAGCAGCCAGGCACACCGTCACGGTTATTACCGACCATCGCAAATTTGCAGTACTTAAAATCCGCCAGAGCACAGTCATCGCGCCAGCTGAGGTGGGCCTTATTCTTCGCTGAATACGACTATGTTATCACCTATCACCCGGGTGTGCGCAAAAGGAAGGCAGTTGCTTTGTACCGCATATGTTACACCTGAACCATTAGCCATCGTACCAGAAGACAAATTCCTGGGCATTACCGCCACCTTTCCTCTGGAACATTTAAAAGCCGATATACGGCGTCACATGAGCACGGAAGAACTACAGGTCTGGACCACAAAAGACACCCAACATACAATCGCTGAGGGATCGCCATATTACAAGTGTCATCTCTATCTTCCGATGGCAACCCAAAAGGAACGGATCATAGCCAGCTACCACGATACATTATTGGAAGGACACCCTGGTATAACTAAAACCTTGGCCAAGATGAAACGGACCTACTGGCGGACGACTTGGTGGAAGGATGTCATCCGGTTTGTGCTGGCATGTGGAATCTGCACGCAGAACAAGGCTGAAAAACAGAAATCGGCAGGACTTTTAGGTCCACTAAAAATTCCCCCCATGCCCTGGCATACGTTGACGTTAGACTTCATCACCAACCTTCCTCCCTGCAATGGACACAATACGATTCTGGTCATAGTGGATATGTTTTCAAAAATGGCTCACTTTATTATTCCCCTAAAAGGGTTACCCACTGCATCCACTCTGGTTTCCCGTCAGTTTTAGTATCAGATTGCGGTAGCCAGTTTGTCTCTAGGTTCTGGAGGAAGAGTTGGGCCTTAGCACAAATTGACATATGCCTATCCACTAGCCATCACCCTCAGACCGATGGCCAGACAGAGTGGACTAATCAGACACTCGAGCAATACTTGAGGTGTCTGCTTCACCAATCAGAAGGCATATGGAAGGACATATTATGGATTGCTGAATTTGCGTACAACAACTCGTATCATTCCAGGACTGGATAAACTGCATTCTACATTATGTATGGGCGACACCCGCAAACATCTGTCTTCGATTCCCTGGAGGAACTGGAGAGGCCTGCAGTGAAGACTTTGCATACAAGAACCAACAAGGTCCTCCTCAAAGAGGCTACTGAACAATTGACACAAGCCAAGGAAAGACACAAGAGGTTTGCACCGAAAACAAGAGGCCCCTACGTACAAGGATGGAGATACTGTGTGGTTAGCATCAAGACATGTGCCCACAAAAGGACCCAAAACATTTGCCCAAAATACCTAGGCCTGTATACCATTGAAGCTGTAATTATCCCGGTTCCCATGAAACTAACCATGCCCCCCAATATGTGCATCCACCCGGTATTTCGCATGTCACTCTTGAAACCGGTCCAACCAGGCACCCGATTAAAGACACCCCCGGGCCCCACAATTATAGACGGGGAGCCAGAATACGAGGTCAGAGATATACTAGACTCCAAGATAGTTAAGTCCAGGCTGTATTACCTTATTGATTGGGAGGGGTGTGGGCTGCAGGACAGGTTATGGGAACTCAGTACACATGTGCATGCCCCCCGATTAGTTAGGAAATTCCACTGTAACCATCCAGCCAAACCAGGGGATCCACCCTTGAGAGGGGCCTTGGTGGGAAGTGCTGTCATGACCACTGGCTCTATAGCAGGACCATATCCCAATTCCTGCATATATGCACACACCTCAGAAACCCCCATTCAGACACATGGACCCCAAAGGATGAATTGGCGTTTGTGCCAATTCATGCAAAGGCCCTTGGAGGTTCGGTTGGATACAATCTTGGCGCGCCTGGCACCACATCCATTGTCCAATGGTTGAAGGTTGAGGAACTATCCACTACCTATTCCCCCAACATGGGGAGGACTGAACCAAGCAACACTGATGTGCTGCAGACTAGTTTTTGGGTGTGTGGTAGCCTCTGGGCGTGGCTGGGTGTGGCTGGCTATATAAGCCACACCCAGGCTAGCAGCTCTCGCATTGCATTACACTGCCAAATCAGCCTGACGCTCACCGGCACGGCTCCTGTGTGCCTTGGAAATACTTACCAGAGGCATTCCAGAGACGTCGCAACCCTGTTCATCTGCTCCGCGCCAGCACTCCACCGTAAATGAACCGTGGTACTGAACATACATACGCGTATTACTGGAGCAGTCAGCTGTGATGCTTTGACTCATCATCACGGCTCGAGCCGGTCCCTGTCAGCCAGCAGCTGCAAACCCACTCCGCTCCCGTTACTGTGGCTCCAGCTGGCTCCTGCAGAATGAAAAAACAAAGACAGTAAGCACTAGCAAATAACACGCGCATCAGCACAATAGGCAAGAGAAAACTCTGAAAGAACAACAAGCAAGAGAATACGTACGAAGTAAGAGAAAGCACATAGAAAGAGGAAAAGGCACAGTAAACAAGAGAAAGCACACAGAAGTAAGAGAAGCGCACAGAGCAATAGGAAGTGCACAGAAGCATGAGGAAGCGCATAGGAAGAGACAATCAGCACCATAAGCAACAGAGTGCTGGAAGGAAAAGCATAAAAGACAGAAGGCAACGGCAAGCGGTGCGCAAGCACCAGAAAAGGACAGTACAGGCAAGACAAGAGCCAGCACCGCTCTAACCTACCATATACAGAACAACCTACCAACGCCGCTGCAGGTCTGGGGTTGGAACTGCGAATCAGTGATGTAACTGGTTCTGCCCCCATAGAGCTTTGCGCCCCTGCTTGGAGAAGTGGCAGGATGGAGAGCTCTCCTTTCATATAAAGAAGGTGAGCTCAGTTCCTAGGTAATTTCGGTTCCAGGGAGGGTGCAGGGTGGTGGTGAGAACTGTTACACTGTTCCCTAACCCTAGTCTGGTGTAATCTTACAGAGGCAGTCCCAGAGAACACAGTGTACTCACCACTGTCCCGGAAGGCCCCGGTACAGTTCCTGGTGCTCCTCCAGAGCTAAGGTGAGCGTAACAGTGACTTCAATCTGGGGCTCAATGACAGATCTGACTCCCATGCAACCACTCTGGCCCACTCCATAGAAACTCAGGGCTTCACCCTGCGATCCTCAGGCCCAACACACGTGAAAGGTTGCACCCTTGATTGGCTCGCCGACCACAATTGTCCTACGCTTATTACTAATAACAACCCATCCCCATGATCAGACCACAATACTATCCTATTCTCTATTAACACACAGACAAAAATCTGCACTGCGCTCTTGGTCGCACCAGCAACTCAAACCCGTAACCTTAGCAATTTCAATCTGATAACATACTTCTGTTACTCTTACCACTCACCTACTTGGCCAACACCGCCAACCTATCTTCTCTGGTTACCACCTACAAGCAGACCATGGAGGCAGCCATCAACGAAGTGGCACCCTTGGCCACCCATAAAGCTAAACCCAAACCTCATATCAACCAGTGGTACACCTCAGAATTGAAAGACTTGCACAACAAAAAAAGAAATGCAGAAAGCAATTGGAAAGAAAAACCCTCGGATATCAATAAACTACAATTTACAGCCCTAGCCTCTGAATACAGAGAAGCCATTTTTTTGCAATGCCTATAACTCCTGCATTGAAAATGCCAACTCTTGCACCAAAGAGCTCTTCTCAGTTCTACGGGAACTAGAATCTCCATCACAGACCCACCCCAGTCCACTGCATCAAAGACCAAGCCTGGTGCGAAAACATACAAAAGGCACTTATGGATAAAATATCCTCTCTCCAACTTAAGATCAACCGAAAAAAACTGAAACTCAACACCTCACCTCAATCTATTCCAGAACAAAAACCTCCAAATCCTTTCCCCAAATTTGAATTCTCACTCATTACTATTAAGGAGAGGGTCAAAATCATTAAAGGCCTCAAACCCTTCGAGATGGCAAGGAGACATCTGTCCAGTAAAGCTAATAAAAGACTGTGCATACAATCTGCCACAATTTATCACTGCTTTGATAAATCACTCTTTTGCATTCAGTCAGGTACCGGATAACCTGAAGGAAGCCTGGGTACTCCCCTTGTTAAAAAAACCCACACTAGACCCAAATGTGCCAACTAGTTACAGGCCGATTACAACAGTGCCATTCCTTCTAAACATTTTTTAGATACAGTGGCCTATGTACAAATCCAAAACTATCTTGAATTACATAACCTTCTTGGCCTCCGCAAATCAGGATTCCACCCAGGCCATGGCACGGAAACAGCACTGGACCTAATAGGAGACAGAGGTGACCTAGCCATCTTACTCTTATTGGACCTTTTTGGTGGCATTTGATCTAGTAAATCACAAGATCCGTTGCCACCACCATTCGATCAATGCAAGTCTTCTCAGCCCCGACAGCTGCGCAACCTACTCCAGTCTTATGCAGAGTTTCACGGGGATCATGCATATCCCCTACTATGTACAACGCATTCACCAAACCACTCTTTGATAAACTAGATAAATTGGGTGTCACATACACAAACTATGCTGATGATACCCAAATACTCCTAGCAATCACAGGAGACTATGACACAGACTCCAAAGCTCTCAATGCGATATACCTCACGATTCAAGCCTGGATGGCCAAAAATGAACTCTGTCTTAATGACGATAAATGGATATCTTGATCATAGGAGGCCCAGCAAAACGTAAGAACCTTCCACCATCCTACCAAATGTTTGACATAGACGAAACAACATCAGAGTCTCCAAAGAAGTCAAGACACTAGGGGTGTACCTTGACTCCTCACTCACCCTCTCCCAGCTAGTGAACGCCATCTCTTCGGTCTCCTCATACACTGCGAAACTCATCACAGCATGTAGACCCTACCTCACGGTTGAGAATCGCATCACGTTAGCCAGAGCACTAATCCTCTCGAGGATAAATACTGCAATGTCATCTTTGCTGGTACCTCTACTAAAAACATTAAGAAGCTCCACATTATTCAAAGCAACTCCATCAGAGCGGCTGTCAATATTCCAAAGTCAGACCACATCTCTGCTGCCAGAAGAAACATACGCTGGTTACCAGTCAGAGAGCGTGTTAAATTCAAAGTACTGTCCCTCACCCATAAATGCCTGGCTAACCCTGCTCTGTGCTATCTTTCCAACCTGATATAAAAACACAATCAGTCAGACCTACCCGTTCACCCTACTTAGGGCAACTGAACTCACGAAGATTCATAAGACAGAAAGCAGGTGGCTCCATTTTCCCTGTTCTCGCAAGAAACTATTGCAATACCATGCCACCTGAACTCAGGACGGACCCATCCTTATGGTCCTTCAGAAAAAAACAGAAAACCTGGCTTTTTAACCAGGACACCAGGAATTAGAACAGCTCCTGTTAACAAGTACTAAGTACTAAATACCAAACCTACCTCCTCTTCAGGACCCACTGCAACCTAGCCACATTCCAACTACACCTATGCGTCTGTCACCTGCACGTCTGTGCAACGGTACTGTCTAACTACACTGCAATCCACAGGTGAATGATACTGCCTGCTCAATCTATTGCAAACTGATGCTTGATGCTTACAGGCTTTTGCTACGGTTTAACTTTGCTATACAATAGCAAGCACGTGATGTCTGTTTACAATACAAACAACTATGTAACTCACGTACAATGGGCCTGATCACGACTTCGGCGGTAACCCTTAAATCCGGTGGTAGCGCTATTACCGCCGGATTTAAGGGTCCACCGAATCAGGGCTTTGGCGGATTTCGCCCCAGCTCTGAGTTGGGGGGAAATCCGCCAAAATTCGTTCTATTACCGCCGGCGGGAAATCCCAATGGGGAATGGGGCATTCCCGAATGGGCTCAGTGGGGAATGGGGACTTACATTACCGCCAAACCCGTGATCCGGCGCTAATAGCGCCGGGGAGTTTGGCGGTAGGGCTAATACCGCTCGCGCTAATAGCGTCACCGTTACCGCCCAAGTCGTGATGAGGCCCAATGTAACTCACGTACAACCAAGCAATGCATATGTAACAGTATTCTTAAGTCGAGCACCCAGATGCCTAAGGACTAGGCACGCTATATAAATGTAATCAATAAAATTCCCGGCAAAAGTCCCACGCAGTCGATTCCATAAATCAACAAACAGGGTTTTGCTTACAGAATGGCATACCATGTCCTGATTTTTCACACAATAAATTCCATGAATCAAGGTCTCAATTTCTTGTCATGCTCCTCCTTATTTACTCAATAAATCATAATATCATCTTGAAAGAACAGTACTTTCTCTGCATTTTCCAAAACTTTAGCTATGACTCTTTGAAACATGGCTGCTGAAGTGGCAAGCCCAAACAACATTCTTTTGAAGCTGAATGAGCCAAAGAGTGTAATGAAGGAGGTGAGATGTTTACATTACTCAGACAGTTTGACCTGATGGCAGGCTAATGAAAGTTCGATCACACTGAACATTTTAGTACCTTGTAGCTTTGCCAAAACTTCAGAAATGATATAAATAGAAGAGCAATAAAAAAAGATGGTTTGATTTAGGTCCCTTATATTAGTGCACACCCAAATCCTTCCATTGGAATTGGTCACCACCACAATTGGAGGAAGCCACTCAAAGGATCTGATATCCTGCATTACTCCAATTGAACTGGTTTCTCTATTTCCTCTTTTAACAGCTCCTTAACTGTGCCCCTGAAAATGTAATGTGGTGCAAAAGCCTCCTAGAAACAAAAATGGAAAACCTGCTTTGCCCTTGGTTCCAATTTTTATATTACATAACTCTTCTACTTCCTTCCCTGAACCTCCACCAATAACCTCTTTGAAATTATATTATAATGAGACCCAGTGTCAATCATAGCCTCTAAATATATATCACCCATCTTGATGATATCTTGAAGGCCATCAATCAACCCTTCTGTTCCCATCATTGTTGCCAATTCTGTTTTAAATGATCCACTTCAAGCAATCAAGGGGAAGAGTGGAGAAGGGAAGGGTTCTTTTCTTGAGATGCAACAGCAGCACACTCTAAGCCCCAAGTGTCCAGAAACTGGATGACCCTTGAAGGATGCACATTCTAGTTGGAATCCTGGGGACAGAGAATACTGAACTGATGGCATAACATTATCAAGGGACTCTCTGGTTAATTGAGTTCTCTGTGGTTCCTGATTAAAGCCACAGGTCTCCCTTGAATCTGCATCGAGAACAGACTTTCTGTCTCCTGCTAACCACATTCTCGTACCTTTTGAATGGGGTGCCCCGGCGGGGGTTGCCTACTGTAAACACCTAGGCCCAGACATGACAGCTCACTGTCATTGATACTTTAGGGCTGAGCTGGTTTCAGGTTGACCCAGTGCATATAAAAGAGGTGTTGGGGTTTCCTGTCTCCTTTGTTTAGCCTCTGCAGCCAGGCCCCATGTGGGCCTGTTTGAATTAAACTTGCATTAGAATGTGAAGCTGCCACCAGCAGCATAGCTTAGACAAAGAGAAAGTGCAGATCCATGGAGCCTTTGTTAGTTAATTAGGCTGCCCATGGCAGGAGGAAGGGTTTGTCCTGCACCCTCTGAGATGCATTGATGTACTCTTGGCTGTCATTTCCCAACTAAATATGACCGGGGGAAAGCACATGTAGGCTGTGTCTAACCAGATAACATGGCTCTATGTGTATGTCGTGCGGTGAGCATAGGAAAATATGTGCAGATTAGCCCTACACATTTTCCAGAGGTTGATCTACCATCATTCAATTTCAATTAAAATTTCAAAAAAGACCAGGCGAGCGCACACCCACTGTGTGGATGGTCAAATTCCTCACACGCCCCCAGCCTCAACATGTGAACCACAGCCCTACTGAGGGTCTGGTTTATCATGAAGGCGAAAGTACCGGCTGAGGCCATCTGCATTTCCATGCTGGAAGGCGTGCTTGTGCTGGATGTCCATATATAATCCCTGTAGGGATATGGCCCAACGCAGAAGCTTAGGATTCCCCCCTTTTATTGCCATTAACCATCGAAGAGGCCAGTGGTCTGTCTGGATTGTAAAGTGCGACCCAGAGATGTAGGGTTTCATCGTCTTTACTGCCCACACAGTTGCGTAAGCCTCTTTTGCAACAACGGTCCAATTCCTTTCCCTTTTTGTCAATCGCCTGCTAATATAGGTGACAGGTTGCTCTATCCCTTGAGAGTTCAGCTGTGCTAACGCTGCTCCAATCCCCAAATCACAGGCATCTGTCGGGATAATGAACTGCTGATTATAGTCTGTCACTTTCAGCACTTGGGCCCTGCACAATCCATCCTTTAAATCCTGACAAGAGGTTTGACAGGTTGGGGTCCAAGTTACCTCCTTTGGTATCTTCTTGGAAGTTACATTATTCAGGGGCATGGAAATGGTCCCATACCCCTTGATGAATGACCGGTAGTAACCGGTGATACCTAGAAAGGCTCTCACCTACGTCTGTGTGGTGGGGATGTCCCAATCCTTCACCGCCTGTACATTTGCTTCGAGAGGTTGTTTCTTTCCTCCACCGACCAGGTGGCCTAGGTAAGTCACTATGCTATCTGGCACTTCGTCGCCTTGGTAGTAAGAACTGCCTTCTGCAGTGCCTGAAGCACTTGTTTTAGGTGGGATAAGTGATCCTGCCAGGTGTGGCTGAAATCAGCAATGTCGTCCAAATAGGCAACACTGAGGTTTTTCAGACCAGACAAAACCTGGTTAACCATCTGCTGAAATGTGGCAGGGGCATTCTTCAATCTGAAGGGTATCACAGTAAACTGATAATGTCCTTCTGGGGTTGAGAATGCTGACCTCTCTCTCACTCCATCTGTCAAGCCGACCTGCAAATACCCTGCCGCGAGGTCAAAGGTACTCATGTAATTGGCAGCGCCAAGATTGTAAATGAGCTCATCTGCCTGAGGAATGGGGTGAGCATCTGTCTTCATGACAGAGTTGAGCCCCCTGTAGTCCACACAAAAGTGAACTTCAGTATTCCCACCAATGGTCTTTCTAGGAACCAGTACCAATGGGCTAGGCCAGGGACTGTAGGATGGCTCTATCACTCCTAGGGACAGCATCTTGGAAACGTCCTCCTTGATGGTGTCCCTGGCCTTATCGGGCATCCGGTGAATCCTGCCCTTCACCGGCTTACTGTCTCCAGTGTCCACAGCATGGGTACACCAATCTGCGCAACCTGGAGTCCATGAAAACAGACTGGCAAACTATCCCAGTAAACTGCGACAGTGTGTCAGTTGCAGGGTTGACATCTTCAACAGACCCAACTGTGGCTTTAGTGTGCAAGAGGTCTGAGAGGGAGAGGGGATCGTTCCCCTCCTCAGTCTTTCCAGCAGTCACTAATGCTATGACCAACTTATCATGGCTATAATGGGGTTTTAGCCGGTTGATGTGAAAGACCCTGCACATCTGTTTAGGGATTTTCACGTGAATGAAATAATTCACCTCACTGACTTTTTCCACCACATAGTAAGGCCAGTCCACTTGTCCTGAAGGGTACTGAGTTTGACTGGCTCCTTAACCCACACCCACTGGCATGGAGAATAGACTGTCACTGTGGCCTTCTGGTCGTGCCAGTGCGTCATCAGCTCCGGACTGGCCTTAGGTTTCTCATTGACTGCTCCATGTACTTTGCCATTCTAGACCGAAGGCCTGGCACATAGTCCACCACATTTTGTGTAGGGGATGAGGATTTGCTCTCCCATCCCTCTTTCACTAGACTGTGGGGACCTCATACAGGGTACCTAAATAGAAGCTCAATGGGGCTAAACCCTACTTTGGTCTGTGGCAGACCGCTGTAGATGAACAGCAGGCATGGCAGGAGAATATCCAATTTTCTCCTCAGGTGCTCTTCCTAGCCACCTATCATGCCTTTCAGGGTCTTGTTAAACCGCTCAACAAGCCCATTTGTTTGTGGTTGGAAGGATGTAGAGAACTGATAGGTGACTCCACACTCTTCCCACATAGCCTTCATATACACTAATATGAAGTTTGATCCCCTGTCAGAAATGACGTCCTTGGGGAATCCAACACGGGAGAACATCCCAATCAGCCCCTTTGCAACCACAAGGGCTTTGATGCTCCTCAGAGGGACAATCTCAGCGTACTGTGAGGAAGGCATGGTATCAACACTTAGACAGACACAAGTGATGTACATTTCAAAAACCTTAATTTATATCTTCATAAAGGGTTGGAGACTTCCTGCCCGTCCTATGGCTAAGATGGGAGTAATCAACTGAAAGAAAACAGTCCAGGTCAGTCTTATCAAAACAAAAAGGGGCATATACTAAAGAAACCTAACCTTGCCCTTGCTCTCAATATACAAATATGAAAAGGGATTTTTGCAAAGGAAAATAGTGTTTAAAAAATAAATGTCAGAATGGCTTCTATGAACTGGCTACACCTCCCTTACCCACGCACAAAGCACACGGTCTCAGGATTTGTGGTAAGGCTAGGTGAGCGACACACACATATTATAGAGTGCCACGCTTTGGCTTGCAAGTACGTCTTAGGAGCGTATGTCAGGTCTTTCAACAGCTTACAGTTCAACTAGATCCCTTGGTTTTCTCTCACCTAAGTCCAGGTCTCCTACTTCTTTCACAATCAGACTTCTCTCAGTCCGGCTTGAGTCTGTCCTTTTTTTTAATATCACAGTTTGTAGGTCTTTCTCATGTATCACAGTTTACAATGAAGGCTTCCCTGTGTCGGGCTTGAGCCTCCTCTTTCTTAGGTTTCCCTTCCCCACGGTTTACACAATCAGACATACAGTTCAAATACATGCTTTCCTCTATCGGTGTCTGTCTCAATTATCACAGTTCAATTACAGGCTTCTCTCTGCCGGCTCGAACCTGTCCTTTCTCTTGGGGTTCCCTTCCCCACACAAAACAGACCATCACACGAGCATCCTGAGGACTTTGGGCGTGTGGCACAATACAAGAAAATATTAGATAGATAGACTTCCCTCAGTCGGGCTCGGGTCTATTCACCATCAGACTTCCCTCAGTTGGGCTTGAGTCAGTTCAGTTAAACACATCAGTCAAAGATTTTCAAAACTCCAGAGGATTTTGCTAGACCTCTGCATGACCACTTCGAGCAACCCAGTTCCACTGTAGGCTTCCCTCTGCCGGGCTCAAGCCTGTCTCATGAAATGTCTTTCGTATATTGTAGTTTCACTTTCTGGCCACCTTCCACTTGATTCGGTTTAGAAAAACTTAACAAGCTTTTCAGGATCACAGTTCACTTTCTTGCAACCTCCCACTTTGCTTTACTTTCATTGCGTGCACTTTAAAGTTCATAAACACTTCTCTTCACCATGAGATACTTTTTATGATTCACAGAGGCTTTCTGTACTGCGCTTCGTTTTGCAGGATTTTGGGAATAAACAAACAGACACAGATGTGAGTTTAGTGGGTTTATTTTTAGAGGGGACCGCAGCATGGAAAGCAGCAGGATAGATGCACCGCCGCCAACCGTCTCCATTTCACACTTTGTGTTCTAGAGCTTATATGCCATGAAGCTTTGGAATATCCATACACACCATCCACCCCCCCAATAATTTTTCAGTAATGAAAAACCAAGCGGTGATGGGGAAAGGGTGTTTTAAGGGGTTGGAAGGTGGAAAGAGTGGTGATGGGGGAAAAGTGGGAGGAGCAGTACAGGAACGATAGTATGCTAATAATAGACAAAGGGCCTCATTACAATAGTGCTGATCCGGAAACAATGGTGCTGATAAGCCTACCGGCACTGTTGTTTCTGGACTGGCACACTACAACTCTGCGGGCGGGTGCTGTCCTGCCTGTCAGGGTCAGACCTGCCGGGCGAGACAGCACTTGTCCGCAGAGTTGTCACGGAAGCACCGGCACCGGTGTTCCTGTGTCCCCATTCCCATGGAGATTAACAAAATTACCAGCACCTAACTTCCCGGTGCCATCGGACTTGGAATAGCCTGATGGCACCGGGAAGTTAGGTGCCAGTAATTATTTACGGGTCCAGCAGCAACCCGCCGGTATCACCAGCAGGGTTACCGCTGGAACCGTAATGATGCCCAAAGTCTTTGTTCTGAGGGGGCACTACTCTTCTTGCTCTGTTAGTTGATCTTTTCTTCACATGCTCTTGGTACGAAGGTGTTGCCACTTGACTAGCTTGTTGACCACTCTCTACAGGTAGCTGGGGCAGATAAATCAGTATTCTTTGGTGGTACGACATCTGATATGTCTTTAGGAGCAGAGACAAGGTAATCAGTTGACCGTTTGGTGCCGTCTTCCAGGTGAACACTTTTCTTCCCCACATCCTTTATTCTTTGGGGTTCAAGCTATTTTGATAATCCCTTCAACACCCTTTGAGGGTTTTTCACTTGCACCCAATCTTCTTCTTGAAAGGCAGGTTTGTGGGTACCTTTCATCTTGTCATAGTATTTCTTGTACTTGCGTTGATTTTCTTTGATGATTCTCTTGAGAATAAAATCCATATCTATATTTTATATTTCTTCTCTGCCCCAAATGGATTTAGTCTGTTACACAATGCTATCCCCTTCATCATTATAAATGGTTCAACTCCAGTGGAGGAGTGCAGTGTCATTTTGTAGGCATTGAGTGTCTCTTTTAAAGTTTCTTCCACCGTAAGGCATTGGTCACTGCTAACTGTATTGAATTTTGGATTATTCCATTCATGCGTTCAAAAAGACCATTCTCCATAGGATGGTAAAGTGATGTTCTTCTGTGGTTAATGCATTTTAAAAAAAACAAACTCTTGCATTTTGTGGGAAACAAACTGCACTCCATTATCTGTCACAATCTCCTCTGGGTCTCCTTCTCTATTGAATATTACTTCCAGGAACTTGATAACTTTCCCAGTGTTGATGGAGTCTTCTGCAACTCCCCATTCTATCCATTTGGATGAGTAGTCTAACTAGACAAATAATGAAGATCTTGTAACTTCCTGGAGTTACAAATGGGCCAGTTATATCCATCGCTAACTTGTACCAAACCTTATCTGGTATCTCCACTGGAATCAATGGTGAGTTATATGTTTTTTTTAACATTTGTCACTATTGGCACACTATTGACATGACCTCACAAGTTCTTCTGCCTCTTTTATCATTCCCGGCCACCAGCACTTTTCTCTTAGTCGTCTCTTTGTAATGTTTTTTTCTAAATGTCCTTCATGTGCTAAGTGTAGAATTTTTCCATGGAAACACAGTGGGGGAATCAAGCATTCTTTCTCGATTGTAGAGTAGCTTCTATCAGATTTATTTAGCACGCATGAGGCAAACGCTATCACCACATCAACTCTGTTTTGAATTTGCTTAAGTACACACCCCAAACCTATGCTGCATGTATCTACTGTCAGCATGCTAGTTGCTGATGGAGAGAACGTTTTTAGTGTGGGTGCTTTTCTTACTCTTTCTTTAAAATACGTGAATGGCATTGTGGCATTGTGGCATTGTTCAGACCACTCGATCGCAGCATTCTTCTTCAAGAGTGCTCTCATATTTTCTGTTCTGTCAGTGAAATTCGGAACGAACCTGGCATAGTATTTCACCATTCAGAAGAATGAGCGCAGTTGATCTTTGTTCGTAGGTGCGGATATCTTTGAAAGTGAGTGATAACATCACTTTAACTTTACACTTTTCTAACTTGAGGGTGAGCCCTCTGTCATGAATAGTTTGTAGAACTCCTAATAATTTTGCATTGTGCTCTATCTAAGACATGGTCACAATCAATATGTCATCTTGGAAGTGGTAGACTCCCTTCAGGCCCTCAAATAGTTGTTACATCAGTCTCTGGAAAACAGCGGCCACGGATGTTAATCCAAACGACATGCGCCTAAATCTGAATGCTCTTAAGGGTGTCAAGAAGGATGTGAGAGGTTTGTACTCTTCTTCTAGCCCAATCTGATGATAAGCCAATGAGACTTCGAGGGTTGTGAATATCTTGGCCGGTTTCATAGTCAACACTATCTCGCTGATATTGGGCAGAAGATCTCTTTCGACCCATATATTGGAGTTTAGGTCTCTCAATTCTATACATATTCTAATGTTATCTGTCTCTGAACAATAACTATGGGGGCTAGCCATTCAGAAGATTTGATTGGTTTGATTATTTGTTAGTCATGCAATTTCTTAAGTTCCCTTCATAGAGCATCTTTCGTGCCAACTGGTATGTTACAGACTTTGTGTACAACAGGTTTGGCGTTTCTCTTTAGTATTATGCAGTGTTGAAATCCTTTAATGTTCTCATATGGTGTTAATGAACACTTCCAGGAACATACTTGATACACTTTCTTGTGAGAGAGATGTGTGTTCATTAATGCTCAAAATGGGGTGGGCTTCACCTGGATGTATTTTCATACATAAAGTCGCTTGTTCCTCTCACCCTACTATCGAAGATCCCGTATTTTGCTACATACAGTTTGCAACATATACACCTCTATTTACATTTTAAACAAATCCACATATAACCTAAGAGGCAGATGGGCCTTTTGCCGTAGTCAACAGCACTAACACTTGTCTTTACCCAGAGTGTTGGTGAATACATTGCGATCTATCATGGTGTACAAAGATCCAGTGTCAATCATCATCTCCAGAGTGTGGCCATTTATTTCTAAACTTTCCCATGGTCCCTTTTAGCTGTTACCATTGATTAATAATATGATTGTGGGCATGCCTCTCTCTTGTACAATGGTGAGAAGACTATTGGGTCCACCTATCTCTTCTGGTGCTTTGACAGTTCCTCTCTTTGTGTTTTTTCTATGTGAAATTTTGCAAGCCCATCCATAATGTCCTATTAGGCCACATTTGTAACATTCTACTTTGCTGGCAGAACACTCTCTTGTGCCATCAGCATGTCTGAAGCAACCACAACGATAACATCTGTAGTTCGGAGGGTTGTTCGCTCTGTTGGTGTTTTCAAACCAATTCCCTTTGGCTTTTGTGGAGCTTGGGCCCCTTCTCATCATAGTCACTTAATTATTTCCATTCTCTTGATCATCAGTCACTAGTTGCACTTTTTCCATTAAAGGTGACTGTTGGATTGCTTTGATGCATTTATTTCTCAATTCTATTGTTCTGGCGATTTCTATTGCTTGTTCGAGGGTGCGGTCCTTTGCCTGACACAGACTTTGTTGGGTGTGTGGGTCAGCTGTGTGTAACACTAACTGGTCCCTGATGTATTTGTCCATCATGGCAGTATTTTTGCATGTTGCTATTAGCCCTCTCAGTGTCGCTATGTAATTGTCTACTGACTCTCCTCTGTTCCGTTTCCTTGTGAAGAAGTAGTAATGCTCAAGAACGACATTGGTCTTATTCCCAAAGTGCCGTTCTAATTTTGCCATACCTGTATCATATCTCTTGGGTGATGAGGTAGCTGTATCACCTTCCCCATCTTGTAGTGGTATGTCTGGTAACGTGCGGAAAATGCGTAGTCCTTCACCTCCCGGGTGATGTAATATGGCTGCTTCTTTGAGGTTGTCATGAAATATTGCCCCCAAGTACACTTCAAATTAATATGTCCATTGTTCCCAAGGGATTGGAGGTTTGCCAGGAGTAGCGAGAAAGGAGCATGGAGGGGTGACGTTCTGCATGCTTTGTGGTTGTTGTTATAACTCTCTCCTTATTTGTGTGATGCTGTGCCAACCTGTTGTGAAATTGTGCCCCTCCTTTTTTCTTTTTTTTTTATATACATGGGGGGATGTTCCTTATGTTAAATGGCTGATGTCCACCTTTAATTTTTCTTTTTTTTTGGCGTTATTTTGTTGTGTGCCACACATTATGGGGCATTTCACTTAATTAGGCATTTACTTCTGTTGTGCAGACACACTTGTCCTTTTTGACAATCGCATGTGAGCGCAGTGTGTGGGGCCTGCCCTTCCGTGGTAATGTTTTCTCCTTGATGCACATCCTATTGCCTAGGCAACCATTCCTAGTGCATGTGCGGCAGGCCATGTTTTCGTTCTTCTTTTTTTTTTATTTTGGGTGTGGCGTCGCACCTTATGGTGATGGTGCTAACGATGGCGCTGTGGAGCTTGGGGTGGCGGCGCGCTGCAGTTGCCTACCTTCTCTTCTCAAAGGCACTTGGATCAATCGCTCGATTGTTCCCCCTTTTGATTCTCCGACTCACTTGATGAGGCAACCAGAAGGTTGCCGCCGCTGTCCAAGGGCCCACTCATCGCCAATTTGTTGAGAGTAAACATACGGACACAAGCGTGAGTTTAGTGGGTTTATTCTTAGAGGGGACCGTAGCAGGATAGATGCATTACCACCAACCGTCTCTGTTTCATACTCAGCGTTCCAGAGTTTCTTCGCCATGAAGCTCTGGAACGTTCAAACATAACACAGCATCACTCTGTCAACTTGTATCACATCAGAACAATCGTCTCTTTCTTTTCTTGCTTTTAATTCAGATGCATAACATTGCTTCTTACTGTTATCACACACGTCTTTCACAAGCCGGGCTCTCGCAACATTCAAGAACTCGCTGGCTGTGTTCAGTTTTAACGTCTTTTTCTTCTTGTCTCTTCAATGTCGGGCCTCCACCATCAGCCCTTCAGTTCAACCCCGTCCCCCACTTCTGTTGTCATGGGAGTGAAGCTGGCAACTTTCAAGCACATCAAAGGAATATTCCTTTCAGCTCTTTGGCGTCTTACGGCAAAACTCTCAGGCCCTTTGGAAACACGGATCCCTCGCCTGGCTTCCTCTTGCTTTCTCTTGCAGTCAAACAGCCCCTTGGCCTTCCATTCTCCATAGCCTGGTTTCCTACATCCCTGGCTTAGTTGCTCCTTCTCGTACCTCGCCTTGCTCAGAGTGTGTCTGTGCGCTCCACCTTTTATCGTCAGCGTGATGGTTAATGTATGGCAGATGTGTGTGATTAAGGCTGAGTGCCTAACCCTGCCTGGCATCATAAGTGGGACAGGGCCATTGTAAAGTGCTAGAGTTGGTCTTTCTAGCCTGAGTCCTTATCTTCCTCATCTCAGTGTTTCTGCTAGCAAAGAAGGGATAGGTATCATGGGAGTTGTAGTGTCCCAGAAGGTAGGTAAGGATAGAACTTAGATAAGCGATGGGAAAGGGGGATACCATGTCTCGCCATCGGGTGTCTTTCCCCCACTCCCTGAGGACCCCCTACTCAGGTGACCCTCCCTCACTTGTCTGCCCCCAGGGTCGGGATCCAAAAGCATTGGCCCTTCCCTGGCCACATTAGTACAGGATCCCTGTGGACTGGGTTGTGAAACACCCTCTGCTTTTTCACAGTACCTTGTGGCACGGTCTACCACCACCAACATGTATCTGCTCCCTGAGCTGGTTTGAGGATGCAAAGGACCCACAATGTACATGGCTATTCTTTCGAAAGGCCGCCCAACCACCGGTAGTGGAATTAAGGGGGCCTTTGTGATAACACCTGACTTGGCAGAAGCTTGAAAAGTTGGGCAGAACTGGACAGATTCCTTAAGCTTTATGCTGAACTGCAGCCAGTAAAAGTGTGCAGACAACCGGTCTGATGTCTTAGTCACTCCTAAGTGACCCGCTAAAGTAATTTGGTGATCCCAATCCAAAAGGAACTTTCTGTGGCACTGGGGAAGCACCAACCTATTGGTGCCCTCGCCCTCAGAGTCTATTGGCTCACTGTACAGGGGTCCATCCTCCCAGTACACTTTGAACAGTCCAGGGGCCTCGCCCTTAGCCTGCACATCTGACTGCTTCTGCAGACACGCCATATTGGGACGCTCTTTCTGGGCTGTGAAGAAGTCAGTCTGATCTGGGCCCCCAGCTGATGCAAACTCACCCAGCTTGGGCAGGCCCACCTGGTCCTCCACCCAATGTTCCTGCACTGCGCCAGGCAACTCTGCATTCATGGAGTCCCCTGCTACCAAGGTAGGGTCCTCAATGGCTAGTGGCCCTTCTGCCAAAGGAGAAGATGACTCAGAGGTAGGTGTAACTGCACTAGGGGTTACTGGTCCCGCCGGTACTACCAACAAGCCCTCTGGAAGCACTCCAGGCCCTAAGGCTCTGAAATTGTTCAATCTGGTGATCTCTTTGGCACTTGATCGGGTAGCCGCTGCGACTATCTCGGGATCAGGAAGATCATTACCCAACAGACATGGGACAGGGATGGAGTCTTTCACTGCTACACAGTGCTGGGTCAGTATACCTCGCCAGTAGAACTCTATTATCACCAAGGGGCACTTACTCTTTACGTCAAAACCACTGACGTTAAAATCAGGCCCATCAATATATGGCCTGGCTGTACCCACTGCCGGGTGACAGCAGTGACGCTAGCCGCAGTGTCTCAGACAGCAGGAGTTTTCATACTGAACTTTACCCAAAAATTGGGATAAGAGGCAAACCCTGAAAATATAAATAACCATCAAGCTTACTTGTTCATCCATTTTGAGCCTGTTAAAGTTAGCTGGATATATTCTAAAATCACAAGAATGGTGAGTCATTATATAAAAAAATTCATTTTTTGGGTATGGAAAAATTAACAGCAAAATGTAACATGTGTAATTTAGCATTATTCTAAATTAAATTTTGTTTTTTTCTTTCTTTTAGAAAATATACTTCCTCTCCTGATGAACCATTGTTAGCAACAATGGGGAAACATGTGTTGAGAGAGATATAGTTAGGCACAGATAATCAGTTAAACAAAAATAATTCTTCTTGAAGAGGCTACTAAACTATAGGTGTGGAGCTAACACCTAATATCAGGTTGCATTAAGGATTGAAATGGTGTGAAGTAAACACAAAATTGGAACAATATTTGTTTGAATGTTCTTTAATCTATTGTGCAAAATAAAAACAAAATTGAACTGACTCACCTTTGAACATATTTTTTGAATAAGGTTGGCGCATTTAAGTAACTTTTCCAAACCTCTTTTTTTTAAACTCAGAAGTCTGTGTAACTACACTAGGGGTTACCGGTCCCGCCGGTACTACCAACAAGCCCTCTGGAAGCACTCCAGGCCCTAAGGCTCTGAAAGTGTTCAATCTGGTGATCTCTTTGGCCCTTGATCGGGTAGCCGCTGCGACTATCTCGGGATCAGGAAGATCATTACCCAACAGACATGGGACAGGGATGGAGTCTTTCACTGCTACATGGTGCTGGGTGAGTATACCTCGCCAGCAGAACTCTACTATCACCAAGGGGCACTTACTCTTTACGTCAAAACCACTGATGTTAAAATCAGGCCCATCAATTTATGGCCTGGCTGTACCCACTGCTGGGTGACAGCAGTGACGCTAGCCACAGTGTCTCAGAAAGCAGGACTTTTGTGCCCATTGATATACACATGTTCTTAATAGAGTTGAGTATTATTGGGAACTGGGATCTCTTCTGGAGATCCGGTATCATTCCCACTCAGTGAAACCAATTCACGTTCGGCCACTCCTTGGCCTAGTGGGTAGTCCTCCTCTAGGAGGCCCACACTAATGATGGCTTCTTCCACAAGTCAAACATTCACTATAGCTTGTTTGGGTAAGCCCTTGCAAGCAGGATCCCCTTTCCTATGGCCCAGCTCCTTACACACGAAACAACCTTTTGGTGGTGAGAATGCAGGGGTCCAAATGTTAGGAGTGCCTGTCCTCTTCTTTTCAGTGTGCACGGCTGAACTAGAGTTTTAGGATTTCCCTTTGTTCTTTTGGAGACCTGACTTCAAAGAGGAGTAGATTGGACCTTTGTCCTTCCCATCCTTGTTTACTTTTTTGTCCGAAGCGTTCTCTTCCGGTTTGGGTGTGTTCGCCTAAGCCTTTTTCTGGACTCAAGTACTCACAAACCTGTTGGCAGCCTTTGCGAGCTCTCTGGGGTCTGTGATAGTCTTGTCCACAAGATGGCATAGGTAGTATAGCTCAGTCAGAAGCAAGACGACGCAGAGCAATACAGGTTTGAATCTTGGGTCCGCGCTTAGAAACCTCTTCGGTTTTAAGCATGTTATGAAAAGCTAATCATAAGTAAAAGATGGTAGTGTAGGTCAACCTCACTATTCTTCACTACATGCTCACACACAATCAAATTGAACATCCAGTTATGTCACTTTGTTGCCAGCCACCCACCCGCTCAGATATTTGAACAACAAGTGTGAGAACGCTTCAAATGTCTGCCCACTTTTCTTCCCGAACTTTCTGAAGCTCTTGAGATACTGTTCTGGGGTTTTACAGAACAAGCCTTCATGCTTTCATAAACGGGACTTTCCTCAGGAGTTAACTGAAGAATTGCATTAGTCCCTGGTGTCGGCAAGCAATCCATCAGGGCTGCACCCCACAGTACCTCGTCCACCTCCTGTACCTGAAAAGCTAGCTCGAGTGATTCACACCAATCAGAAATATCCTTCCCCACTTCATAAACCTGCGCTATGTCTTTGGCAATGTGCCTCCGGGGCTTATCCTGGGCACTCCGGTTTGAGCCACTTCTGCTGCTTTTGCTAGAGGTGGATCTGTTGGCCTCCTTCTTCTCTTCAAGTGCCAGCTTGCACAGCTCTATTGCGGCCCAGTCCCGCTCTATGGGGACCTTGTCCCGTTGTTTCTGTTCCTCTAGCGCTAGTCTCCTCTCCTCCAGCAGGAGCTTTCTAGCCACTACCTCATTAACAGCTGGAACAATTACTTAGAGACTGTGCTGAGGCCTGCGACCTGTGGGATGCTGCACTAGCCCCTGACCTCACTGACACTCTATAGTGTTGAGAAGCTATGCTTGTCCTCTGGCGGGATGGTTGGCAAGAAACACAGCTAATGCTGTCTTCCGCGTCATCTTCCACTTCCCCCTCAGGAAGGTCTTTTCCGTTCGGGTACACGGGGCCTAGCCCGTCCCCGGGGGTCTTCTCCCTAACCGCCCTTGCCTCTACCCAAGCTTCGAGGCTGGACTGCAACACCGGTTTATTAACCTTAGTGCTGTGGGGAAGTCCCCTCTCTTGACATAGAATGGGCAGGACATCATTGCACATGCCTTTCACAGTCTCTATATCAAGATCCATGATTATTGGAAATACCTAGCAGTGCCTAAACATTGCCTTCAACAGTAATTTTATTGTTGGGTGACTAAGCTGTGCACAAGGCTCCAACTAGATCCGACCATCTGCCATCAATGTGAAGAATCAACTTACAGTGTTCCAGGGATAAATATCGGTTTCTAAACCATCAATCGGCCCCTCCACCCCCCCTCCCAACCCAGTACACCAGAAGGGATCCGAACAGATTGGAAACACAAGCAAATTATAAAATTCCTTGTCCAATTTTGGTAACGTGGATGGAATGGCAGGCTTCTCGCTCGCACGGTTGTGGATCGCTGTTTAGTTGCTACGTAGTGATACTGCAATTATTACCTAATGATAAAATGGACTGTCCCCTCATGGTTGTATAAAAATATCTACTTTATTATTATTAAACACAGTTCTAGCATACTACAAAATACAACCCACCCTGTAAAGGAATGCAAAGGACAGACAGTTTCAAGACAGAAAAGGGATGCACTCTGGATACTGACAGGAGGGTAGTCGGTAAAGTAATTAATCGCAATAGTTCAAGGATACTTAGTTTCAGCACAAAGGGAGCAATGGGTCGTAAAATGTCACCAGGGGCCTTTGGAGAAGGACCAGGGGTACAGAACCACAATATACCTTGTGCTTGTAGAAGTTCTTGGTGCTCGACAGTGTAGTCGGTTTCAGAGTGCTTTGCAGCTTCTGTGAGAGAGTTCAAGACGGGAGACAGCTGCGGCTATCAGGCGGCAGGCAGTTGGGCGAGCGAGGCTGGGTGGATGGCTGAAGCTGGCCTACATGGCGGCTCTGGGTCAGGAACAGTTGTCTCAGTGCCGGCTGGTGGGTCTGAAGCACTAGTTGAGGTGGCTTGGATGACGTTAGCAACTGTGTTGTGACAATAGTCAGCGGTGCAGTCGGTTGCAGCTCGAGGTGCTCGACTGGCTTGAAAATGTCCTTTAAGGCGGATCCTGGTTGATGCATGGTGATGCACTCCTAACTTCTTCATTCTGCACTTGTCATCCTTTAAGGCGGAACAGCTCAAAGCTGAGGAGAGTGTTGCGGGCAACGGCCTTGTCATTGGTTTGGTTCAGAGACTCTCTGGCACTTCCCACCTAGATAGGAAGCTTGCTTGCAGAGCCTATTAGGGCACACTGTGTGCTGACTGGGTACCAGTTCTGGAGCTTCTGGAGGGTCTTCTGGATTCAGTATCTCCCTCTGTTTTCTGGGAGATGTTTAGGAGAGGGATTGTGCTTCCATCTTTGGAATTCCTGGCCTTCCTTCGCTGGCGAAAGCTGTAAGGCAGATTGTACCTTTAGTCAGGGTCCAAATTAGTTCTTCTGGTTACTCCTTGCAAAGTCTTGAGATGATCCATCCAAAAGAGGGGCTCAGTCCTCTTATAAAGCCAAATGGGCCACAGTGATTGGTGCAGGCTAAGCCTACCTTAATGAACCAATCCGAGGTGCCTAAAAACGATCTCCTTTATGCATGTTGTCATAACCAGAGTGCTTTGCAAAATAAAAGGTAAAGGGGTGAAAACGTGTAATACTAAGTCACACCCATGTTGGTTGTGGATCAAAGGGCCTCTCTGGTAATTGAGCTCTCTGTGGTTCCCGATTAAGGCGGCAGGTCTTCCTTGAAGCTGCAGTGAGAACAGACATTCTGTCTCCTGCAAACCACATTCTTGTACCTTCTGAATGGGGTCCCTGTGCGGGGGTGGCCTACTTTAAACACCTAGGCCCAGACATGACAGCTCACTGTCATTGATACTTTAGGGCAGAGCTGGCTTCAGGTTGATGCAGTGCAAATGAAAGGGGTGTTGGGGTTTCCTGTCTCCTTTTTTTAGCCTCTGCACCCAGGTCCCACCTGGGCATGTTTAAATTAAACTTTTGTTAGTATGCGAAGCTGCCACCAACAACAGAGCTTAGACAAAAGGAAAGGATGGATCAATGGGGCCTTTGTTAGTTAATTAGGCTGGCCTTGGCAGATGGAAGGTTTTACCCTTCCTTTCTGAGATGCCTTGATGTACTCTTGGCTGTCATTTCCCAACTAAATGTGACAGGGGGGCAACGACTGTAGGCTGTGTCCACCCAGAGTACACGGGTCTGTATGCATGTCGTGCAGTGTGCAAAGAAGAATGTGTACAAATTAGCCCCAAACATTTTCCAGAGGTTGATCTGCCATCATTCAATTTCATTTAAAATGTCAAAAAAGCCCAGGCGAGAACACACCCACCATGCGGATGGTGGAACTCCACACAGCCACATAGCACTGAGAATTAAGAGCAGAGAGGCAGAGGGGAGAAAGTATCTGGGGATGCAGCACAACCAAACTGTTGTGCCGAAAGGTTTTCTCTGGAGGGACTGGGCCCTTTACACCAACAAATGCACCGTTATGTAGTAGGGATAACTGTTTGACACGGATACACTATCATTTGGGGGTGGGCTTTAGTATATAGGTTCTCTGCTGAGATCACAACTCTGAGGCTGCTGTCTAAGCAGTAATTAGGCCATGCTAGCAATCTATGAGGTGCCTGTGTCATTGCAGGGACGGTCTCCTTTTAAGTGGTTGCTGGGCTCCTCTAGGAATAATCTACATAGGTATACCACATCCATGTCCAACCCCCTTCGCTGTGCTGCAGTGTCAAGCTTACATTAATAAATGGCGCCATGTTGAACCCAGATAACTTCAATGAAAACTAACCACACTAAAGATGTTATGAGTCATGAGTAGTTAAACACCATTTGAGCTGGTGGGCATAGCCTTGGTGTTTTATACCATTTTAACTAGCCATTAGATGCAGTAATCAGAAGAGTTGTATTTCAGCTGGCTGTGAGTAAATGCTACAATGGGGGTTTAACGACACTTGAGAATGGTACCACAAGGACAACTGAAGTATTGTCTTCCTGTCATCGTATAGTTTTCACTGACATCACAACTAGAACATTATAATGTAACAGGTATGTTTATATTATTATTCGTGAGTAGCATAGCTCTTCGTGGCAGACTCTTTGGGTTTCTAAGCAATCGACCAGGGATCAAACCCATGTTGAACTGCATCGTCCTATTCTCATGGTAGGGGCATTGCTCTGGAGCTGAGGTATGCAACGCAACAGTCCAGTTGTAATGTCACAAGTAGAAGTGTGTAATATAATCACCTAGTTGTACATTCTCTAGTATTAACCCCCTCTCCACAGAGAGCTTTCACACACCACACACTGTGCATGACCACTTCCTTCTTTCATTTCACCCCGCAGCACTGGTGTCAGCCATGATGCCAGGAGGCACCCCAAGTGTGAATGACAGTCTAAACAAGATTTCTTAAATAGCACACGCGGTATTTTTATCTCCTCCCTTCTTGCTTAGCACCGAGGGCAAATGCAGACGTCCTGCAGATGGAACCGTTTTCATTCACATGAAAGCTTTGGCTGAGCTGAGGGTAGAGCTAGGGGTCTAAACTCAATCCCAGCTCAGCTGCTAGAGCGCCATGTGATCAGGGTCTATCCATCGCCATGTATCTATTGATGTTTAACTTCTGCTTTATTCAACTGAAGAATGAACCAAAGCGTGGCCTGTTAGGCATAACGCTGACCATCTCTTTTGTACACACCCTAGACCGAATTGTCTGTTGGTGCTTCAATTATTTTGCCGACCTGCTTAAACCTTAAACCTGTTTTCGAAATTATTTTTTTTAATTGTTTATTTTAATTTTTTTTTAATTGATTTAGCTGAAATTCATCAACTTTTCAATATTTTTTTTACAATTAACAATTGGTTTCTTTTTTTTAACTGGGGCGGTGTTTTTCCACCTTCCTCCTATGACCTACCCATATCACTGACCCCAAAACCTAACACTCATCTTTTGGCTGGCACATATTCATATAAAATGAATCGGAGTCACAGTTGTTTTTGTTATTAATTGGAATGCCATCCGAATGACAGACCAACTATTTATTCTAGTAAGGCGGGCGCCATATTAGAGCATATGGCTCGCAGGTTACACAGAGATATCTGCAGGCACTTTAGCCCATTGAGATGTCTTACCAACTGCAATGGCACTACAAAGTGAGCATGTAGAAAATGAGAAACTGTGCAAAAAAAACCTTCTATGAAATATGAAACGCGATCCCTAGGTAATGATAGGCATATGTGTATCTGTGTTTTACTGAAGTATGCTGCGACACAAAGGCTCCATTCACACGAGTCTTGGCCCTGTGTGCGCGCGCTACGTGAAGGAGGCGGATGGGATGGCAGGGAGCTGCGTGCTCGCCTGCGGGGCTAGGAGCTGTCAGTTGTTCCTGCTCAGCGCCACCACCGCAGTCCCAGACTGTCCTGCTGGCTGCAGGCTGTGTCTGGCCCCATCTCGCTTAGTTATTTTGTGTGGAATGCCATAGGGCGAACCCGCAGAAAGCTCCCGAGTTCGAAACAACATGTGAAAAACAATTTTACAGTAAACAAAAACAGGGTCGCACAGCCACATAGAAACAGACGTCCACCAACAATTATAGGGCTAAAGCCCAAGAAATTCTGTTTCTGCACTATTACAACGGCTGTAACTCACGGCTGTGAACTTTATTCACAGAGAACTGAGGCTTAACCTATTAATTAAAGCAAAATAATTCCCTGTTGGGGATCTCCCGTCCTCTGCTGCACACTATCAATAGCTAAATAAGCTAAAAAGTTTAAAACTTAGTTTCTGGCTGTGTGTAGTCAGTCTCTGACATCATAACAGAGAATGTACATGTGTAGAATGTAAGCACGTAATGCTTCGAAGGATGTAGTTAGACGTTAGAGCATAGCCAGAAGAGGATCTCCCGGCGGTGCTCCGGGGGCCTATGAATATAGCTCTTCTACAAAGCTTTATAGAGTCCAGCAGTTTACTACAATTGGCGACGAGAGTATTTATAAATTGACGAAGGCCCCCGGGGCTCCCTTGAGAGTCACAGGTTAAAGGAAGCCTCACGCTACAAGCTCCATAGCGGTCGTCATCACAAGGAAACATTGGGCTGCCTGCCACTGATTTCTGGCCCGGCATCACAAAGGGAAAGTTACTGTAGGCGTTTCAAGGTATACGAGGTAGGACAGAAGTAAAATGTATGTGGAAACGCTTACCGTCCTGAGTGCATCATACGAACTGTGGACTAACGGCAGTCATTGCATGCTCGAGGAAAGGACCTTAGGACGTAACGTTGCGTGTGGCCATTTTGTGAAAGTGCATTCAGTTGCTATAGCGACCATACTACACTGATCGTACGAGCCGCAATCTAATTGAACACAACGTTACGCTGCCTGTGGTCATCGTATAGAGCTTCATTCTAGTTACCTTGGCAACCAGACTATACCAGTCGTACAAGCCGGGATATATGAACTGTGATACCATGTTGATATCAAACTGGAGATTTACTTCAAAGTGACAGCCTACAAAGTGTGTGACCGTCGAAGTGAGGAAGCCTATGTCACATACAGTATAAATCCAAAACTAATCAACAAACAGAAGGCAGTAGAGAGTAGAGCAAGAATAGAAACTGCGAACTACAATTCCAGGGCAATGTATGGAGAAGCCGCATGACACAGCACAAGTAAAATAAGTTGACAATACAGACCACTAAGTTGCAAGTAAAAACAGACCGCTGAGTTGCAAGTGAAAACATCACTTATGCTACAGATTGAAGGAAAAGTAACATACAAATAGGAACTCAAAAAAAAGAAAAAAAAGGTTTTTTTGTATGTTTTAAAAAGAAAAAGGAGACTAAAAGCTCATCATGCAGCATGTTACACCTCCATTACACTTTCTTCCGTGTCCTGGGAACCCCACTTGCCCTTGGGAACAATGGATTGATGGTTTCCAGGTGTATTTAAGGGCTAATAGTGAAACCAAATTTAAATCTGAAATCGGTGACCCTGAGCATTGTGACCTGATGACACACATACCCCTCCACTCTTACATGTAAAATGTACATAATGTATTACTGTATATAATTTGTTACCTTTCCACCCTTACATGTAAAGAATGTACATAATGTAATTACTGTATACAATTTATGTTACCAACAACCTGTAATATGCCACCTGTAACCAAGTTCTAAGCATTCTTGTTATTCTGTGCGCCCAGCTACCCAAGGGTTTTCGGGTGCCCTATAAATAAACAAACAAACAAACAATGATGACCTCAAGGAGGCTACATTGCTTAACTGTGTTGGGGCAGAGGCTCTAAGGATCTTCAGATCGCTCCCTGAATTGGATGATACAGAAGGTTGTTCTGGTGATGGCAACTGTAAATTTGAGAAGGCGTTGGGGAAACTTGCCAAACACTTTGGCAACAAGACTAATGTTGTACTGGGGAGGTACAAGTTCTTCTCCAGGAAACAATTAAAATCTGAATCTATTGACAACTATAGGGCATCTCTTAGAGGACTTATGTCAACATGTGATTTCACTGGCATTGGGGATGAATATTTAAGAGATCAGTTAGTGTTAAATGTAGCTGATTCGCAGATACAAGAGAGACTGTGGCAGACCAAAACCCCAACATTAGGGCAGGCTATGGAGATAGCAAGGAGCATGGAACTAGGTGATCGCTGCATGTCGGAAAGGTTTGACCAAATGGAAAGTAAGGAGGTCAAAATGATCCAAGAGAAGACTAAAGAGGAATTAGAAGAATTCTTGGTGGCAATGGTGAGGAGAATGTCTGCCAACAGTGCTAGAGCCAGTTCTAGGAGCGGTAGAGTTACTGGGTATGGGAATTAAAATCAGGGATGCTGCCAAAAATGTGGCTGGAACAAACATAATGACACTGATAAAGAATGCCCCGCGGCAGCTGTCGAGTGTTACAGATGTGGCCATGTAGGACATTTTGCAAAAGTATGTAGGAATGTACGTGGCAGAATGGGCAGATTCAACAGGCAGACCTACAACAAGATGCTGGGAGGCACCGTAAGAAGTGTTGAAGAAAACCAAGGTCATGATGATAACTGATGCTGACTGTCAACCAAAGGAATGCACAAATGCAAATACTTACGGTGTCATCATTACAGCAATCTAAAGGACCATGGGTTGACATGCAGATAAATGACATATCCTTGCCCATCATGATGGACACTGGATCACCATACACCATGGTGGATGTTAAGATAATTGGAGAATTGTCTGGCAAAATGCAGGACATACAAAGTACTGAAGTGAGAGCGACAGGATATGGGAAGACCCCCATAGATATTATTGGATGTGTTTGGGTCAAACTTAGGTTCTGTGATAGAGAGACATACTGTAAACTCTACATGGCGAGAAATGGCTCATCTGTAGTAGGTTGGGAGGAACAAGCCGTTCTCCGGATTAGAATTCACCCGGGAGAAGAAATTCCTATGCTGAGTGTATTCAAGGATAACAGTGATATTAAAGCTGCACTGGCGAAACAATTCCCCAAAGTGTTTAGTGAAAAGATTAGACTTTTGGAGGGTTTTCAGCATAGGATCGTTTTGAAGAAAGGTGCCGTACCCATAGCGCACAGAGTTCGAGGAGTTCCTATTGGTACCAAAGAGGCATTGAGGAAAGAACTTACGCGCCTATGTGAACAAGACATCATAGAGCCCATAGAACGCTCAGAGTGGCTTGCCCCAATAGTGCTCGTAAAGAAACCTTACAATTCTATAAGGATGTGTGTAGATTTAAGGGACCTCAATAAGAACATTTGGGTCGACAGGCATCCCCTTCCGAACATAAGTGAATTGTTAACAACTATGAAGCCGGCGAAGTTTTTCAGTACCTTAGATTTATCCTCGGCATATCATCAAATTGCCTTGGAAGTAAGCTCGAGAAGTCTCACATCCTTTGTCACTCCCTTGGGTGCATTCATGTTCAAAAGAATTCCGTTTGGACTTGCATCAGCTGCTGCAGTGTTTCAAAGGTTGATGTCACACTTGTTTGGGGTTTGGATGGCATGCACTGCTTCCAAGACGACGTCCTGATTTCTGCTTTCACAGAAGAAGCGCATGATGCAAAGTTGATGGGGGTTTTGCAGATGTTTCAAAAGTGTGCTCTTACTCTAAAATTGGACAAATGCAAGATCAAATGTGACAGAGTGTCATACCTTGGTCACTCAATAGATAAGGGAATCAGTCCTAAGAAAGAGTTAATGGACACTATGTTGAGTATTGCTGAGCCAGAAAATAAGGATCAATTGAGAAGTTTCCTTGGTATGACGGAATATTACTCCAAGTTTATAGATGACTATGCCAATAGAACCAAGAACATGAGAAGCCTCATGAAAAAAGCAGTTAAATATGTATGGTCTGAGTGCAGAGACGAATTTGGAAAAATAAAGAATGCCATCAATCAAGCACCAGCATATGGAATGTTTGACTGCAAAGCCAAAGCAATCATTTTGGTGGATGCCAGCAAAACTGGTTTGGGAAGAGTACTAGAACTACAGAACACAAGCTTGGTGACAATTGCTTTTGCATCAAGAGTGTTGAAAGGAGCAGAATTAAATTACTCCACTATAGAAAGGGAAGCTTTAGGAGTGAAATGGATCCTAGAACATTTTAGAAACCTGATTTGGGGTTTACCTGTCCTGCTTAAATCAGACCACAAACCGCTACTGCATGTTCTCCAGTCTAAAACCCCTCATCTCATATCGCCAATGATCAGACGGTGGATGCTTGACATTATGCAGTATAATCTTCATGTGAGCTATACGCCAGGTGCACAGAATCAAGTGGCTTATTGTTTTTCCAGATGATCAACCAGCCAGGGTACCGAGATTGAATCCATGGATGGAGATATCATTGCCACTGTGAACACGGCCATTGCTAAAGATGAATGGAAAATTATGACGGATTCTGACCCAGAACAGCAAGGAATTAGAAAAGCTGTGGCTAGTGACTGGAAGATATTAAGAAATGTAAAGGAGAAACAAGTCAAATACAAAGATTATTATGACTCCAGGAATGGAGTGAAGGAAATGATGATCAAAGAAGGAGTGGGTGTGCATTAGTGAACCAAAAAAGACACTCAAAGGCGAATCCAGGTTCAGATCGCCACTAAGGGTCAAGAGCTGTCATGGCAAGTTGGTAGTATTGGAGGACGGGAGAAGATGGACTTGTGATGATCTTGTAAGAATAAAGAAAGATTTCAATAGACCAAGCACGAGTAAGGACAAGGGCATTAATCCAAGTACACCTAATGAGGTGTACAAAGACAATTTCATGAATATGGGTACCAGAGTTGATGATGATCCAGGAGTGGCAGGAGTACCTGACCAGACGAACAAAGAGGCTGACAATAGTCCCTGTAATGCTAGTGGTGGAGTTGTAAATGGCGGAGTATCTAAGAGGAACCAGAGAATTATTCGTAATTTTAACAATGACTACTTTTATCACTAGCAGTTTGAACTGCCACATGTATCCTTTTCAGTTATTCAATGCTCAATAGAGATTTCTGTATCATATATTTGTTGAGGTGTTGATGCATAATTTTTTCATCTTCTTTCTTCCTTTTCCTCTGTTTTTCTCTCTTCCTTTCCCTTTCTTATTTTCTGTTTTTAAATTTCCTATTGTTGTTTTATATAAAGAAGGGATATGCTGTGTAGTCAGTCTCTGACATCTCTGACATCATAACAGAGAATGTACATGTGTAGAATGTAAGCACGTAATGATTCGAAGGATGTAGTTAGAGCATAGCCAGAAGAGGATCTCCCGGCGGTGTTGTGCTCTGGGGGCCTATGAATAAAGCTCTTCTACAAAGCTTTATAGAGTCCAGCAGTTTACTACACTGGCACGTTAGGGTAAGTGTTTTTAGGGACAGGTAATCATAGCCAATTTAGTGATGTACAGTAATTCAAATGTTATTCCTTATTACAGAAAATTCAAAAGATAAACAAATAATTATCAAATCAAAATCATCAGATTTATTGTTTCAGATGTAATTGCCCAACGCGTTTCGAGATCGATTCCAATTTTCAAATCTATTACAAAAAAGTAAACATAAATATCAATTACGTTAGGTTATGAAAGGTAAATACTATAGGATCAAAAAACAACATTTGTGAACACACTCAGATCAAATTCTAAAGATCACTTTGAATTCTCTTTGTTGTCAATGATTTAGTATACATGGTGCACAGTGATAAATATTTCCTAAAAAAACAGAAGGAAAAGACCCATCTTGTGTACCCAATATTATTTGGCCAAATGCTGAAACAGATGTCTTTACATTCTTCTAACCTCAATGAGTTAGATCACATTAAAAGTCAGGGAAGAAAGTGAGAAAGTTCATGAAATAAAGTTAAGTATAAGATATGGGGGTATTTTACCATGTTTTCTAATGCTATATGCAGCAAAACATCTAGGCTTCTCTGTAGATTAAGTTATACTTGTGTGCCCATGCTCGATAAGAGTTGGGATTCAACTCCTCAGTCGAATCCAATATGGTTAAGGAAGATTGTTTTATATTTTATTAGTACTACCCCTAAAGGCGTCTAAAATGTGGTAAGGATATGAAAACTGTACTTACTAAAAGATCGAGATATTGTGGAAATCCCTGTGATTCAGGACTGAATGGTGTTTGGAAGTCCATTATTAAGGTGTAGAAAAATATATCCTGGAAGGTATTCCAACGTTTGTCATCCGTTCTAAAGAAGTTAGAAAATGGACAAATTAAGGAGTTTGCAGGACAGTACATATTAATGTCAGAATAGCTGTGTAAAGTACACATTTACATCCAAAATTGGCGTTCTGACATGAAAAACGGTGATGCCAGTTTAACCATAGGCCATGATAGGACTTTTTTTCTTTACAAAAACGTATTTAAAACTCTTTTTTCCTCCCCCAAAAATGTTACATCAAGCACCACTTCTTATTCCACAATATACCTGCATTCACGTTTACAAATCGCATACAAGTTAATTATGTTTCATCCAATTGTAACATTTTTAGCGATGGCCGAAGTGTGTGAAGGGCAGCCCATCAGGGGGTGGACTGATAGCCACTGGCCTGAACTGGTGGTGGAGGGGTGTGACCTCCAACGGCATGAAGAACTTTTCACGCCATTGGGGAAACAACTGTGCACACTAGAGGTTAGCTCGTGGAGCAATACATTGGTGCCAAGCTCCAGGCAATGGGTGATGACTTGGGGGGAGGCAGAGGTTTAAAATGAGGAGTACTTGTCTTTGGTCCCCAGTGAGTCTGTGACACAACTGCTGCTGCCTCAGTTACCTGTGTGTGGCGAGGATCCTACTACTGGCGTACAGCTAGACGGTGACCTCCTAGCAGGAGTGGCCAGAACCTGTTCCAGCTGGGGCGCCTTCCGGCACCCTAAATGGCAGTCCATGGGAAGGGAAAACCAGAAGACTGGGAAAATCCCCCTCATGAACTGAATGAACTTGTGCAGAAAATAGCCAAGAACTATGTGAGGATTCGTTTTTAAAAAAGGAAGAGAGCTGAGAAAGCCACCCCAGGAGAAGGGAGCTGACTTTCATTGTTTTGCCCTATTAGTACCCGGTGAGGGGGGTGTGGTGGCCTCCCAGCCAATGGGGAGGCTCAGAACGTGGCCGTTACCAAACAGTATTCCTGCCACCCCGAGCCTCCTCAGGGCTGGCAGCCGCCATCTCCCCTCTCCAGGGAATAAGGTAAGTCTTTCCCTCTCCCACCCCCGATCCACATAATTTCCTCCCCGCCCTCCACCCCCACTTACCTTATTTTTGCACATTTTGGGAGCGGACGCGCTGAGAACACTTCTGTCCCCAGCGTGTCCAATCCCGATCTGTGATAGGCCGTCATGGAAAGGAAGAAGTAGTCCCTCTCTCCTTTCCATGGCAGACATATTTTATTTACTTTTTTCCTATATTTTGAATGGTCGTCATGTAAAGGGAGGAGAAGGGACTATCTGTAGTCCCTTCTCCCTTTCTATGGTGGCAATTTTGTTTGTTTACTTGTTTCACTTATTTTTAATGGGCACCATGGAAAGGGAAAACGGACTTCCTTTTCTCTTCCCCGACCACAATTTTTTTTACATTTATTTTTATGTTCTGAAATGCTGCAGCATTTCGGAACAGAAAAAAATGCTTTTAGTACCCCAGTCTTACGGGCCAGGATATTAATAGCAATAATCCCATCGCAGGGGGGGTATTACCACTTCAGGTAATGCCCCGGGGCCTTTGTTAAGGCCCGAGCAAATGTAACTATGGGCCCCGGGGCATTACCTGAAGTGGTAATACCCCCCTGCTTTGGGCTTATTGCTTAAGTGGTAGTGTCAGCATAGTTTTGTTTTGGATCGAGGACAGACTTTAGTTTTGGACTTCACAAACTATCGACAAGCACCCCAATTAGTTTTGTGAGGCAGAGAAACCCATAGTATTGGGAAAGTGAGGGATTGTCTTATTATATTAAGTAAAAACATCTTGCTAATGCCAATTTCTACTCTTTCTCCAACTTCTGATCCACCACAATTAGCAAAGTCAGCAGTTTTGGCTTGTGTATAAATACTAGGTATTTGATAGGCACTGCTATTATATGCCAATGCCCACATAGCATTTTGTAGCTGCTACCATTGATAACCAGTTAATACCACAACAGCAGTCCCTGGTAAATGCATGCTCCATGTTTTCACAAAAGCCCAAACTGTTGGCATTTCTGATGCTTGTTTTAATATGTAAGCAGGCTGAAGGGGAGTGGGGACCTAAGAACGCTGTGGTAAAAGTTCTACCAACAAATATAGCTAATGTATGATGGAAGGGGGGCTTCGGCTGATGCCAGCTCATCCACGCTTCTAATGCAATAACTGGTCTGCTGATCGATGCAATACCTCTGCCAAACAAATAAAACCTGCAACCATTTTTCTTTTACTGAAAACTAAGGTTTGAATGTTTGTTTATTGGTTGTGTGGAATGGTATGCATTATGTTAAAAGATTGGGTGTATAGGATAGTCAATTGCTGCCCCGGATATAAGACATCCCACTCCCCACCGCAAAGTGCAAAGTTGTCAGGCTCCTGCTCCATTTAAAACATCATTTTTAGTGACTGTTATGTGGTGGTTGGGGTTGGTGCAAAGTGGACTAAAGGGAAGGAAACTGAATGTAGCCACTTCTGCTTGACGTCTCTTAACTGGAGTTCACCCAACTGTAACAGTTTATTGAGAAGCCCCCCTCGACACAGGGAGTTCCTTCCCTCCCCACTCAAGTGGTTACACAACAAACTGTTTAACAGATTCTTTTCTTTAGCCCCATCTCAGACACATATCATGCCCCTTGGATCCCTCTCCACTGAGCTAACAATGAGCCAAGAACCAGGCCGGTGTGCAGGAAATATATTGGTATTTATCTAACTAAAAGAAATAGAAATTAGCATGAAAATGTCAAACACCACTTTATCCGTGGCACAACACAATCAACTTCTCTCAGCATAAATAAATCACAAAAGTGAAATTAAAAAGAACACAATCACAATTCTTCATTTTCTGCAAATTTCAATTTATGAAATAATTACACTGACCAATCACGAAGGCAATTATCGTGCAATGTTGTGCGATTTTGATTTTCCTGCAGGCTTAAAAGGCTAGTAGTAGGATTTCAGATTGGTAAAAATACATATGGCAATTATGATTTCAGCCCCACTTTTGGTTTAAAATAAACACAGGGTGATTTAGAGGTTTTTTTCAGACCCTCTCCACCCCCGATGCTTTGGTCTATGTTAGGAAGTCAAGCAGAAAAATGTGAAAGATTTGATGAATTTTGGATTTCAGACCCTCCTTACTGAAAGGCCTGTTTTGGGGAAGCTGGATGAAAAGGTTGGACTGGTTTAAGAACAAAGACACCCCTCTTCCTTAAAGAAGTAGGGGTCAGATGGACAACCAGGATTACCCAATTAATGTATAGGCTATAGTTTTCAGCACACACTGGGAAGTGAGATTTGTTAATTTTTAATTTTAACAAAATTGACCCCATAGTGTTCTGCCAAATGGGTAATTTATTAAATTGATATTTGTTGTTCAATAGGCTAAGGATCTACACAGACTCCCTCTCACCCCCACCCCCACCCACTATGAAGGGAAAGGATTCAAGGCAAGCAGACTCCCCCCACCTTTTGGTTTCCCAGGGCTCAGTTCTACTTAGATTGTAAGCCTCTGTTTAAGGTTCAGGAAAGGCAACTGCATCTCAGGACACTCTGCAAAGATAGGGCTGGGGTTTGGCCACTCCCCTCTCAAAGATGGCCTCCCGCTCTCCACCATAGGACGCAGTCAGCTTTGAGGCCTTCCTAGAAATAGACAGCTCCATTCGAAGGCACTCTCTGCACTCTCCTCTGATGTCTCCTTACAGCCATCAGATGGTAAGTTTCAGCAGCCTTCCTGATGGTCTGTCTCTTGTCTGTCTGTCTTTTTCTGTTGCTCTGTCCTAGTGCAGTGCCCCTTATATAGCAGTGATGACACCACCAATTTTACAATCTTGGGGAAGTACTCTGCAATAATTCTTGCCACTAGGATTGTAAAGTTACCCTTCTCCCTCCTCCAAAACCAATCCTCCAAGTCAGGATTGGTGTAGGGGTCTGGTGCAAAATATGGCAATTCCCATTTGTAATCACCAAACTTTTGTCAAAAACTAGTTATGTGTCACAACTTCATAATGTTACTAGCAACTGCCATACTAAACATATTTTCTGATCGAGCTAATCATGGAGAATTAAATAAGCTGACCACCAAACCAAATCCATGTAGCACGGCCATGTATTTGTATTTATTTTATTTGTATTGCGCGCCTTGCCCTGGGGCATCTGGCACATTGCTGCCGTTTCCATATAAAAAACAGTTATGAATATGTAAGTTATTAAGAATATCCCTGATTTCATTTACCACCAGCTCACCAACTCTCACATTTGGGACATGTTTAGATCAGCCAGAAACCTAGTTTAACCGGCTATTACATTTCCCAGAGTCACAGGTAGACGACTTTTATATCCCCAAAATCACCTGCAAATTACATAAAAGTGGTACAAAAATGAAATCAATCCGTCTATGATGGCTGAGAAAATGCCTAAATGATAATAGTCATTTTAAATTAATTGTGAATCTTCTTGTGGGACAAATGGCCCTGCTCTTGCCTTCCGGCTATTTGTTTTCACTGGGTCAGCCTGTGCCCACAGTTCTTTTTATCAGTCTCCTTTGTGTGGAAGTTTGCCCTGTGAAGTGGGTGCACCCATTTTCACACATATAAGTCATGCTCTAGCCAAGGGTAACTTTTCTTGAAGTCAATGCTTTCAGAGCCAGCCAGTCTGGAGAACATTGAATTTTTACACCATTAGCAGGACCCTTTATTGTGGTTGGTCATTAAATGGGAGATGTGACATCCAGGCTGGGAGTGGGTGTTCCTTGTGAAGTTTTGCCCACAGCCAGCAAAAGGGTCTGCCTGGGGCTGACATTTTCCATGAAGACAAAGTGGCTTTTGCAAATGTCACTGCAGTTTTGCAGCTGAAACATAACATACATTGCTTCTTGTCAACCCGCACATCATGTTCTGTTTTTCTGATATTTTTCTGTTAGCAGTGATATTTGTACACTTTTAAACTGCTTTTATTTGCACACCTGTACAAGCAGTTTTTGTTTTCATTGTTTAAAAATCCTCTTTTCCATGTGACAAGGATCTTTGATTCCTCCTCCCTTTGTAAATTAAAATGCTGCTTATCCATTGGTAATGACAAGTAGGCCTCTTTCCACATGGCTCTTTAATTTTACTTGAAAAACAAGTAGCCAGGCCGTTTTTGTTTCAGTGTTTAAAATCTTGCTATTCCTGCGAAAGGGACTTCTGTTTGGGACCTTTAAATGCATCCCACACAACACAGCAGGGTGGGGGTGGGTGTCTTGGAAGAATATCCTGGAAGACCCTTAGGGGTCGATTCATGGAATTAATGTGCGCCGAAAATTCCTGCGCAGAGGTGCCAAAACGTGCGATTTGCAGTAAAAGTGTGAAAATCGCAGGGAAACCAGCGCACATCGATTCATGGAAGTCCGTGTGCGAGAAAAACATTGTATGTGCGCTGAAAAAGTGCGCTGCGCACACCGGCACACAGGTCATCCAACAGCGTGCGCCACGGCCACTGCGAAATCGCACATAGCGCGGCGCACATCACAAAAGTAGGCGGAACACGGGGCGTAACATTCGGAATGGGGAACAACGCGTGAAAACATGGGCGTCACGGGGGAAGTACAGGAGGCAAGTGCGCGGAACGCCCACACGCTCGCCTACAACCCGTATTCATGGAATCGAATAGGGCAAACCAGCGCACGGTGAAAGACGCTCACAGGGCCAAACAAGTACGACACAAGAAAGCAGGCGGTAGCGTCCCTGCGCCTGAAAAAAATGTGCACCAAAATGTGCGCTAACAAAAAGCACCCATATACAGCCATGATGAATGGTCCATACAGCGGCCCTCTAGGACAAATGAGGTGCAAAGGGGTACCGACAAACATGGACACCCGCTGGGTGAAAAATAGCATGTGCGTGTGTTCCTGGATGCACGGGAAGTTCCACACGCGATTGGCCTGGGTACGTGTACTTCGGGGTGCGCGGGAAGTTCCACATGCGATTGGCCTGGGTACGTGTACTTTAGGGTGCGCGGGAAGTTCCACACGATTAGCCTGGGTACGTGTACTACGGGGTGCGTGGGAAGTTCCACACGTGATTAGCCTGGGTACGTGTGTTTGGGGGTGCACGGGAAGTTCCACATGCGATTTGCCTGGGTACGTGTATTCCAAGGTGCGCTGGAAGATTCACACGCGATTTCAGCAGGGTACGTGTATTTTGGTGGTGCCGGGGAATTATACACGTGATTTGGCCGTGTGGGTCCTCCCAGGTGTTCCCTCTACACCCTCCACGGCCCCTGCAGGCAACCCACACCACAGGGGACTACCCTGCACCCCTGCTCATGTCCCACATGCAACCCATCCACCATGGCCATGCCCCCCAGCCAACCCACATGTCACCTTGCACTACTGATCACCAACACATGTGTCCCAGCACCCCCACCCCCACCCCCCAGCATCCAGGGGCACCCTCCACCAGGCCCCCACTCATGTCTCCCATAACCCCCACCCCCCAGCAGTGCAGGGGCAGCCTCCACCAGGCCCCCACACATGTCTCCCACCACCCCCACCCCCCTGCAGTGCAGGGGCAGCCTCCACCAGGCCCCCACTCATGTCTCCCATCACCCCCACCCCCAGCAGTGCAGGGCACCCTCCACCAGGCTCCCACACATGTCCCCCTGCACCCCCACCCCCCAGCATCCAGGGGCACCCTCCACCAGGCCCGCACACATGTCCCCCTGCACCCCACCCCACAGCATCCAGGGGCAGCCTCCAACAGGCCCCCACTCATGTCTCCCACCACCCCCACCCCCCAGCATCAAGGGGCACCCTCCACCAGGCCCCACTCATGTCTCCCATCACCCCCACCCCCCAGCAGTGCAGGGGCAGCCTCCACCAGGCCCCCACTCATGTCTCCCACCACCCCCACCCCCCAGCATCCAGGGGCACCCTCCACCAGACGCCCACTTATGTCCCCCTGCACCCCACCCCCCAGCAGTGCAGGGGCAGCCTCCACCAGGCCCCCACTCATGTCTCCCACCACCCCCACCCCCAGCATCCAGGGGCAACCTCCACGAGGCCCCCACTCATGTCCCCCCTGCACCCCCACCCCCCAGCATCCAGGGGCACCCCCACCAGGCCCCCACTCATGTCTCCCATCACCCCCACCCCCCAGCAGTGCAGGGGCAGCCTCCACCAGGCCCCCACTCATGTCTCCCACCCCCCAGCATCCAGGGGCACCCTCCACCAGGCCCCCACTCATGTCCCCCTGCACCCCGACCCCCCAGCATCCAGGGGCACCCTCCACCAGGCCCCCACTCATGTCTCCCATCACCCCCACCCCCCAGCAGTGCAGGGCACCCTCCACCAGGCCCCCACTCATGTACCTCTGCACCCCCACCCCCCAGCATCCAGGGGCACCCTCCACCAGGCCCCACTCATGTCCAACTCATGTCTCCCACCACCCCCACCCCCCAGCAGTGCAGGGCACCCTCCACCAGGCCCCCACACATGTCTCCCACCACCCCACCACCCAGCATCCAGGGGCACCCTCGACCAGGCCCCCACTCATGTCTCCCATCACCCCCACCCCCCAGCAGTGCAGGGGCAGCCTCCACCAGGCACCCACTCATGTCTCCCACCACCCCCACCCCCCAGCAGTGCAGGGCACCCTCCACCAGGCCCCCACACATATCTCCCACAGCCCCCACCCCCAGCAGTGCAGGGCACCCTCCACCAGGCCCCCACACATGTCTCCCACCCCCCTGACCCCCCAGCAGTGCAGGGGCAGCCTCCACCAGGCCCCCACTCATGTCTCCCATCACCCCCACCCCCAGCAGTGCAGGGGCAGCTTCCACCAGGCCCCCACTCATGTCTCCCATCACCTCCACCCCCCAGCAGTGCAGGGCACCCTCCAACAGGCCCCCACTCATGTCCCCCTGCACCCCCACCCCCCAGCAGTGCAGGGCATCCTCCACCAGGCCCCCACTCATGTCCCCCTGCAACCCCACCCCCCAGCATCCAGGGGAACCCCCCACCAGGCCCCCACTCATGTCTCCCATCGCCCCCACCCCCCAGCAGTGCAGGGGCAGCCTCCACCAGGCCCCCACTCATGTCTCCCACCACCCCCAACCCCCAGCATCCAGGGGCACCCTCCACCAGGCCCCCACTCATGTCCCCCTGCACCCCCACCCCCCAGCATCCAGGGGCACCCTCCACCAGGCCCCCACTCATGTCTCCCATCATCCCCACCCCCCAGCAGTGCAGGGCACCCTCCACCAGGCCCCCACTCATGTCCCCCTGCACCCCCACCCCCCAGCATCCAGGGGCACCCTCCACCAGGCCCCCACTCATGTCCAACTCATGTCTCCCACCACCCCCACCCCCCAGCAGTGCAGGGCACCCTCCACCAGGCCCCACACATGTCTATCACCACCCCCACCACCCAGCAGTGCAGGGGCAGCCTCCACCAGGCCCCCATTCATGTCTCCCACCACCCCCACCCCCCAGCAGTGCAGGGCACCCTCCACCAGGCCCCCACACATGTCTCCCACCACCCCCACCCCCCAGCAGTGCAGGGGCACCCTCCACCAGGCCCCCACTCATGTCTCCCATCACCCCCACCCCCCAGCAGTGCAGGGCACCCTCCACCAGGCCCCCACTCATGTACCTCTGCACCCCCACCCCCCAGCATCCAGGGGCACCCTCCACCAGGCTCCTACTCATGCCCAACTCATGTCTCCCACCACCCCCACCCCCCAGCAGTGCAGGGCACCCTCCACCAGGCCCCCACACATGTCTCCCACCACCCCACCCCCAGCATCCAGGGGCACCCTCCACCAGGCCCCAACTCATGTCTCCCATCACCCCCACCCCCCAGCAGTGCAGGGGCAGCCTCCACCAGGCACCCACTCATGTCTCCCACCACCCCCACCCCCCAGCAGTACAGGGCACCCTCCACCAGGCCCCCACACATGTCTCCCACAGCCCCCACCCCCAGCAGTGCAGGGCACCCTCCACCAGGCCCCCGCACATGTCTCCCACCCCCCTGACCCCCAGCAGTGCAGGGGCAGCCTCCACCAGACCCCCACTCATGTCTCCCATCACCCCCACCCCCAGCAGTGCAGGGGCAGCCTCCACCAGGCCCCCACTCATGTCTCCCATCACCGCCACCCCCCAGCAGTGCAGGGCACCCTCCACCAGGCCCCCACACATGTCTCCCACCACCCCCACCCCCAGCAGTGCAGGGGCAGCCTCCACCAGGCCCCCACTCATGTCTCCCACCACCCCCACCCCCCAGCAGTGCAGGGAATCCTCCACCAGGCCCCAGACATGTCTCCCACCACCCCCACCCCCCAGCAGTGCAGGGGCAGCCTCCACCAGGCCTCCCCTCATGTCTCCCACCACCCCCACCCCCCAGCAGTGCAGGGGCAGCCTCCACCAGGCCCCCACTCATGTCTCCCACCCCCCCCCCACCCCCCAGCAGTGCAGGGCACCCTCCACCAGGCCCCCACACATGTCTCCCACCGCCCCACCCCCCAGCAGTGCAGGGGCAGCCTCCACCAGGCCCCCACTCATGTCTCCCATCAACCCCACCCCCAGCAGTGCAGGGGCAGCCTCCACCAGGCCCCCACTCATGTCTCCCATCACCCCCACCCCCAGCAGTGCAGTGCACCCTCCACCAGGCCCCCACTCATGTCCCCCTGCACCCCCACCCCCCAGCAGTGCAGGGCACCCTCCACCAGGCCCCCACACATGTCTCCCACCACCCCCACCCCCCAGCAGTGCAGGGGCAGCCTCCACCAGGCCCCCACTCATGTCTCCCATCACCCCCACCCCCAGCAGTGCAGGGGCAGCCTCCACCAGGCCCCCACTCATGTCTCCCATCACCCCCACCCCCCAGCAGTGCAGGGCACCCTCCACCAGGCCCCCACTCATGTCCCCCTGCACCCCCACCCCCCAGCAGTGCAGGGCACCCTCCACCAGGCCCCCACACATGTCTCCCACCACCCCCACCCCCCAGCAGTGCAGGGGCAGCCTCCACCAGGCCCCCACTCATGTCTCCCATCACCCCCACCCCCAGCAGTGCAGGGGCAGCCTCCACCAGGCCCCCACTCATGTCTCCCATCACCCCCACACCCCAGCAGTGCAGGGCACCCTCCACCAGGTCCCCACTCATGTCCCCCTGCACCCCCATCCCCCAGCATCCAGGGGCAGCCTCCACCAGGCCCCCACTCATGTCCAACTCATGGCTCCCACCACCCCCACCACCCAGCATCCAGGGGCACCCTCCACCAGGCCCCCACTCATGTCTCTCATCACCCCACCCCCCAGTAGTGCAGGGGCAGCCTCCACCAGGCCCCCACTCATGTCTCCCATCACCACCACCCCAGCAGTGCAGGGGCAGCCTCCACCAGGCCCCCACTCATGTCCCCCTGCACCCCACCCCCCAGCATCCAGGGGCACCCTCCACCAGGCCCCCACTCATGTCAAACTCATGTCTCCCACCACCCCCACCCCCCAGCAGTGCAGGGCACCCTCCACCAGGCCCCCACACATGTTTCCCACCACCCACCAGCATCCAGGGGCACCCTCCACCAGGCCCCCACTCATGTCCAACTCATGTCTCCCACCATCCCCACCCCCCAGCAGTGCAGGGCACCCTCCACCAGGCCCCCACACATGTCTCCCACCACCCCCACCCCCCAGCAGTGCAGGGGCAGCCTCCACCAGGCCCCCACTCATGTCTCCCATCACCCCCACCCCCCAGCAGTGCAGGGCACCCTCCATCAGGCCCCCACACATGTCCCCCTGCACCCCCACCCCCAGCATCCAGGGGCACCCTCCACCAGGCCCCCACATATGTCCCCCTGCACCCCCACCCCACAGCATCCAGGGGCAGCCTCCACCAGGCCCCCACTCATGTCTCCCACCACCCCCACCCCCCAGCATCCAGGGGCACCCTCCACCAGGCCCCCACTCATGTCCAACTCATGTCTCCCACCCCCCCCACCCTCCAGCAGTGCAGCGCACCCTCCACCAGGCCCCCACACATGTCCCCCTGCACCTCCACCCCCCAGCATCCAGGGGCACCCTCCACCAGGCCCTCACACATGTCCCCCTGCACCCCCACCCCACAGCATCCAGGGGCAGCCTCCACCAGGCCCCCACTCATGTCTCCCACCACCCCCACCCCCCAGCATCCAGGGGCACCCTCCACCAGGCCCCCACTCATGTCCAACTCATGTCTCCCACCACCCCCACCCCCCACAGTGCAGGGCACCCTCCACCAGGCCCCCACACATGTCTCCCACCACCCCCACCCCCCAGCCGTGCGATTTGCCTGGGTACGTGTATTCCTGGGGTACGCGGGTAGTCTCCCATGCGATACCATCAGGGTACGTGTATTATGGGTCCGCGTGAACTTCCACACGCGATACCAGCAGGCTCTGTGTATTACGGGGTTCGTGGGAAGTTCCACACGCGATTGCCCTGGGTACGTGTATTTCGGGGTGCGCGTGAACTTCCACACGTGACTGGGCCTGTGAGAGTGGGGTACGTGTATTCCAGGGGTGGGCGGGAAGATTCACATGTTCGCCTACAACGCGCCGAAAAATAAATGGTCCAATCCTGAAACACGTACGCCAGCATGAAGCAGGCGTACGTCGACCCGCGCAGCATAAAAGTGCACGCAAGCAACAAACAAGCTCAGACGCCAGGATGAATATACCGTTCCTAGCAGCAGTGTCCGTGGGTTACCAAAGGAGGAGGAGGAGGATAGTGAGGGCCCGAATTTTCACTCCCAGAACCAGCCTTTTTGGGATGCCTGATGACCAGGTGTATGGGAGGTACAGGTTTCCACCACACATAATACTGGACCTGGTCAGTGAGTGGGAGGATGACCTCACATAACCCACCCTGTGCTCCCAAGCACTCAGCCCACTGGAGAAGGTCCTCAATGTACTGCACTTCTTGGCCACAGGATCATTTCAGCGGACAAGTGCCATAGTGGGTGGGGTGTCACAGGCCACGCAGTCACGCTGCCTACACCAGGCCTTGAACATCATCACTGCACGCCCATCAGTCCGTAGGCACATATACCTGCCCAGGACACCTGCAGAAAGGCAGGCTGCCGCCCTCGATTTCTACGGTGTGGCACAATTCCCCAAAGTGCTAGGTGCCATTGACTGCACCCATGTGGCACTATGTCCCCCAGGGCATCTGAGCACATCTATAAGAACCGCAAGCACTGGCATTCCATCAATGTGCAGGTAGTATGTAATGCCAAGGGAATCATCACCTCAGTATATGCCAACTATCCAGGGTCCACCCACGACAGCTTCATTTACCGAATGTCTACCCTAAACCGGGACCTAGAAGCTGGGCGGCATGGCGATACATGGCTGCTTGTTGAGTATGAATGCCACTGCACATGCATGCATGTCAGATGCAGAGGTATGTCACTTCCCCACTAATGATACCCATTACCTCCTCACCAGGGGACAGTGCCTACACTCTGAGCACCCACATGATGACACCAATTCGGAACCCCATCACGCCTCCCGAGGTAAGATACAACACAGCCCATATTGCAACCCGGGGCATAGTGGAGCGCACATTCGGAGTGCTCAAGTCACGCTTTCGCTCCCTTGACCATTCTGGCGGGCAGCTGTTATATGTGCCCCCAGTAGTGTGCAGGATCATAGTGGCAGCATGTGTCCTGCACAATGTTGCAACACGCCGGGGCCTGGCTGTGGACATGGTGGTGCCCCCACATCCCCAACCACATGCACACCCGATGCGCACGGGAGGGGAAAGGGCACGGGGTGAGGCAGCCCGTACGCAGCTGGTGGCTAATTACTTCACATAGAAATCACACTCCTGTGGAGTGCACACAGCCCTGGAACATACCATCTGATAAGCAATGATGACTCGACCTGACAATTATGACGAACAAAGGGACAGTCAACTGTCAGAACCATAGCAGTCTGAGATTGTTCATGTGGAAGTGTCACAATGTGTGCATCCCTACCTACACAAACACCACCAATGCAGTGTCATCAAAGGACACACTTCCATGCTGCAGAAATGAATACCCACTTGCAAAATACTACATGAGAACAGTGCCATGTCACCCAACCCTTCCCCTGCACGGCCACACAACACACCATGGCATGTCATGCAATGTGAGAGCAAACAAATGAATCCCCACAACATGCCCCAAGTGTCACCAACTACAGTGTCCCTAATGGAAACATGGCCACACATGAAATGCTCACAGTAAAGCAGGACCTACACCACACATTACCAAATACTTACCAAGAATACCAATCACCTACACAACCTCCAACCTACCTTAAACATGATATTACAGACTTACAAAATTGGTAGCCTCATTACCTGATAATGCCAGCACTTCGAACACTTCCAAGTATACAGTGTTAGCGCCACGCAAGAGTGTAGGTGCACTGCTTACAACATGGACTCCAGTTCCAAGGTGGACCGCCTTGTGAAGACATGAGAAATGGACCTGCAAATTAGGAGGATGAGATGGATGCAGAGGCACATATCAATACACCATGCAGTGTACAATACCACAACAATATGCACTATGAATGTATACACAGTATTGACTACAGTCTGCCCATACATCGAATGGGAGTCCAACGTCACCATGTACGTCAATGTCACTTGGGCACACCCTTTGCAAGCCCATGGAAACGGGAAGCAGGAGGGGTGTGTGTCACACAAACACAAGCATCTGAACCAAATTCATGACAAGCCTGCATGTGCCCAGCCACAATACAGCGTATGCCCACGGGAGCCACACAAGGCAACATACTGTCCAAAAAACAAAAATCAAAAATCAAAAAGAAAATAATCAAAAATGGCCATTAATGGACCTGGTGGGGTGGGGGAGGCCACCCAGGAGGTCCGAGGACAGGGTGCACACCAAAACCCACCTGTGTGGACCTTGCGGAAAAAAAACACCTCCATGGGCTCATGGCCTACACGGCTACCCTATTGTGAGAGAATCACTGCTGTCGCTCTCCTCAACCTCTGCAGCTGCATCAGGAGGTGGTGGCACTATGGGAGGCAGCCCACACAAATCCCTAGTCTGTTCCTCCATGGCAGCAAGCATGCGGGTGTGGTAGGTCTCGTTCTGGAGGATAACTGTGCGTATGTCCCCATGCAACAACTCACGGGATGCCCGGACCTCCGCCTGTCTGGGGCAAGGCGAACTGCACCTTGCTGTGCCGGCACTGCCTGAGGCTGCAGGACTGCATTCCCCCTCTGATCTGCTGGGCCAGGAACAGGATCAGATGTTGCGGAGTGTGACCCTGCATCCGTAACCACCAAAGGCGTACCTGCCAACACTGACATCCCCATTGAGGGTTCTAACCCTGGTGCAGGTGGGTCGGACAGAACAGAATCCCTCCCAGGAACACTCACCTGCGACGGCACATAGGTCTCATCATCCGAATCGACACCTGAATACAGCTGGGGGGGGGGGAATCCAGAGACACCCCTTGAGAGCACGACCTGCAGCAGTTGTGGGTTCTCACCCACCACCACACCACGTCCCTCACTGGTGGTCGGTCGGGCCTCAGACCCCTCCTGGGTCTGCACCATCTCCACAACCCCAGCAGTATCAAGTGTGTCATCCCCTGCAAAGACATAAAAGAAAACAAATGGAAACAGGCATTAGCACTATGGCACACAATTAGGGCTGAGAGGCTACAGAAACAGTATTTGATTGACACATGTCCCACATGACTAAAACCCTCCCATGCATGCACCGTCACTGCGTGTGAAGGGTAGGCAGATGGCACACATTGATGACACCAAGATGGAAGATGAACACATTTGCTGCATGCTGCCTAGCAGTGGCATCACACATTGGCCAGTGATTGGCAGGTGAAATACACATGCCATCACACAGATGGCATGTACCCTAGCCATAAAATGAAGAGGGAGAGGAGGGAACCAATTGTTCATTCAGTCCAGTTTGCTCATGAAATTGATTTTTTCATAGAAATGGTTCAAATGTTTAACCTGGAGCTGCCAGTCCAAAATGGTCCTATAGCACAGGGACATGTCTAAACATATCATGTCCAGGAAACAAAGCCAGTCCACTGTACCATAGCCATGTCAGACATGTGACAATAGGACTGAGAAATGCCGAGTAAAAGTGGTGGTATGCAAACAATCTGCCTGAATAAACAGAGGAAAATAAGCAACAATGTTGTAGCAAGAGGACACTTCAAGGGCAACTGGCGTGGTGTTGTGCTGGATGTCTAATGTTGGTGTTAGGGAGAATTCTCTGTTTAGGCTGAATTTGCTAACCTAGTGAGTCCCCCAGCAGTTTTGCTGGATTTCTGGAGTTTGTTTTTTTCCATCCTGCCAAGAGTGAGACTCTTTTCCTCCCACTCTTGGACATGAATGTGTGTAATTCCTTTGAATGTCAATGTGTTCTATGGGCTATGGGGTCTTTTACTCCATAGGGTCTCATATGTTTTTCTATGTATGTTACACTGCACCCTACGTGCCGTAACACTGGGGCGTCCTAGCGGACCTCCTTCATAGACTCCATACCCGGGGACTGACTACTGTCTCCCCGGGCATGTAAAGTCACCATTGGCTTTACTAGACCTAAATTTACTAACAGAACTAGTACACACCATCTTATTGTGGACGTGCTAGTAGGGGTAATTCGATTACTCCTGGGTCTGTTATTCGAGAGGGCACTGTCCCGTCCCCCCTCGTCGAGTTTTGGCTGGTGGCAGTGGAAACTACTTGTTATGTTCGGCCCCGAACATAACCCTATGGGATTCGTCCCATTGTTGGAGATTGATACTTTTCCTTGTTAATCTCTAACATACCATCAGTTTACTTATCTTAAATAAGTTCATCGGATGGTATTTTCTGGCAGAACTCGGTTTTTAAAATGGCGTCTGTGTTCGTCTCTGTGACTCCTAAACCAAAGGTTGAGCCCTTTGTTCCACCTTTGGCGGGCCTCTGTACAGAGACCCTCCAAAGTGGTGCCATTCTGTCTGGGTTACCACAGGGGTTTGGGAGGGGGTTCAGGCACCCTGGACCGAGTTGCCTTGCCAACTCCGGTCGCACTCTGGTGTGATTGGCCCAAGTGGTGAGCCTCCCCGCTCACCACTTAGCGTGTGTTGATTGACAGCTAGGCTGAATGAATGGGGGTTTTCTGCATAAAAGCAGGGCTTTTGGGACTGGATCTTCAGAAGTCGCCACAGGACCTAAGAATCCGACGAGGGTAACGCTGAGCCGACCTGCACGACGACACCTCCGGTGGAGCCCTGCGGAACCGACTCACCACTTCCCGACGACAGAGGAGATCTCCCTGCCGGAGAGTCTCTTCCCCTGACTGGTGGGAACAACCAGTCCCCTTTGCTTTTTCTTCACCTCAGGACGCAGTGGTCGAATTGCCCGTGCAGAGCACAGCGGCAACCGGATAGCCACTACCCCTGTACCGCGACCAAAAGGTGGTGCCTTGTGATGGAGCACTCCGCGGCTGGTCTCTTCCCTGGTGGTGCACCGGACTTCACTTTCCTTCGACGACGAGATCATCTCTACTCTTGGCAAAGACCCGACGTGCATCCACCACCAGGAACAACTGCCCCCGCCGGAGCTGTCTCTCCACAAACAAGGTACCGTGTCCGCCTGGCTTCCCTTTCTGCCAGATCGAGTAAGGTGTCTTAATCCTCGCCTTTCCGTTGGTCGCCTCCAAGCTTTCTCTAGCGTGTTGTTCTGAACTGGTTCAATCTGCCGATAACAATTTGCTACAAGACTCGAACGCATTTCCACTAAGAGACTTTTTGGGACATATCGCCTTGCCTCTCTCCGAGTGGGCCTGGCCTCTGAACTTTATGATCTATTGTGGTTCTTGCCTTCTTGCCTTGCATTTTTCCCATGAAGTATTGAACTGTGTTGATTTCGTAACCTGTGTCGGGGGGAAATTCTCCCGGGGTTGGCTGGGCCGCCCTCGGACCTCCGGGCAGGGAGGCCCCAACTCCTCCTGTATATCCCAAAAGAGATAGAGTATGAGACATACGCAAGAAGCAAGGTGAATCTGCTGTTTATTAAACAAAACGGCAGGGATGGGTCAAGGATCGTACGCGTCCGTCCTGACACTCTCTCCACATCGTGGGGCTCGCAGGCCCTTTTTACCTTAGTATGACGCGCTACTTGCGTCACCTGAGAAAGTTAGCAAAAAACCTATCGCCACTCTGGATTGGTTCCCCGAGTGGTAGGGTTAGTATAGCATACGTATAGAGAACGTTGTTATTGGTTAAGGGTCAGTCAGGTGGTATACTTGGGTTGTCCCTTCAATTTGATACATAAAATTTGTTACAGGAAGACCCCTGAGGATTGGTCAATGTTAATGGCGTCAGTGATAAGAGCCTCATGTTCTGATTGGTTCACCCGCGAGCACCCCAGTCTGGGACCATCGCTGTTCCCAGCTCGCGGTGCACCTGTAACTTGCAACAATGTTTCACTATGGTTATGTGCAGACAATGTGAGGATTTATTCATAAGCAGGAAGGCCGACTACTCCCACCGCCGCAGATGTCCATTTAGTCGCTTAATTGTATCTGCCTGTGTCTTGAGACGGGGATCCAGGCGCCTTCTTCCTCCTGGGCTTGGCACCCTATCAAGTTCGGCTTGGTCACGTGAGGTGGGGACCGTGGTTGAGGCAGAATTCTGCACAATTAATATTGCATTTCTCACTGTGTGCCTGGCTTATCTTGCAGGTGCGACCTTGGCGTCGGCTTGCGGAATGAGAGTTTGCAACGTTGTGCCCTTGACTGTCTGCTTTCGCCGGGCTCATTCTGCAGGGTCAGCAACCGAACTCTTGCTCATTCAATGTTCATGGAGGCTTTTGCTTGCGGCCTACTTGGGCCTGGTGCATAGGTGGGACCGTTTGATACAGAGCGCTTTAGGTTATGGTATCATATTGCTCTATCCCCAGTATTGTGTCTTCGTTATATTTCTCATTATGGTACATTGGTTTTAGAAGAAGCGTGAGCAAGCCTTTTTAGATGAGTTCATTATACGTCTTGCATTTCTGCATTTGAAAAGCCTATGTGGAAAATAATAAAGATGCACGTCCGTGGGTGTGTCCGTCGCCTACATCATAGCACTGAGTATGTTCTTCGTGTGGATTGGTGTGGGAGTGTCCGGTGTGTATGTTTGCACGGGTGTGCTGACCATTGGCTAGGTCGTCATGGCATCTCTAACGATGTGTTGATTTGGTGCTGGATGGTTTAGTCGAGTTCATCCATGCCGCAGGTGTCGGCATGTGCAGGGCAGGCGGGTGGGCACGCGAGTGGGCACATCCGTATGTTCTTGTACCAGGGTATTTGGTCGTCTGGGAGATGGGCAAACTCCTCTCGTGGCGGGTGTATGGGCCGTGATCCTCTAGGCCAGGGTTGAGAGGGCATTGGTGGGAGCCTTTTGTTCACTTTTCCCACTTCAGTCCCCCCTCTGGTCGACTTGTCGACCACAAAGATATTCTTTTCCTTATCTCCTCTCACTCTCCATATTTTAGTTACTCCTCCCAAATGTCCATAGTGATTAACATGGTCTTCAAATGACCAGTACATATATACGCAGGTTCCTCCAGGTGTGCAGTATACCCATTTCCCTATGTAGCTCCTTGGGTTTCTTGGGTTTTCGAGCTTCACAGATGGTGGGTCCAGGTGGTTAGTGATGATCTGGTTGCGCAACCTCTCTCTCTCTTTTATTATTGTGCCTGTGTGTTGGCCGTCATCTGCTGGCATCAAGCGGTGCATACCGACCATTTCGATCATCTCGTCTGTGGTGCGTGCCTTCCGGGCCTTCCAAAATCTTATTATGATAAGTGCAGCTCCAGCCAAAATAATGCATCCAACTATTATCTTCAGTCCATCTGACAGCCAAGATGGCATCTATGACCATAGCGTCGAAAACCAGCTCTCATCCTTTTTTACACCTTTACTTTCATCCATCATTTTGGAGTGCATCTGGGCCAATTGTGATACTGCTACTGTCAGTGTACCATTGTCAGCATCGTTAGCAGGAATGAATGTGCAGCATGATTGTCCTATCTTTGCGCAAACTCCTCCTTCCATTGCTGTGAGGAGGTCCGGTACATATCTGTTCTGTAGTGCCACCATCCTTACTGCTCGCAGTTCCTCTTTTATTGCGTTGAATCCATTTACTGTAGAGTTAATTGTCATCATTAGTTCCCATCTAGTTATCTGGAGCCATTTTGCGTTTGCGTAAGCCTGTAGTCCCGGATGTATTATTGAGGAGAAGAACATTGCTGCTCTGCTGAATAGTCTGTGTTCTGGCGGAATTGAAGTGAGTGCTGTTTCCGACCTTCCCCACAGGTAATTTCCTGTCAGAGGTTCTCCTTGTCTTTTCTTTCTATTCAGGACAGTGCTGTTGCTGTTGTTTCGGTGCTCTGGCCCTTCTGAAGCTGTGCAGATCTCTTTTTCCTCTTGTTTCCTTCATCCATTTTGGGGAAGTTCACCACATTCACATGTTTCTGGGGCACCACTAGTGAAGGTACATTAACGTGTACTATTCTGCATACACCATTCCACAGAGGGGGCAGTGTGTGGTATGCCTTGTCTCCACAGGCCCAGTAATGGTCCATTACTACTGCTGTTCCTGCTCCCCCCTCAGGTAGCTCTGTCACGCTTGCACAGTTGGTGTTGTATCCTACATCCACTTCTCCTTTGTGTTGGTAGCATACCTTAGGTGCAGTCATCGGCAGTGTCGTTATTGGGTCTTCATCCTTCTCTATCCACGTTAGCATGGGTACGTACTTGACCCAAGTCATCCAACATCTGTTGTTGTGTTCAGCAATAGTTGTAGTGTCTTCTCTCATTACCATGTTGCTGCCAACCACTCCTGTGTCCCATTTGTCACCCAGGTACACCTTCCCTGTTATTATTATCAGTGGTCTTTCCCAGCATCCTTGTTTACCAGGAACTTCAGTGGCATACCAATCACATGGTAGGTACTGTAGTGTAACTTTCTTTGTTTCTCCTTTTTCAGGGCCACTTGTTATGTATCTGAATGCTTCAGCATGTAAACTGGCCTTGTGGTAACTCAAATAACTCTTAAGGAAGTTATTTTCGTACGGTTATGTGTCTCGTGATTTCCATACCAGGTGCACCGTGTTCCCTTGAAATCTCCCTTTCGTTTGGAACAGTGCCAGGTATATTATGCATCGTGCTGTTTTTTTCATCTATTTCCGTGGCAACAAAAGTTCTGGAAGCACTCATGGCGTATGGGATCAATGAGCAGACGTAGCAGCTGTCTTCTGTTGTTTGTTTACCTATTTGAGTCATGTGTTGGTACCACATGTTGTTTGAGACGTGTGCTGAATTTTGTATGTAGTTGTCAATATCTTTATTGTCTGAGTATGTGCTGCGTTTAACTCTATTTCCCTTGTATGGAATTTTGCTAGTACCACCTGACGTAACACCTGTTGCAGCTGGGGGTGGGGGTATGTTAGGTTTGGGTACAGCAAAAATATTTATAGCATAAGTGTTCCGCCATACAGAGGCAGCCACAAACCCGGTGATCATCAAAATCCCTATCATCTTTATTACAGAAGCTAGTCTCACCGGCATTTTACTATTACCTTGCTGCGGTCCGGCAGCTAATTCTTGCGACGTTAAAGTTGCCCGCCTGAAAATTCTCAATATGCTTGTTATTAGTGTTAGTTGTTGTTTTCAAGCTCTCCCTATCAAGTAGTCGTTCAGTGCCCAGGCGAAGAGCTGTTCCCACGCCAATCTAAGAGATCTATCTCTTAGGACAGGCAAGTATGGGTGGAGGTGGGGCATTGATTGTTCTATGGCCAAGAGAAGTGCTGTGTAGTAGACACGTACCCTCCTCCTTTTCAGGTACTTTGGCCTTTTTATGTAATAGACAAATTGGTGCGATAATTCTTCAGGGTAGTTATTGTCTGAGGGTATCATCTACTCCTGGGCAGTGAACTTTGTTAGTTATCTGTTTTCTTAGCAGTACAATAATACACCGTACCTGCATGTGCGAGAGAAAAAAAAGAGAACATTCAAGTGTTTACATGTGTATGTGCAAAACAATGTCCTTCAGTTGGGTTATTATTGCAGTGGGTAGGGGGTCAATGGGCAGAGGTTTCTTTACTCTTTGATCGTGTGACCATGGGGTGGGCGGTATGGTAATTACCCTTCTCTATTTCAGTAGTTGTCTCTGGGGAATCAGGGGGGTGGCAGTGTATGGGGGCACTTTGGCCGTTAGTTGCGGTAGAAGTCCCTTCCTCCGTTGGCGACGCTGTTGCTGCTCTTCCAATGGCCCTGTCGGTGACGCTAGGGCGGGTCTGGAGTTTGCAGATCTTTACGTCGTGTAGGTGATTCCAAGCACGTTTATCCTGCAGCTTTACTGCTCTCGTTGATACTTCCTCTACCAGGTGGGGGCCAGTGAAGCGTGGACTATTCCACTTCCTGTTGAAATTGCAGAGTAGTACGTGGTCACCTTTGGCAATTTTGCACAGTTTTCCCTTTTCCAGTTCTTCATCCGCGTCTTCTTGTTGATCACTCTTAGACCCGCCCTGCGTGCGCTCGAGCTGTTGAGACGCAAACACTACACTAGTAATCAAAGAAGACACATATTGGTACATTTCATCAGCAAGGACACTTGCAGTACTCTCATGGTCGGTGAATGCTCTTGATGTTGGCGTCAGAGGAAGGCGCATTTGGCCTCCGGTCACCACCTCGTGAGGAGTGAGGTGGTGGTCGGAGCCTGGTCTATTCTTTAGCTCAAATAGGGCTAGCAGAAGGCAATACAGCCAACTCTTCTTTGTTGTTTGCTGTATTTTTGCAATTGCCTCTTTTAATAGGCCATTCAGGCGTTCGCATACACCGTTGGCCTGCGGGTGATATGCACATGCAAATTTATGCTTGATGTTCAGTAAGGATGTGATATGCTGGAACATTTCATTGGCGAAATGCGGCCCATTGTCTGACCGCAGTATTTCGCACACTCCCCACCTGGGGAAGACCTCCCTCACTAGGAATTTAGCTGCTCGGAATGCATCTGGGTGTGAACAGGGCCCTGCCTCAATCCACCTCGAGAATGGGCACACAACTACAATCATATACCTATTTCCTTGACATACGTTGATTATATCAACATAGTCAATATGGATGTGTCGAAAGGGTCCCTCTGGCCGGGGTATAGTACCTTTTATCACCTTCAGCGTGGGACCGGCCGCGAACTGCTGGCAGGTGAGACAATTGCTGATAAAATTTGACACATGGGAGTTTAACTCGGGGCAGAACCAATCTTCCCTAATTCGTGCTGCGATTACTTCCTTGCCTGTGTGGGCTGGGGGGTGTAGTTGGCTCAGGGCGGTGTTCAATAGTGCCAGTGGCATTACCATCTTTCCAGTGCTACCCTGGCGCCATAGTGCGTCAGTTGGCGACATTGTACATCCTCTTTTTACCCATATTTCTTTTTCTGCCATTGGTGCAGCCGCTTGTAGCTCCATTATCTGTGTGGCTGGGAGATGGGTGTACCCTTCTTTTATTAACATCTCCTTGGCTATTCCCCTCCCTCTCCCTCTCTCTGACTCTGGGGGGTTCCATATCTCGCCAAAATATGCAGCATACTTCGCGTGTGCGTCTGCTGCTGCATTCCCTTTTGAAAAATGGTCTTCTCCATTAGTGTGTGCGGTGCAATTGACCAAGGCTAATTCTTGGGGGTCATTTATTACTTCAATTAGTTCAGCCAATAAGAGGGCATGTTGCACTGGGGTGCCGTCAGCTCTCCTAAATCCTCTTCTCCTCCACTTGGACAACCCTGAGTGGACAGTAGATGTGACATATGCACTGTCGGAATATATGGTCACTCGCTTGTCAAAGCTTTCCTTCAACACCAAGATCAGTGCGACCAATTCCGCTGCTTGGGCAGAGTAATGCTGTGGTAATTGTACACATTTCATCGCCACACACAACGGTACCTCTGTCAATTTTTCCAATGCTGCCCCAGTTCTCCTAATCCCGTCACTTTGGTCAATTGTTGATGACCCATCAATGAACAAGAGATCACCTCCGTCTAGTGCATTCTCTTCAACCCTTCTAGTGCATGAATACATTTCAGTAATCTTTGTACAATCGTGTGCATAGTCTCCTTCCTCAATTGCTTCTGCTATAAACCTTGCAGGGTTGACCGTGCTGCATCTAACAATTGATAGTTCAGCTCTAGATAATATAATCTCATAACCTGACGCCCTCTGTGTTGTTAGTGTGGACTTAGGCTTGTTCAATATTGCAAATAGTGCATGTTCCACAAATAGTGTGGTTGGGCACCCCATGGTGATTGCTGATGCTTTCTCTACCGCAAAGGTAGCTGCGGCGAGACCTTGTTCGCAAGGGAAATGACCTAGCATCACAGGATCTAAGTGGCCGCTGTAAAACGCTACTGGTTTGTAGCCCATGCTTGTTTTTTGAGCCAACACTGCTTTCATTACTGTTGAGTCGCAATGTGAAAATATAAAAAATTGTTGTTCATAATCTGGGGTGGCCAGTACCGGAGTGGTTGATATTGCATCTTTCAGTTCATCAAAAGCCTCTTTCATTTCCATTGTCCACCCCAACTTTTTCTCCCCTTTGTTAGCTTCTTTTAACCCCTCAAGTAGGGGTCCTATGTATGAGCTGTAATCAAATACCCATGCTCTGCAGTAGTTGCACAGGCCAAGGAACTGCTGTAATTCTCTCACTGTTTGTGGCAATGGCGCTTTTAAAATTGCCTGTGCTCTTTGTGGTGCAATCTGTCTTCCATATTGGGATATGAGCTGTCCAATGTAAAGTACTTGTTCCTGACAGTATTGTAGCTTTACCTTGTAACCTTTTTCAGCCAATATTGTCAGCATCTTTACTGAGTCCTCTCTGCATCTTTTTTCGTTTGGGCTGCAAATTATTATGTCGTCAACATACTGTAACACTGTGCTGTCTACTTCAATGTTACCCAAATCCATCTGTATTACTCTGTTAAATATTGAGGGTGACTCGCAGTACCCTTGTGGAAATCTGGTGTGTTTCCACTTTGTGTTTCTGTAAGTGAAGCTTGTCAGATCTTGTGAGTCTGGGTGCAGGGGTATTGAGAAAAAGGCATTTTTAAGGTCGATCACTGTAAACCGTGATGCCTCTGCTGGAATGCGCAACAATATTGTGGCCGGGTTTGCTGCTATGGGGTATTCTGCTTCCACTATGTTGTTCAAAGGCCGAAGGTCCTGTATGAAGCGCCAAGATCCACCTTTAGCCTTGCGCACTAGGTATACAGCTGTGTTGCATGGAGATTCGGATGGGACCAATATGCCATTATTTATAAGGGCCCTCATCTGCCTCTTTTGATAGTGGGTACTGTTTCACTCTGGGGAGTATTGCACCCTTTTTCAATTTTATTCTTACCCCCCTATGCTTTTTATGCACCCCACGTCATAGGGGCTAGTAGTCCATAATGATGTGGGTACTTTTGCCATATCCTCCTCAAAAAAGGGAACAGGGGTAGACATGGGTGCCTCAAGTGCCATTGCAATTTTCTGTGCCACCTGTTTGTACGTCACCCTTAGCCATATTTCCACACTCATCATAAATACCATTTCACCTTCTTCCTTTTCTCCTGAGAAGAGCTCCTCATCTGACACCTGGGTGAGTCTACATCCCTCTGCTAGTGCTATCACTGCCCTCCATGCTCTTCCTTCTCTGTCTTGGGCATGCACTGCAATGTAATCAGCGGTTGCTATAATGCTCTCTGTCTACTGAAATCACCTTTCCTCTTGTTCGTAGGCTGGTGTTTCTGGTCTAAACAAGTAGGCTGCTGGCCTCCTCCAGATCTTTCCCTCTATCCCTGGCATCCATGCAAATGCCATGTCCGTCCCGTACTGGAACAGTTCACCATCTACTGGCTCAGCCCTAATCACTGTCTGTCCACAGTATGCCTGCATAATCTGTCGTGCAGTGAGCATGTTAATTCCTGGAGTGGAGCAAATTATGCCGTCCTCCGTAAAGGAGATCGTCATATTCAACCTGCTCATTATGTCTCTCCCCATTATATTCACTGGTGAGGCCCTAGAATATAAAAGTGGGACTGACATGTCATAATCTCCTATTGATAAGGGAATGTTATCAGTAAAGGGAACCAACCCCCTAGCCCCAGAGAATCCTTGAGTGTTAATGGCTTCACCTGACATCTTAAATTTACCTTCCCTTATGCAAGACCGGGTCGCCCCGGTGTCAACAAGGAATGATCATTTTTTGTCACCGATCGTTACCTCTATGCGTGGTTCCTCCGCACTATTAGGTGTTACCGACAGGATGGGACACACCAAGGTCGTCTGTGGGCTGTCCTATTGGGGGTATAATGATTGACCACTTCCCGTGTAAGGGTTGTGACCCAGCACTGTCACCCTACCCAGTTGCGTTTGCTGTAGTTGGGTATTGGTTGAGGTTATGTTATGGTCTTGGACTTGTGCAGGTGGCTGTACTTGCTGTGCTGGATATGTCTGTGGCTGTTGTTGTGTTACTAGTTGTTGCTGTCCATTTCCCTGTTGCAATGTCAGCTGTTGCTGGATGCCCTGCTGTTCCTGTGTGAGCTCTTGTTGTCCCTGTTCACTCCACAACGGTGTGCCTGGTCACACTCTACACGTACGTGACATGTGGCCTACCAATCCACAAATCCAACACACCAGTGGTTCCCTGTTCTGCCATTGAAAGCTTCCTGTGCTGTCCTGGTATACTGTGTGCCCGGTGGGGTAGGAATTTCTAAGTCCCCCCACCTGTTGTGGTGTGTTAAATCCATATCCTCTCCCTCTCATTATTCCTCCCCTTCCCCGGTTATAATTATAATACCCAGCCCCTGGCGTTGAGTATCCTCCTCCCATGTTAGTCGTGTATGGTTGGAGTGGCGGCATCTGTTGTGTTACAGTATGCGATGATTGTATTTGGGAGGGGTCTTGTGCAGCCACTACTTGTGTGGGGCTTTGAGTTACTGTGGCAGGTGTAGTTATTAGTGTGCCTTCCATCGTGTATTTAGTGAGTTTCTTCTGTAGTAGTTTAGCCTCTTCCGTTTTCCTATCCTCTTCCTTTTTTTCATTTTTTCTTGCCATGTCCTGCAATGATGTACTATAGTCAGTTGTATTTCTGGCCATGCTTTTGCTTCCATCCCCACTACTTTCTTCAGTTGTTTCTGGACTGCTTCTGGGAGCCCCTGTACTAGTATATGATAGAATATTGCTGGTGTTTTGTCCCATTGTTCTCTAGTTTCCATACGCCACTTCTCTTGAATTTCCTGGATATAATCAACAGGATCTTCGTTCTCACGCATCTTGCGCGAGCTAATTGCTCCTATGTCTGATGTGTCAGGGTACTGTACCCTCAGTGCCTGCCATAATGCATGTCTGCAGTTTGCGAATGGTGCCCCATCGTGAGATGTGTTTGTTATTGTTACCCCGGGGAAGCCCGCTCTCTTCCAGATGTCATCCGCAGCATCCCCTAATATTGATATGAGAAGGCCCTTTACATCGCCCACTGCCAATTTCTGTCCTGCGGTGTGTTTTTCCATTTCATATATCCATTTACCCGCACCTCCACTTAATGATGGGAGTCTGCACTTTATATTTTCCTTGTTTGCATGCTTCCAAGGGACGTATTGTGGTCTAACCCCTCCCTTCTCTAGAAGAGGCATTAAGTTGTGTCCCGTTTTACCCCCTGGGTTCCACAAAATCGAGTCCTCACACCCCTCCTCTTCTTCCGTCTCTTCTACATCGTCAGCTTCGTCCATATTTCTCCTGGTCTTTACTCTTTCTCCTCCACCACTACCCCTTCTTTCATCATTTCCTTTATTTATTGTGGGCGTGTGTATTCGTTCTCCCTGCCTACGTCCAGGGAGGGCTCTAAGCCTTCCTGCATAGGGTGTCAGTTCGCTTGTGAAGGGCGCTAGTTTAGATGGGCATGTTGCACGTAATGAGCGTGAGGTGGTGGAGCATGCATGACGGGACGGTGATGGCGTGGCTTCACGTGTCTGCCTTTCCGCCATTCCATGCTCCCCCTCCTCACTCCTCTGCAGCTCTTCCTTTCTCCTGCAGATCCATGGTGAGTCTTTATTTGTCCGGGTGGTGTATAGTTTATCTAGGCTTTCCCTTTCACTATTTCTTCCTTCCTTCTCCATTCCTTCTTCTTCCTCACTACAAAAGTCATTCATAAATGGCAACTCCCAAACTGTCTTTTTCCCCCCAATCGTTACTGTTCTTAAGTCTATTAGGTCCGTTCCTCCCTTTTCTTCTTTACTAATCGCTCCCCTTTGTGCCGATGTTGTCGCTACTTCTGTGCCTCTATATACATGCCTCCTTACTTCACTCTCCCCCCTCCTATCTTCTCTTTCCCCTTCATTTCTCTCTGCTATTTCTCTACCAATTTCCTCTTTTCTTTTTTAATTCTTCCATTACTTCACAACTCATTTTTCCAATATCTTTTCATCTTCTTTCTTCCTTTCCCATCTCTCCCTCTCCCTTTCTATTATACTCTCTATCATCCTCCCTTCTTCGTATTTCCTTGTCGTTTCTGACAGTAGTCTCTTCTTCCATATTGCCATTTCTTTTTCTTTCTCCTCTTCCTCTTTTTTCCTGTCGCGCAGTGCTGCTCTTGATACCCTTTCTGCTGCTGCCTTTAACCTTTAGGCTTCTCTCCTTTGCTCCTCAGTTAGTTCTCTCATTTTTCCCAACTCACTCTTACCTTCTTTCCTTTCCCGTGCTCTCTCTCTTTCCCCCCTCTCGAGCTGCTTGATCAGTGCATTCTGCTCATCCCTTAATTCTGCTAATCGTTCCTCCAAAGTCTCTTCTTTTCGTCTTAACAGCTCTTCCCCCTTTCCTTTCCCCTCTTCCCCTTCCATTTCACTCTCCCTGGTATTATCCTCGTCCATTTTCCTTACCACCTCCTTCTCTTCTCCTGTTAATGAACCTCGTAATTTTAATAGTATCTGCGCAGCTACCCACTCATTATTTCCTACGTCCGTAGTCTGCTCTTCTTCAGTCCTCCCCTCCCCTGCTAGCATCTTCCTATAAGCTGATCCCGTTGTACTAGTCCGCTCCCCTCCTGGGTGGCCACCTGTAGCTGTATATGGAGGCGGGCTGTATGCCGGGTTCGAGTACCCCTCAGCCGCCCTTAATTGTTCTCTTGCTATTTCTCCTAGTTCTCCTAAAGGATACAACCCCCCTCCTTCTGTTTTCACTACCTTCGCTAGGGGTGTATCGTCGCTCTGTTCCTTTTTTATTTCATTTTCGTTTGAGTTGTCACTCTTTTCTCCTCCCTCTTGTCCGTTCCCCGTGTTCTGTTTGCCTTCGCTCTCCTTTTCCCCATTCTCTCCCTCCTCATTAATCTCCTTATCCCCCGTTGTTTCCCCTACAATGAACATTCCGTTTGGTCCTGGTCGGGACCCTTGGAACATCCTCCATAAGTTGAACACCTCCACGTGGTGCGTCAACTTCTTCCCCTTGTATGTATTGTGCAGATGGTTTAATAGTGAGTGTTGGGTATATGGATCGAAGCTACCATTAGGCAGCCATGGTGTCGTCATTTTGTTGTCCGTCCGCTGTGTCCATTCTATGCTGTACTTGATCAATTTCTCCCTATGGGGTGATAGTGTTTTACATATGTGTTGCAGCGGGGTAGTGAGGGTGTTCCCCCACCCCCCCCGATCCTGTCCCGTATGACATAGTAGCGCTCCAATTGTTACCCTTCCCCTATTTGGTAGTGGTTATCTCACTAGCAGTTTACAATATACAGCCTTATATCTTTACCTGGCCCCGTAAGTTTGGAGACTTGCGATAGTCCGCTAAGGAAAAATTAGTAAAATATAGTATTTACATTTGTATATTCTTTTCTTTCGTTTCTTCCTTTATACAACACCCTTACGGCCCCCTGTGGCTGAGGCGCACGTAGCCTCCTGTGGCTGCGTGCCCCTTGTGACGATCTTATACTGCCGTCCTACTTTCACTTCCTCCTCCTCCCTCTTCTACACTTGCCATGGCCGGCGTTCTCCGTGCGCAGCCACGTCCCCCTTTTCGCCTTCCCCCGATCAACTCATTACCGTGTATCTCCTTTTCCACGCTCTTAACACAGCTCTCCTCCCCACCACTCAAAAATAAAGATGCCTGGTTCTCGAGATGTCCTATGTAAGCCCTGCTGGTGACGTCACCGATCTCTTCAGACTGCTGGTAAGTTCTTCATATATTCTATAAGTCCAAAATACACTTGCAATCCACCCCCATTAACCCCACAGCTGTCTTCCTGTCACTCCTGGAACAAGGTAGTCAATAATATAATCGGACTGCGCACGCTGCGTCGCCTCGCGTGTGATACGCCCCTCGACAGGAGGGCTTAACCAGCCAATTATCTTCCGTATTGGGCAACTAGCTAGCTACCGCCTACAGGGAAACGTCATCTATCTATCGAGTTTCCTGCTCGAAAAATAGGGATCCTCATCTACTCATTGATCAATAACTGCCAAATCGTAGGAAACCACGCACACACACACCCTTACACATGGTCGCGACCTAGGCCAATCAGTGCCTATGAGCGGCCGCACGTGATGTTTTCGTGCTCCGCCCCCTTCTCTCCCGTAACATAGCGGACTGCTCTCGCACTCGTCCGGCTACCATTCATTTCATTGCCAACACTAAATTATCAAACCTTCGCCGCGCACCTGTGCAATACCTCCCGTATTCAATTCCTCCCCCCTCCCTCACAATTTCACATTGTTTGTTGTGTGTGGCATACTCACCAAGTTCTCTTGATGCGGGGCCGCTCGACTGATGGCACCCCTCCAAGCGGCTCGCCACCTCCCCTCGTCTGGACTACGTCTGGACACTCGCCAACCGCGGGCGGGATACTTCTCAACCGGCTCCCGAGGGCCAATATCCGGATTGCGCTGTCCGATCTTCTCGCAGTTCCGCGATGGTCCTGTAGTCCTCAAAAGGGGGCAGCGGCAGAGGGGGCCGCGCCGCCGGGCCTCCTTGCAACGGGAGTACTTGGAAAAATAAAAATAAAAGTGGACCTTAAACAGATCTCAGCAGTGCCTCCAACTTGTCGGGGGGAAATTCTCCCGGGGTCGGCTGGGCCGCCCTCGGACCTCCGGGCAGGGAGGCCCCAACTCCTCCCGTATATCCCAAAAGAGATAGAGTATGAGACACACGCAAGAAGCAAGGTGAATCTGCTGTTTATTAAACAAAACGGCAGGGATGGGTCAAGGATCGTACGCGTCCGTCCTGACACTCTCTCCACATCGTGGGGCTCGCAGGCCCTTTTTACCTTAGTATGACGCGCTACTTGCGTCACCTGAGAAAGTTAGCAAAAAACCTATCGCCACTCTGGATTGGTTCCCCGAGTGGTAGGGTTAGTATAGCATACGTATAGAGAACGTTGTTATTGGTTAAGGGTCAGTCAGGTGGTATACTTGGGTTGTCCCTTCAATTTGATACATACAATTTGTTACATGAAGACCCCTGAGGATTGGTCACTGTTAATGGCGTCAGTGATAAGAGCCCCATGTTCTGATTGGTTCAACCGCGAGCCCCCCAGTCTGGGACCATCGCTGTTCCCAGCTCGCGGTGCACCTGTCACTTGCAACAATGTTTCACTATGGTTATGTGCAGACAATGTGAGGATTTATTCATAAGCAGGAAGGCCGACTACTCCCACCGCTGCAGATGTCCATTGAGTCGCTTAATTTTATCTGCCTCTGTCTTGAGACGGGGGATCCAGTCCCCTTCTTCCTCCTGGGCTTGGCACCCTATCAAGTTCGGCTTGGTCACGTGAGGTGGGGACCGTGGTTGAGGCAGAATTCTGCACAATTAATATTGCATTTCTCACTGTGTGCCTGGCTTATCTTGCAGGTGCGACCTTGGCGTCGGCTTGCGGAATGAGAGTTTGCAACGTTGTGCCCTTGACTGTCTGCTTTCGCCGAGCTCATTCTGCAGGGTCAGCAACCGAACTCTTGCTCATTCAATGTTCATGGAGGCTTTTGCTTGCGGCCTACTTGGGCCTGGCCTGGTGCATAGGTGGGACCGTTTGATACAGAGCGCTTTAGGTTATGGTATCATATTGCTCTATCCCCAGTATCGTGTCTTCGGTATATTTCTCATTATGGTACATTGGTTTTAGAAGAAGCGTGAGCAAGCCTTTTTAGATGAGTTCATTATGCGTCTTGCGTTTCTGCATTTGAAAAGCCTATGTGGAAAATAATAAAGATGCACGTCCGTGGGTGTGTCCATCGCCTACGTCATAGCACTGAGTATGTTCTTCGTGTGGATTGGTGTGGGAGTGTCCGGTGTGTATATTTGCACGGGTGTGCTGACCGTTGGCTAGGTCGTCATGGCATCTCTAACGATGTGTTGATTTGGTGCTGGATGGTTTAGTCGAGTTCATCCATGCCGCAGGTGTCGGCATGTGCAGGGCAGGCTGGTGGGCAGGCGGGTGGGCACGCGAGTGGGCACATCCGTATGTTCTTGTACCAGGGTATTTGGTCGTTTGGGAGATGGGCAAACTCCTCTCGTGGCGGGTGTCTGGGCCGTGATCCTCTAGGCCAGGGTTGAGAGGGGATTAGTGGGAGCCTTTTGTTCACTTTTCCCACTTCACCTGCTTATTTTTCTCTCCCGTCCTAATTAATATTACAGTGCCATCTAGGTTGAGGCATACACCTCTGTCTGCAAATAAGTGATGCTGGTAGAACCTAGACTTGTCAAAATATTGTTAGGGGGATTGATCGTTTCTTCTTCGTAGAGTAATTGTAATTGAAGTGTTTGCCGTGATAGTGCCATAGTGTTTTCTATAGATGTTCCGTTATAAATAAATACCTTAATATCTTTACACTGAAGCCTCGTTGCGTGTTTGCTTGTCTTACTGTGAAGAATTGCCCTATATTGTATACTCCACATACTGCTTAACTCTTCTTGAGGGAGGTCTGACTGCTCAGCCACAGCTACCAAGTGAATCTGTGTGGTACAGACTGCTACCAAGTGGGTTTACTGCCAAACACCTGTAGTCCTAAATCTTTTGCAGTGGTCCCAGAGGGAACTGCACAGGTTTCCGCCTAACAGTTGGCAGAAGGGATACTGCTGTACCCAAATGCTGGTGCGCAGAATGTATTGGATGAGGCACATGGGTGACCCAAACCACTCAGGCACACACACCCTCACCTGGCACCCACACAGAAGCCCTCCCACACACACCATGCACATGGATGACACACACATGCATGTGCACTCTCCGGACAATGCCTCGTAATCTGCCACTTCTCCCACGCCTTGGATCTGTCCCTCCGTGACGTAGGTCCCAGCAACCTGCTCATGTGGAGTGAGTTCTATGTCCTCTGCTGGAGACCCACCTCCAGTCACTAGAGTTGCGGCATGACTTGAGGCCAGCTTATTCTTTGCCCTGCGCTTCAGGTCATTCCAGCGCTTGTAGCATTCAGTAGCTGTGCGCCTCACGATTCCAAGGGCACTTATGATGTCCGTGATGGTCTGCCAGTGTGCCTGACGTTGTGCAGGTGTGGTCTTGGATTTTGTAACAATCACCATTTTGCGGTCATGTGCGGACACATACTCTACAAGTGCATTCAGTTCGGCCTCATTGAAGATGGGCTTCCTTGACGGGCCGGACTGTGTAGCCGTGTCTGGGGCATCAGCCTCTACTGGACGAGCACTCTTCCTCTTCCGCTTGGAAGGTGGTGGGGATCCTGAGTGTCCTACGCCGCTCTGGACATTAGGGGCAGGAGCCCCGGTGGACTCTGTACTAGGAGTGTGGGATTGCACACTCAGCATGGGAGTTGGTGCAGGCATTAGCTCAAGTGTGATGGTGTCAGGGGGAATGTCAGCATGATGGACTTGGACCGACACTGTCCTGGCTGGGTGTGTGAGAGGTGGGGTGGATGGAGCCGCATCTGCCCCTGCAGCCTCCCCAGCCTGCCTACGCGGGGCAGCAGATGACCTAGCTGCCCCTGATCCACATGGCCTGATGACACCAACGTGCACCGGCGCACGTGGCCTAGACCTGCTGACCTGGAAGTCAGCCATGGAGTCACCCAGTGCCAGGTCTGGTTCCACAGCGGGCTGGTCCAACAAGGGCTGAGCATGGATGGTGTCAGCCACGTTACCCTCAACCAGGGGGGGGGCATGGGTGTCCCTGACTGCTCCTTCACACATGGGGGGCTAGGGGCACCCTGCAAGTCACGGCCACGTCCCCTACCGGATCCACCACGGCCACCTTTGCCACCCTTATGGCTTGTTCGCCTCCCAGCCATGGCACTGATGTTATTGTGCGTATGGGAGTCGATGTGAACTATTGTCCTGGGCAATTGGGGGTCAAAGGGGTTGGGTACCAGATGGTAATCGTACCCTAGTGCTCTAGCAAGGCTGTATGTCACCCCTGGGGAAAGATGACGGGTCACGCAACGCACAGGCACCCCAAAAAAGGGAAGTAAGGTGCACACAACCCCTCCTAGACCACGTGTGTGGAAAAATAAACCTGCACTATGCTGTGGCACCCAGAAACACAAGAATGAATGTATGCGTGTCACACGCAGCCTAGAATGACCTCTGAAGTGGTATGCGACACACGGGGCAAGCACAGATGTTAAATACGTGCGCGACTCACCGTCTGCCAGGAACAAAAGCGTGAAAAATATGCGCGTGTGCGCGTTGGCAACACCCCCGCCAAAAGAAGAATTGTACGCTGTTTGAGGAAACAGGCCCAGGAAAAAGAGGAAAAGAGAAAAAGCTGTCAGAGGTAACAGGGGGTACGAACTTGAAACGCCGTGAAGTAAATCACGTGTGAACCGACAAGAAGTACAGATTTCACCCACTCGCTCTCCACGAAAAGCACGTACAAGGAAATGGAGTTTTACACGTACCTTTTATACACACGTCACAGACGCGCATACGCGATGAGGCCATTTCCACCAATTACACGCTTTGACACTCGGACGTGTATCTTTTTTTTTTTACACGCGCCATTCTCTACGGCCATGCGCGTGACATCATAGCTGTGCATGGGGGCCTTTGGGCCAATGAAATCGCGTATGCGTGCAGACGTGCTTACGCGCTAAGGGCCTTTCCTCGAATTACATTCAGACATGCAGGATTTTCACGTGCCAAATCACTCCGTATGAAGCTGGCCACGCGTAAGCACACGGACGACCACGCTCCTGCCCAGAAAGCCGATTTACTGCCCCCGCAGCCCCGAGCATGCTCCCACCTGCCATCTGCTGCTGCCTGACTGCCTGCTGCCCACGTGCCCTGCCATTTGCTGCCTGCACATCAGCCAGGGGTGTTGTTGCTGTGACCACCCCTGCTGGAATCGAAGACTCCCGACTGGGATTCCATCGCTCCACAGCCCAGCCCCAGGACCCAGTTGCCCACCCACTCCTGCCTCTGGGGTTGTCATGTCGGGCACTGCAACATCTGGCACCACTGACAACCCCCGGCCAGAGAGGCAGAGGGGCACCAGCTTCAGTGACAGGGAAGTTGGTGTCCTGGTGGAGCAAGTCCTGGGGCAGTATGATGCCCTCTTCGGAAGTGTGCGCGCCGACAAGGAAGGACGGACTCGGATCTGGACGGACATTGTGACTGCCATCAACACGGAGGGGGTGGCAGTCCGCAACTTCCAACATGTCAAGAAGCGCTGGGAGGACTTCAGGTCCAGGACCCTGAACAAGGCCCGGCGCCTCTTGAAGGCAGCGGATGCTAAGGGGCGCCGGGGCCACTTGTCGGAAGATCAGATGAGGGTCCTGGAACACATATCCCCAGCGCTCCACATTTGTTTGTATGGGGCCGAGTATGGGTGGGGGTGTACAGGGCCGTGAGGCTAACACATGCGAGGGCTGTCATGTGTGAGACATGGTTGGTGCTTGTGTGTGTAGGCTTGCATGCCAAATGCAGTTGTGTGGGCACACATGTTTGGATGAATGTGTATGTAAGTAGGCATGTTCGTGATGTCACACATGTATGTTGTTTTCAGCTGCATGTATCGGCACTGTGTACATGTGCATGTGTGTGTATTTGACAAGGGTGCAACAGTGATGCAACATGGATGCATGTGACAGCGGGATGTGGAAGCCTGATTGGCAGATGTGACATGGATGCCCATATGAACACTGCGACAGTTGGCTGAGGTGTACACATGCATGCAAGTGTGGTGGTGTGCGTGCATGTGTAGTGCACTCCCTGTGTTGCATGTGATGTCTGGCTCACCTTTGCCTGCTCATGCTGTTGTATGTGTATGGATGGTGCTGGCAGTTGCGATGTGGCTGTGGTATGGCTCAGGTGTGCAAGTTGAAATGACATGTGTGTTGCCAATTGTGATGCCATGTCTGAGGTTTGCCAATGCCACTCATGTGCAACTGTCATGTGTGTATGTGTCCATTGTACAGTGCCCTGATGCCTGTGTTTTATTTCTCCCTGTCTGCAGCGTCAACTGATGAAGAGGGCAGAGAAGGTGCTGTGGAGCACAGCGGCGGGGATCGCACCGCCAGCCGGAGACACAAGGCCCGGCTCCCCTCCCAGGTTGTGATCTCGTCGGGGAGTGAGGAGTCCGGTGCAGCATCCCAGGCCGCAGCTGCCGGGGGGAGGTCCAAGAGGCAGAGGTCAGAGTTGGTCTCCTCGGCAGCAGAAGGGGCAGCTGGGACCCCACAGGGCCCAACGGGGGAAGATGCCACGGAGTCATCCAGGTTGGTGGGGTGTTTGGTGGAGGAGGAGGCCGTGCAAACAACAGAGACGGGGTCTGGAGGTGGGGATTCCACTGGTGCTAGTGGTGCAGTGCAGGGACGGGGGCAGCACAGGTCACCGCGGAGGTGCCTGTGTGCAATCCTGTCCCTGATCCTGTCACTGCATCATCTTGCACCAGCAGGGATGCCTACGTCCAGACCCGTTTTCAGGCAGGGAATGAGCTCACAACAACTGGCCTTCCTCTGCCTGCGGACGTGGCTATCCGGGTCCGGGCTGAGCCTGTACTTACTGGTGTGGCGTTGCGTCAACGGGCCATGTGAGGTGACCTGTAGTCTTTTCATGAGGAAACTGCACGTCATCTCGAATGGCTCGTTGACCGCGTTGGCCTACTGGGACAGGTCACCCAGGCCGGATTCCTCCGTTTGATGGGGCTTGCTACGACCCCCTCCTCAACTGAACCCCCTATGCGCCAGTCGTCCTCCGTGCCATCTTCCCACCCATCAGTCACCTGGGTGCCCTGTGGAGCTGCCTCTGACGGTGCGGCCAGGCTGGTGGAGGAGGCATCCCTGCCACAGTCGGGAGTCAGACGTCCAGCAGGGATGGCCACATCAACGACTGCACCCCAGCCAGCTGAGGATGTGCAGGCAGCAGCAGGCAGTGCACGGGCAGAGGCACAGCAGCAGCAGCAATGTGGTGGGAGCCATGATGGCTTGGGGCCTTCGACATCGGAGGGGCAGGCATCGGCCGGAGGGCAGGAGGACCCAGGACGGGAAGTGTCTTCCGTGTGGCAGCGGTTGGGCCACGCCATAGATGCCGAGCGGCAGCGGGCGGAAGATGCAAGGCTCACGATGGTCAGGGCAGAGAACTCCATGCGGAGGTCCCTGAGGCGGGCCGAGTGCCTCGAGGCAATCCGCAGGGAGTTTGGGGTGAACATGTGGACGGCCCTGCGGACCCCCGGGGCTATGGAGGAGGACCGCCTCTGGGAAATTGAGCAGGAGTTCGATGATGCCCTGGCCCGGAACATCCCGAAGTGAGCCGTCGGACTAGCTCGCTGCCCTTGTAAATAGTTCTGTAGTTAGTGTTAGGTTTCCTTTGGTTTTGCATTTTTTTTTTGACCTTTTGGACAATGGGCCACATTTTTGTAATATAGTTTTTTTTTTAGGTAGTGTTATTAGATAGGTTTCATTTCTTCGGTTGGGCTCATGGACCCTGGATTGTTTATCTGTATATAGTTGACTTTTGGATTTTCAATTTTTTTTATGATTTCCCCATGGAGCAATGGTTTTCGATTTTAATTTTCCATTGGATTTACTTTTGTGGACTGTGACTTTGGACACCTTTCCTTTGCATTATGATTTGTGGTTTTGCATTATTTCACGGACCTGCTGGTTTTTTTTTTAATTCCATTATTGTTTATTTTTGATTCAATTTATGTTGCTTTTAATACATATTTGTTCTTCAAACGTCAATGTGTAGTATCATCTCATTGGTTTCATGCATATCATGATATGGGTTTTGACATTCACTGACACCCATTGGGTGTATGTGAGGGACATGTGTTCATTTCCAAACTTGCAATTGGGGTTCTATCATGTTTTTGCCATTTCTAAGTGGGTGGATGCAATACTCAGGTGGGTGTTTGGCATTTGGAAGCTGACCATAAGGGTCAGGGATCTAGATTGTGATGACATGTTGGCTGGGGGACATGAGTGGGGGCCTGGTGGAGGGTGCCCCTGCACTGCTGGGGGGTGCGGGTGGTGGGAGACATGAGTGAGGGCCTGGTGGAGGGTGCCCCTGGATGCTGGGGGGTGGGGGTGCTGGGAGACATGAGTGGGGGCCTGGTGGAGGGTGCCCTGCACTGCTGGGGTGGTGGGGGTGCTGGGAGACATGAGTGGGGGCCTGGTGAAGGCTGCCCCTGCACTGCTGGGGGGTGGGGGTGGTGGGAGACATGAGTGGGGGCCTGGTGGAGGGTGCCCCTGCACTGCTGGGGGTGGGGGTGATGGGAGACATGTGTGGGGGCCTGGTGGAGGGTGCCCTGCACTGCTGGGGGGTGGGGGTGGTGGGAGACATGAGTGGGGGCCTGGTGGAGGGTGCCCCTGGATGCTGGGGGGTGGGGGTGCAGGGAGACATGAGTGGGGGCCTGGTGGAGGGTGCCCCTGCACTGCTGGGGGTGGGGGTGATGGGAGACATGTATGGGGGCCTCGTGGAGGATGCCCTGCACTGCTGGGGGGTGGGGGTGGTGGGAGACATGAGTGGGGGCCTGGTGGAGGGTGCCCTGCACTGCTGGGAGGTGGGGGTGGTGGGAGACATGAGTGGGGGCCTGGTGGAGGGTGCCCCTGGATGCTGGGGGGTGGGGGTGATGGGTGACATGAGTGGGGGCCTGGTGGAGGGTGCCCCTGCACTGCTGGGGGTGGGGGTGATGGGAGACATGTATGGGGGCCTCGTGGAGGGTGCCCTGCACTGCTGGGGGGTGGGGGTGGTGGGAGACATGAGTGGGGGCCTGGTGGAGGGTGCCCTGCACTGCTGGGAGGTGGGGGTGGTGGGAGACATGAGTGGGGGCCTGGTGGAGGGTGCCCCTGGATGCTGAGGGGTGGGGGTGCTGGGAGACATGAGTGGGGACCTGGTGGAGGCTGCCCCTGCACTGCTGGGGGGTGGGGGTGGTGAGAGACATGAATGGGGGCCTGGTGGAGGGTGCCCCTGCACTGCTGGGGGGTGGGGGTGATGGGAGACATGTGTGGGGGCCTGGTGGAGGGTGCCCTGCACTGCTGGGGGTTGGGGGTGGTGGTAGACATGAGTGGGGGCCTGGTGGAGGGTGCCCCTGCACTGCTGGGGGTGGGGGTGGTGGGAGACATGAGTGGGGGCCTGGTGGAGGGTGCCCCTGCACTGCTGGGGGTGGGGGTGATGGGAGACATGTGTGGGGGCCTGGTGGAGGGTTCCCTGCACTGCCGGGGGGTGGGGGTGGTGGGGGACATGGGTGGGGGCCTGGTGGAGGGTGCCCCTGGATGCTGGGGAGTGGGGGTGGTGGGAGACATGAGTGGGGGCCTGGTGGAGGCTGCCCCTGCACTGCTGGGGATTGGGGGTGCAGGGAGACATGAGTGGGGGCCTGGTGGAGGCTGCCCCTGGATGCTGGGTGGTGGGGGTGGTGGGAGACATGAGTGGGAGCCTGGTGGAGGCTGCCCCTGCACTGCTGGGGGTTGGGGGTGCAGGGAGACATGAGTGGGGGCCTGGTGGAGGCTGCTCCTGGATGCTGGGGGGTGGGGGTGCAGAGAGACATGAGTTGGACATGAGTGGGGGCCTGGTGGAGGGTGCCCTGCACTGCTGTTGGGTGGGGTGGTGGTAGACATGAGTGGGGGCCTGGTGGAGGCTGCCCCTGCACTGCTGGGGGGTGGGGGTGGTGGGAGACATGAGTGGGGGCCTGGCGGAGGGTGCCCCTGCACTGCTGGGGGGTGGGGTGATGGGAGACATGTGTGGAGCCTGTTGGAGGGTGCCCTGCACTGCCGGGGGGTGGGGGTGGTGGGAGACATGAATGGGGGCCTGGTGGAGGCTGCCCCTGCACTGCTGGGGATTGGGGGTGCAGGGAGATATGAGTGGGGGCCTGGTGGAGGCTGCCCCTGGATGCTGGGGGGTGGGGGTGCAGGGAGACATGAGTTGGACATGAGTGGGGGCCTGGTGGAGGGCGCCCCTGGGGGCTGGGGGTGCAGGGGGACATGCGTTGTTGGGCAGTAGTGCAAGGTGACATGTGGGTTGGCTGGGGGGCATGGTGGATGGGCTGCCTGCGGGACATGGGCAGGGTAGGCCCCTGTGGTGTGGGCCGCCTGCAGGGGCCGTGGAGTGTGTAGAGGGAACACCTGGGAGGACCCACACGTGCAAGTCACGTGTGGTGCTCCCCGCGCACCCCTGGAATACACGTACCCTGATGGAATCGCGTGTGATACTTCCTGCGCACCCCTGAAATACACGTACCCTGCTGTTTTTGCGTGTGATACTTCCCGCGCACCCCTGGAATACACATACCCTGCTGCCATGTACCCTGATGGAATCGCGTGTGATACTTCCCGCGCACCCCTGAAATGCACGTACCCTGCTGTTTTTGCATGTGATACTTCCCGCGCACCCCTGATGTACACGTACCCAGGACAATCGCGTGTGAAACTTCCCACGAACCACTGAAATACATTTTCCCCGCTTGGCGTTTGCTGTTTGGCAGCTCTGTGAACTGGTCCAGGGTTAGCACAGCCCTTTGCGATGATTTGTGAATTTTGAAGGCTTTTCCTTGCGCGAGGGCGTTCTTGGGGGCGTAACTGGCGCTGCTGCAGGGTCGCTGCGCCACTCTGCGCCATGGCTGGTTTCGGAGGCTAAAATCTGTTAGGGAGAATTCTCTGTTTAGGCTGAATTTCCTAACCTAGTGAGTCCCCCAGCAGCTTTGCTGGATTTCGGGAGTTTGTTTTTTCCCATCCTGCCAAGAGTGAGACTCTTTTCCTCCCACTCTTGGACATGTATGTGTGTAATTCCTTTGAATGTCAATGTGTTCTATGGGCTATGGGGTCTTTTACTCCATAGGGTCTCATATGTTTTTCTATGTGTGTTACACCGCACCCTATGTGCCGTAGCACTGGGGCGTCCTAGCGGACATCCACCATAGACTGACTACTGTCTCCCCGGGCATGTAAAGTCACCATTGGCTTTACTAGACCTAAATTTACTAACAGAACTAGTACAAACCATCTTATTGTGGACGTACTAGTAGGGGTAATTCGATTACTCCTGGATCTGTTACTAGAGGGGGCACTGTCCCGTCCCCCCTCGTCGAGTTTTGGCTGGTGGCAGTGGAAACTACTTGTTATGTTCGACCCCAAACCTAACCCTATGGGATTTGTCCCATTGTTGGAGATTGATACCTTTTCTCGTTAATCTCTAACGTACCACCGGTCTACTTATTGTAAATAAGTTTATCGGATGGTATTTTCTGCCAGAACTCGGTTTTTAAAATGGCGTCTGTGTTCGTCTCTGTGACTCCTAAACCAAAGGGTGAGCCCTTTGTTCCACTTTTGGCGGGCTATGTACAGAGACCCTCCAAAGTGGTGCCATTCTGTCTGGGTTACCACAGGGGTGTGGGAGGGGGTTTAGGCACCCTGGACCGAGTTGCCTTGCCAACTCCGGTCACACTTTGGAGTGATTGGCCCAAGTGGTGAGCCTTCCCGCTCACCACTTAGCATGTGTTGATTGACAGCTAGGCTGAATGAATGGGGGTTTTCTGCATAAAAGCAGGGCTTTTGGGACTGGATCTTCAGAAGTCGCCACAGGACCTAAGAATCCGACGAGGGTAACGCTGAGCCGACCTGCACGACGACACCTCTGGTGGAGCCCTGCGGAACCGACTCACCACTTCCCGACAACAGAGGAGATGTCCCTGCCGGAGAGTCTCTTCCCCTGACTGGTGGGAACAACTAGTCCCCTTTGCTTTTTATTCACCTCAGGACGCAGTGGTCCAATTGCCCGTGCAACGCACCCCGGCAACCGGATAGCCACTACCCCTGTACCGTGACCAAAAGGTGGTGCCTTGTGACGGAGCACTCCGCGGCTGGTCTCTTCCCTGGTGGTGCACCGGACTTCACTTTTCTTCGATGACGAGAACTTCTCTACTCTTGGCAAAGACCCGACGTGCATCCACCACCAGGAACAACTGCCCCCGCCGGAGCTGCCCTCCACAACAAGGTACCGTGTCCGCCTGGCTTCCCTTTCGATCGGTTCGAGTGAGGTGTCTTAATCCTCTCCGTTCCGTTGGGTCGCCTCCAAGCTTTTCTCATTCGTTGTTCTGAACTGGTTCAATCTGCCGATAACAATTTGCTACAAAGACTGGAATGCATCTCCACTAGAGACTTTTTGGGACATCGCGCCTTGCCTCTCTCCGAGTGGGCCTGGCCTCTGAACTTTATGATCTATTGTGGTTCTTGCCTTCTTACCATACATTTTGCCCGTGAAGTATTGAACTGTGTTGCCTATCTTTTTCTCTCCCGTCCTAACCAATATTAGAGTGTCATCTAGGTTGAGGTTTACACCTCTGTCTGCAAATAAGTGGTGCCGGTAGAACCTAGACTTGTCGAAATATTGGTAGGGGGATTGATCGTTTCATAGAGTAATTGTGTTTGATTTGTTTGCCGTGAAAGTGCTATAGTGTTTTTTATAGATGTTCCGTTATAAATAAATACCTTAATATCTTTACACTAAGCCTCGTTGCGTGTTTGCTTGTCTTGCGGGGAAGAATTGCCCTATTTTGTATACTCCACATACTGCTCAACTCTTCTTGAGGGAAGTCTGACTGCTCAGCCACAGCTACCAAGTGAATCTGTGTGGTACAGACTGCTACCAAGTGGGTTCACCGCCAAACACCTGTAGTCCTAAATCTTTTGCAGTGGTCCCAGAGGGAACTGCACAGGTTTCCGCCTAACAAAATCCATGAATACGCTGTGCGATGAAAAGGATTTTTTCGCACGCGGCTGGCGCAGTGTATCAGACGGGGACACTGTGCGCCAGCCACATGCGCCACTTTTGTGCGAATTTCTATGAATTACCCTCTTAGGCTTTCATCAATGGCTGGTGACCTACTAGGTGTACTTCCTCCTAACAGTGTCTATTGTAGATCTAAAGTTGTCACGTGGCAGATTTTAGCAATTTACCCAGCTCAGTTTCCTACCAGTAATGCTGCTACTTGCAGTTCTGCACTCATAATGCAAACATCACCAAAATGATATGATATGATATGATATAAGCAGCGCTCAGATACCTGAGGGTTCGTAGCGCTATATAAATGCCTAATTATTTTTATTATATGATATGGCATTTGTAACGCGCCTATACACAAGTGTTTCAAGGCGCGACGAGGCAGGGGGGGGAACAAAGGGAGACAGACAACGATCCTACTAGGCCAGGTGTCATTCAGATCGCACTAGTGCAAGGGTAAAGGGGACTGGAAAAAAGTGCAAGGGGAAGGGAGAGAGGGAAAGTGCTGTACATGGTTAGTAGAATACAAGATAAATAATAGGGCCAGCTGGTGGCAAGTGCAAGGTAAGTGCCGGGAGAAGGGGCTGTAGGATACAGAGACAGTCCCGAAGTGCAGGTAGGCAGTAGAGGGAAGAGTGTCTGGGCCAAGGACAGAGATGGAGAGTGGCCCGGTAGCAGATTCAGTCCAGGTTCAGTGTTTTTAGCAGAGGAGAGAGGGAGAGAAAGCGGAGGCAAAGAGGAAGGTTTTGAGGTGCTTCCTGAACTGGAGATGGTTCTCCTCAAGTAAAGATGACAATTGCATAGAGTTTAGATGAGCGGCACACTGTGGACGTGCAGCCATTTCAAATATCTGCCTAGAAGCCAATGTAATTAAAGGTTTTTTCAATTGGTTCATCATCAATACTGAAAGAAATACGGAGCTACCTTCTTCACACGTTGCCATACGAAATATTGACTAAATGCCTTCAAATAACCACGAAGGAAGCAGAGTTTCTTGTCAGCTAAATCTAAAAGGTGCGGCGTGGAAACCGAGAGCTGGATTTGGTAATGGGGGGCGAGATTGCGCTGGGGCACAGACCTGCTCTTGAGCTCGCTCAGCTTCGGTTTCTGTGAATGTGGTCTCAATAGCTGGTGAATGCGGCCTGGCCCGAGGGCTTTGAAAGGAACCAGTGGCCTGGACAATCTCTGCTCGGAGAGCAGCTTTCTAGGCACAGGAGCTAAATGGCATGTTCTCATAGTGAAAACGCGCATTATTGAAATGGGGTGTGGCATGTCATTTGAAGAGAATATCATTACGTTTTACATAAATCACTCCACGGCGCTCTCAGTGGCCAGAGTCAGCTTGAAATACAGCCTGGACCCAAGCAGCAGTGCAAAAAGGCCTCACAAGCACAAATGGCAATGCGTTACTTTTCGTGACAGAGTACTGGCCAAGAGGGAGTTTTGGGCAAATGTGTTGCAAAGGCTGCATTACAAAGCTGTTTTGGGTCAGTACATTGGCCACAACTACCAGCTGCACAGAGCAGTAACTTGTCAAATTAGTGCACTTTGACCAAATAACCACACTCGCACTAGCATGCATGCATGGCCAGCACTTCCAGGAAGTGCTCTATTGTTCGCTAGGCCAGAACACGACCCCTCCAGCATTTGGTGATTCGTAGATAGTAAACATAATACAAATGGATATTTAAATAAGCCAAATCCAATAGTTTGGGCTTTTGTGTTGTGAAAAGATATTCTGTGAACTCACCTAGAGCACGTCCAATTCTACTGTTCAGTTCTGACTCTGTTAACCAGGCAGTATCCGTACAACCTCATCACAAAGGTTGGGTATGGTGCCTACCAAAAATAAACAATATAGATAAAGCACCCATCCTTTCACAGGGGCATTAGAAGAATGGCTCCCAGCAGGCGGCACAGGCATGACTTTCAGCCTTAAGGGTAGGTCTGCCACCCTCAGTTCAGGCAGTTAAAGGAGGACCCGAACAGACAGTACAGGCATGACCCGCTCCCCACAAACCAAGCAGCACATGTAGTGACCACATGGTTTACTTTGGCAGGGGAATGCTATGTGAAACGTTAGGTGGTTGGGTCAGGCAGAGAGCCGCCAGCTGCCCAAGGGCACGGATCACAGCCAAGGCAGAGCCTTGAAAGCTACCACCTAGCACAGATAATCCGTAAGTCATAGCAGACAGTTCCTAAAGCATATTTCTAAAAATACATAGACCATGTGCGATATAAACTGGAAGATAACAACATTACAATAAAATGAATGCCACACTTTTGATTAGGAACCGCAACACCTTCACAATTAAAGAATGTCACAGCTTTCAGTTTGCGCAATAAAGTATAAGAGGAAGGCTCAGTGTTAAGATTTGTCGCAAACGTTCGTTTAATGAATTGTGTCACAGAAATCTCACAATGCAAAATCGTAACTCTGACTCTTTTTCCATTTTAGAAACACACAAGTCACCTGAGCGCCGCATTGCCAATCTGTGCATCTTCACCGGGGAGCAGTGTATCTGTAGACAGACCCACCCAAACCCCCCACCCCTGCCACCTCTGCGTAAGTTGCTGGTATGCCGGGAAGAATTGAACACCCTAAAATTGACGGATATTAAGCTTCTGGTTCCACTGGCTGCACATTACATTCCTTAAAATGATAGGGGAGTAACCGCCTGTAAATATTGGGATATTGAGATGAGGATTCATTTCACAGGGGATCACACCCAGCAGACTACACCCACCCTACCCACTCTACCAACATCAAGCAGACTCCACCCACTCTACCCACTCTACCAACATCAAGCAGACTACACCCACTCTACCCACTCTACCAACACCAAGCAGACTACACCCACTCTACCCACTCTACCAACATCAAGCAGACTACACCCACTCTACCCACTCTACCAACATCAAGCAGACTACACCCACTCTACCCACTCTACCAACACCAGGCAGACTACACCCACTCTACCCACTCCACCAACACCAAGCAGACTACACCCACTCTACCCACTCTACCAACACCAGGCAGACTACACCCACTCTACCCACTCTACCAACATCAAGCAGACTACACCCACTCTACCCGCTCTACCAACACCAAGCAGACTACACCCACTCTACCCACTCTACCAACACCAAGCAGACTACACCCACTCTACCCACTCTACCAACACCAGGCAGACTACACCCACTCTACCCACTCTACCAACATCAAGCAGACTACACCCACTCTACCCGCTCTACCAACACCAAGCAGACTACACCCACTCTACCCACTCTACCAACACCAAACAGACTACACCCACTCTACCAACACCACGCAGACTACACCCACTCTACCCACACCATGCTCTGGAAGTCCATCCCAAGTTGCCAGAGCCCTTTGAGCTGCGGCTATCTTCTAATGTCAGAGTGAGGCCATACATAAAACTAGGCCCTTTAAAGCAGAATACTCCTCCCATTCCTTGCGAGGTCACAGAGTAGATTTGCCAAGCAGCTTTGCACTCTTTTGCCCGGTTTTGTCTGGTTTCCGGCAGGGAACAGCAGTACTCACATGTGATGCAACGCATAACTGATGTCTATTCAGAGCCCACATTATCTTTTCACACACATCACAGAAATACAATTTTACAATCTCTGTATAAACAATGTCTTCCTGCAATATACTCAGTGTCCTTCATAAAGCGCGTATGCAATATTTGTGCAGATGGAAAGCTTCCAGGATCCAGACCTGCTCTCTCTGCCTCTGTCCCAGGACTGAGACATGAGCAGAACTCCCCTATCCGACTTGCATCATGCCCTGAACTTCAAATGCGAGGACTACAGCAGAGCCTCTCAGAGTGCACCCATATTCTGATCCATACTGCTATCCAAGAACGGAGCCATCCCCAGATCTCTCACAATGCACCTCTGCCCGACTGTGCCATGTGCAAGTACAATTGCAATAAGACTAGGATGGGCGAGCCTTAAAGTGTGCCGGTTCCAACCAAGCCTAGTCGCTAAATGATCGACTTGGCTTGAATCAGTTTCACACAAATCAAGCCAGAGGTCACTACGGCTCAAATTGGATTTAAAAAAACTTTAAAAATCCATGTGGATTTAAAAAAAAGAATGTGGTAGATTCTAAAACATTTTAGGGTGCAAGTGATGAGCGATATTTCACCCCTTTTAGCATTTCCGCAAATATGGGTGCGTTTCTGCACATTTCAAAGCACATCTCGAATTAATTAATGGAATGCTCTTTGAAATGCACAGAAACTAGGCACCTTCCATTGTGTCTATTTGGCATAGGCGAAAGGAGACGTGAAAAGCATGACAGGGCCATTGCCGAACCTATCATGCATTTGGACCACTGTTGTCTCTATTGCATTTCTATCCCTCAAACAGGGTTAGAGATGCTCTTTTTTGAGGGATAGAGATGCTCTTCTTTTCTTTTTAACATTTTAGCTGTGTGCCACTGTGAAATGTGCTCACGTCACCTATGTTGGTTCTGGGAGCCTATCATATATTAGTGTCAGTAGCGTGCTCCTGCTACTAATGTATGAAAAGGTGTTGGACAGCACACCATGTGCACTGCCGCACAGCCCGTTTTAATGTGCAGGTCACCTTTGTGTATACAGTGATCTGCACATTTCTAAAATGAATGCACATAAAAAGTACATCCTCTTAATATTTATGTCCCTATTGTATCATTTCTTTATCCAGCAGTCCTACTGAATTCTAGTATGCTGATTCAGTATCCTAGAATTCAGTGTTACCAAATAGGAACAATCCAGCCAAATTGAACCATCAAATAAACATACCTTTATCAGTGGCACAAATCCTGGTACAAAAGTGTCAAACCACTTCAACCCTGAGCCCCAAATGGTTTGACACGTTCGAGCTGAGTCGAACCTTGATTGCACAGAAAGGGTTGAATCTGTTTGAGCCGGCTTGCCCATCTCTAAATGAGACACCCAGTGAGCTCTTTCAAATCACTTCTTTCAATAACTGCAAGACCTCCACAAAGCTCTGACATTTCCCATCAATTCTAACCTTCAATATGCATGCACATCACCATACTGATACATTAGCAGTGCTCCTGCAATACACCCATTTCCGAATTCACAGTATGCACTCTTGCCCCTGTGTCCACATATCCACACAGCATTCTTAATGCAGTGCTGCACTGGTTTGCAGCATGCATTATTAACCCGGTCCTCAACTTTCAAAGCACACCTCTACCTGGGTACTGACCGATCCACAAAGCTCTCACAGTGAGTCACTCTCCTACATTGTTGTCCCAGTATTAAGGCATTCGCGGATCTCCCTTAATGTTCCTTTCTCGTGACTTGCAGTGTAGAACTAACATTTGCCTATTGAGACTTTCACAAATCTCTGGCTATACATCTCTGTCCTGACTTACAATATTCCCTAACATAGGAGTACTAAAAAACCCACGGTGCTTGCAAAATACTACTCTATCCTCATTTTCACTGTGCGTGAATATCTTAGTAGAGGCTTCCGTTGCTACCCATCTTGGTTTGCACTTTATAAATCCCATGTGTACACATATAAATACACATAAACATAAATATCAAGACAATCACAGCACTCTTTTTTCACTCTGCACCATCTGATGAAGAAGTCTATGGGACTTTGAAAGCTAATGCACTGTTCCATCTCTGCATAGTATTTTAGGTTGGTCCAATAAAAGGTATGAAAACCTGCAGCTTGGGTTTATTTTGTAATTACTTAATATAAACCATACTCATATGCATTGAGCCTTATACAAAACATTTTAAGCAACATACAATAGAAAAATCATATGTAAAAGCGGTCAATCAGCAGACTTCATATAAACAACTATACATGTTGCTGTATTCCATATATCATAAAACCGGTTAAAACAAAAGACATATATTCATTGAAAACTTATCAAATTTAGCCTATAAACCAAATTAATACCAGAAATTGGCAGTGAAGTAGTGTTTCCAGTAAATAGCCTACTCAGAAAATTACAATCCTTAGATTTGATAAAACAAGGCATTCTATCAATAAGTGATGTAAGTCTCCATTTCAGAAGAGTTTTTTGCAATATCTACAAATATTAAGCATCAGTGATGTTTTACTCCTCATGCTGATTATTTCACATATTGGTAGGAGATTAATTCAGACTTTTTGGAATTCAGATCTACAAGGATCTGTGATCACTGAGACCACACATAATTGCGACGGATGAAAATGCGACTTTTTTTAAAATTAATCCCTCTTTGCACCACAGAGATATGCGGGGGAGACCCCCGTAGCCCCCCATATTACTATAATATCCCATACCCCCCACATATATATGTGGTGTAAGGGGGGTATAATTATTTTTTTTTAAATCGGCTTTTTCGGCCGTCTCAATTCTCATGTCGACATTTTTGTACGATTCCGATCTACAATATTCTTTAGGGAAATGTTCAAGATAGGGGACAATACAGCCCTTTTTTAAAATCCGATGCCAAATTGTAAAATTGCGAATATTGGTGGATCATTTCACTTGTGTTGCACCAATTCCATTTCAAAAGTTTCTGTTTCACTTCCTGATAATTGATACAAGTAACTCAAGAGTGGAATGCAGACTATCTAATATTCAATGACATTTATTGGTAAATTTAGCAAAAACTCCTCTCTTTTGTTGATGCACTAAAGTTTATGGAATTTCAACAATTTCCACAGATACCAGGCGTTCATAGATACAAGAACTGTTCATACTGAATAATTGCAACTGACATGCGATTTGGAAGGGTTAAAGCTCTCCGCCATATGATCCTGAACATGATGGCAATGGGGGTGTATACATTAGCGAAGGTAAAACCCGTATACTGTGGCACCCTAGAAACATTGAGAAGGCGAATCACGCAGTGTCTGTCCTACTCCAGCGTTTATCACTTCGGGGGGGATGGGAAATAATATTAACTTACAATTGTTATCTAATTTCTCTCAGTTAATGACAAACATTAAAAATCATATAGTAGAGAGACGACCATATAAATCAGTTGGTGAAAGATCGAACATTAGCCTACCGCGACGGTTTGGAAATGACACTATGATTAAAGATGCCAAAAAAAAATTCTAATTGAAATTAGTAAAGTGCTAAGATGTAGTAATAGCATATTAGCTGTGCATGGGGTCATTATGCAGATCAAATATCTTAAAAATCATTATAAACAAAGGATTAAACTACATAAAAAAGATTGTGAAATGAAACAGTGGCAAAAAATAGCCAGGTTAGCTTTGGCCAATAATACCAAAGGAATATGGTCTCTACTAAACAAAAATAAAAAACGTGAATTTTACATAATTGTATTACTGAGGCAAAACGGGAGGAATATATAAAGGGCACCTTGGGGAGAGTTGAGGCTTCAAATGATGTCTTTCCAATCCCGAATGTAAAATGGGAATGTAAGGCTTCTGAATTAGATATCATTGTAATCATCGAAAAACTGAAGAAATCTTGTGCTGCAGGACCCGATGGGGTTGCAATCTAGTGCTTAAAAGACAACCAGAGCTATGTGCTGCTGCCCTTTCCCTATTATTCAAATAAATAGGTAATATTGGTGAGATCCCTATATATAAGAAGAGTGCATGGGACTAGCACTACACATAACTTGTTGTTTTGACATCGATGGTTGAACACTCATGGGTAAGACGCAATTTAGATGTATATTGTGCATACATAGATTTCTCTGCCGCATTTGATACAGTATTATGTAACAGACTGTGGCAGAAGCTTAATGCATGGGGCATACCTCAAGGATTGCTTGCAATGCTAATGTTACTCCATACCAATACCACGGTTCGAATAAGATTAAATGCGGCAGGGAGACTATCAAATTTCATGGACACCTGTTGTGGTGTTAAATAGGGGTGTATGATTGCTGCCATTCTCTTCAATTTATACCTAGCGGATATGAAGGAAGCATTTAACCTATTTGACGCAAATCCAATAAAGATCAACAACGTGTTGATAGGATGGCTCACCTATGCAGACGATTTGTTATTATTAGATTATACGCCTGTTGGTCTGCAGTGCGTGCTTGATTCCCTTGTTGCTTATTCCATCCAAAAATGGCTTGACAATTAACATTGAAAAAAGTAAAATTATGGTCTTCACAAAAAAACATATAGCTAAGAAATATATTTGGACTTTAGGAACAAGAAAGATCGACCAAGTCAAAATATAGAAGTATCTGGGGATAATTGTCCATGATAATATAAAATGGGATGCGCAATGGTTGGTGTCTCACTGCCACAAATTCGTTAAGCACATACGTTGGTAGAAACAATGGTTATTCAGTATCAGCAGTGATGACCATTTACGCAGCAAAAATAAGGTCAGTGCTTTCGTATGCTGTGGAGATTTGGGGCCACAAATTTGAAAAATGTTTAGTAATTGTAGAAGCTACGATCCTGAGGAAACGAATGCGTCTTCCCCAATATGTCAGTGTTGAATATTTGTATTTGAAGTTTGATCTAAAAGGCATTTGGTATGCTCACATTAACCAATGTGTGTTGTTCTAGGAAAAGGTGTGTAATTTGCAAATCTATACGCTAATTGTCCCATATATGAAGGTCTTCTTGCAGCTGGAAGGCAACGCTCCGATGTGCATGATGGGAAGTTATTCAAAATACACAGGAAATGGACATTGGGGTGTGATCCTAGCCACACTATTGGAGCTTTGAAAATGTGGCTAAAAAGGAAATTGTATGAGTTTGCATATGATCACAATGTGATAAAATTTGCATCTAATAAATATAGTGGTGCTTATTGTGCAGAGTTTTTATCCAGAATAAAGACCCCTATGTACAAATCTGCTTATCCAAGCACCAGAACATTCCGCACCTACTTACTCCTTAAATTTAATGTGTCTGAGGCTCTGGAGACTAAAGGAGATAGAATAGGTGTTGCATATGATAAGAGGCTTTGCTGTCTGTGTGGTAACTATATAACTGAGACACTCCTCCACTTAATAATGTACTGTGAAAGTCTCACTACTTTACGATAAAAGTATTTTAAGTCTTACAATAATGTGATAAATATGATGGAACTTGATGAAATGTCGATTATTTTTATGAGTGGTAATGATATTAATTTAATATATGTTATCGTATTATTTTACATCAAGATTGTGGATATTTTAAGATGCATTCAATAGGTATTTGATGCAACGTTGTTATAATTTATGTGATGATGTAGATGTGAATCTTTTTAATGTGTATTTTAATGTTGTTTGGTCTTGTGTTATACAAAGCCCTAGTTGGCTGAATGTATACCAATAAACTATATGATCCTTTCAATTTTTCCCAAGTCGGTCAAGTCAACTTGATGGAAGATTTCTAACCCATGCATAATTGATGGCAATACTTTGGCTTTATACAAATAAATAATGGCACCATTGAACATCTTCCATACTTTTGAATAATATATTTCATTTGCAAGCAAAGTTCTTCTGCTTTGTTTTTTAATCTTATAATTATTGAATAATTACTAGGTCTAGCCGATTGACAAAATCCGAAGTATTTAAGATCATTAACAATTACTAACTTATTTAGTCATATTTTCCAATGAAATCCATGTCCTTTATTGGTTTTTGAAAATCATATTATTTTTCATGTACTGGAATTTGTTATTATGTCATTATCTTTTGTATACTGATATAATACGCTGGATGCTCAATTGTGTATTATGCCAGAGAATAACATTGTCGGCATATATCAGACAGACTATTTGAAGCCTATCTAACATTGTCTATATATTTCTCCACATCAGAGATATACAAATTGATTAAACAGGGGGCCAGTACAAATCCCTACAGTAGTCCCTTGAATGTGTGAAAGATCGCCCTGTAAATTTGATCAGACTTGAAGTTAGGTAATTTGAATAGCACCTCTATTGAGAATATTGAGTAATCCCTCTGGTATCTCTCGTTTCCATAGCTTGTGCCAAAGATGAGATTGATTGATCAGGTCAAAGGCCAAGGAGAGGTCCATGCATAAAGCATACAGTTGGAGTGCACTTTTATCTCATGAGGTTTGCTGGAAAGTCTGTTGACATACTCGCCTGTTCAAATGGCGAAAAGCCAAACCTGTTCTAACGAAAAACTCATGGCTCACCCCTGAGCTCCTTGCTTCGTGCACTCTGAAACGTGCTACAGAAAAGACTTGGATGAAAAACCCTTCTTTAGCTAACAAAGTCCAATTCACTTCTCTCACCAAAGAGTACAAAAAGGCCATACACACCACCAGCATCTACAACAAGAGAATAGAAAGCTCCAATTCTAATTCTCATGAACCTTTCACTATATTGTGTGAACTCAAGTCTCCAGTCACCCTTCCCACCATTCACACAGTAGACAACAACTGGTGCACTAAGGTGCAAGAAGCCTTTACAGGAATAATCTGCACACTCCAGAAAAAAATCGGCTCCAAGCAACAAGCCATCTGAGCCAAACCACCATCCTCCTCTCACCACGAGGCACCAGACTCCCCATCCTGCACACCTTTTGACTTTCACCCTGTCTCAGAACTGGAGGCAGCCATCATAATCAAAAGTCTCAAGCCATCCTGATGCAAAGGTGACACCTGCCCAACCCCCATCATCAAAGACTGTGCAGAGTCACTCACAACATTCATCACAGCCATAATGAATGCCTCCTTCTCCACAAAAACTTTTCCAGCACCCCTGAAAGAGGCATGGATCCTCCCACTACTAAAAAAACCCTGCCTCAACCGCACCATCCCTACCAACTACCGTCCCATCACAACAGTGCCCTTCATCCTAAAGATCCTTGACCGTGCAGCCCACATCCAAGTACAACAATACCTTGAAGCCAAACACATCCTCGGCATCCGTCAATCAGGCTTCAGCAGAAGGCATGGCACGGAAACTTCCCTGCTTGACCTAAAGAAATCAACTAGATGACATCAAAGGCATGGCTAAACCTGCCTTGCTCCTCATACTGGATCTCTCATATGCATTTGATCTAATCGAACATAAGTTTCTCTGCGATCACCTCTCCACCACAGCAAACGTCTCTCCTGCAGCCACTGACTTCATCAAATCCTTCCTAGCTGACAGATCCTCTCGGGTCTTCATAGACGATCATGCCTTTTCACCCACGTCAGTTATCTGCGGCGTCCCCCAAGGTTCTTGTCTTTCCGTGACTCTGTATAACATCTATACCAAACCCCTCTTTGATCACTTGGATGTTCTTTGCATCTACTCTGCCTCTCAGGCTCTTACCACCAAGACACCGCTACCATCAACTCAGTCTACAAAATCTTCCAAAACTGGATGGCAACACACATGCTATGCCTAAACGGCAATAAAACCGAGATTCTCATTGTTGGCTCCCCCACCACTCTCCAAAACTCGGATCTGGCCTACAATTCCTTCAACATCGACAGTCACCTAATCCCCATCTCACCTGCTGCCAAAACTCTGGGTGTCTATCTAGACGACTCACTCGACCTCTCACGTCAAATTAATGCCATCTCCTCCATTGCCGCCTACACAGCCAAACTGATCAACGCCAGTAAGGCTTTCCTCCTCATACCTAACTGCCTCAAAATTGCCAGAGCCATCACCGGGGCCAAGTTGGACTACTGCAATGTCCTCTTTACTGGCACTTCGAAATGCAACCTGAAAAGGTTATAAATCATATAAAACAATGCCCTCTAAGCTGCCCTCAGACTTACTAAAAAACGCCCATGTCTCAGAAGCCAGAAAAGAGGCCCATTGGCTGCCAGGCCAAGAGCAGATCAACTTCAAGATCCTCTCCATCGTTCACAAGTGCCTCTACAAAACGGCACTTGCCTACTTTTCTCAGCATGTGAAAAAATACACCCCCTCTTGCCCACTAAGATCTTCACATGGCCACTTGCTCAAAGTGCCCAGCTTCAATTGCCAATCTGAAGGAGGCTCAAGCTTACCTGTCGTCGCCGCCAAGCTGTGGAACAATCTCCATTTGTTCTTCAGAATGGAACCCTCCTATTGGTCCTTTAGGAGAAACTTGAAAACCTGGCTTTTCGCCTAAGCTCCTCAGAACCAAGTCACTATTTTACTGCCGAACATCCTGAACATTTGCTTCCTACTTCCCTGTTTACCTTCACCTGTACACCCCTTCCCCTTTCCCTAATGTAACTAGCGCCTAGATACCTGAAGGTTCAGCGCGTTGCTACAAATGCAAAAATAAATTAATAAGGTGTTGATGATAAAACCATTCAGTGTCATACTCACCCCTTCCTAAAATCTGCCTGAAATTTTGAAATGCGCCCTGTTTTAGTTGCCCAGGTTTCTAAGTCACGAACGACGAGGATGGCAAACATTTTATTCTCCACCTCTTAAAGGGCAATATAGTGATATTTAGTAGGGCTTTCACTATCCTCTTTTTTGTGAATTGGGATTATGCAGGAAGTCTTCCAGGTTTCAGGTGTTCTTTTAGTCTCCAATATTGTTTGTATAGGATCAATAATATGTTTGCCCAAAGATCTGGTAGATTCTTAAAGATCCTAATATAAAGATTAGGTGCTTCGGAGTTCAATGATTGTCTGATACGTTCAAACATATCTTCCATATTGATATTAAGGCTCCAGGATGAAACATTAGATAGTATAATTTGCTGATTATTGGGGGGGTTGATATAGATTTACAAAAAAATGCACCACCCACACTTCACCAGATTTGGGGTTTTGTTGGACGTTTTCATGATTATTTGTTTATTAATGAGTGACCTGAAATATATGATGTGTTTTCTAATAATAACTTGAAGCATGACTTCCCCATCTTTTTGCAGTAAATTATAGTGGTAGCTTTTTAGCCACTTTTTGTATTGTTGTCAAAGCACTATTATTTTCTCTGCCTGTGTATTCAAAGTTTTATTTTCTCTTTTTATCTGCTTCATGTTTTTACATCATTCTTTTTCTTTGATTGTTTGATTCCATCATGTGTATGTACAGAAATGTTGGATTTGTTGTTGCTAATTGGCAGTATATTGATCTTATTAGCAAGAACGGTAGGGAAGTTGCCTGAAATACATTCAATTATTTTAAGCTCAAATTAAGTATGAATATAAATGTGTCAAATTAATTATCTTAAAAATTAGTATACTCTTCGGCCCCCATGTTATTCAATTATTTTAGGATTGACTGACAAAGAGGTCAATCCATAATTATAAGTTTGTCCTAAATTAAAATTCCTTATGTCAATCATCATGTTGTGGTCGCTTAATTCTGTTTCCTGTTGTGTGCTTTTACAGCAGGCTTTAAAAAGCTTTTGGTGCAACATATTTTAATGTGGAGTTGAAGCACCACTACTTTCTGGTAACATCGCTCCTGGGCTGAATGACCTGCTTTGGAGATCGGTACAGCTTCGCCGTTCACACTTTTGAGGGTGTTACACTGAGTCTCTTTAAATTGGTAAAATAATAATAGCTTTTTTAAATGACTCAATGTTATCCAGTTTGACTGTGCAATGGCAATTCAGTCTTAATTCCTCAGACTTCTCCGAGTATTCAAATGAAATAGTACTGAATACTGTAAAGAAAGGCACAAACATGCTCCTGAGAACTAACCTAATGTGGAGGTATCTCTGAGTGCTGGATGAAGAGGGTAAGAGTGTCCCTAATTACGCTCACACCAAAATAAATACACGCCCCTAGGGAAATAAGGCAAAAAGCTGATCTTGTAAGGATAACAAGTTTAATCTTACAAAATGAGGATGGTAGCAAAGGACTCTGCTGCCTGAACGGTCTTCTCTTGTCCCTCTTCCGTTCCTTCCTGCCAAAGTGGTGCCAGGCAGGGATTTATATAGTCCTGTCTTGCCACAGTGGTGTCATTGCATATGGACCATGGCTTCGTCCCAATCTGTACTTCTTCCACACTAGGGATGGTCCAAAGCCTTCTTTCTTCATTGTCAGTGTTTTTTGCCAGGCATGGTGTTATACATTTGGCTAGCTCCACACAAACACACTGTAGCTCTGCAGACTTTTACAAACCTTGAGGCCTAGCCCAAGGAAAAACAAAACATTTCTATGAACAAGGTTCATTCATTCTATCCCTATTTCACTTATCCTGCTTATGTTATCTGGGCCCTGTAGGTTCCCCCACACTTAGTACGTACAATTTGACCCATTCTGCATTTTGTCGCACAGAACATGTAATTCCTATTCTTAGCCTGAATGGACCCTTGATCAACAGTAGACAGCTGGTCAGTCAGTTGTGTGCTGCCTGTGCTAGCCTTAGTGACGAACACCATGGAAGCTCCTGTAGTCAATTTTTAGAATCTAACAGGCCACATTTCTTCTGAAAAGGAGGGGGGAGTTTGACTCCTCTACTGCACTAAGAATTTACAATGCCTAGGATCTGACATTACAAATCTATCCAGCTAATAATTAATTGTGCCTTATATTGAACAATAACTTCCTTCTTCAGTGCCTACCCATGTTTGTGTATGTGATTATATTTGCATGAGAGAGCCTTCCCAGTGCTCCTCCCCCCCCCTAGTCCATTATAGCGCATAAAAGAGGTCTTGCCTAACTCTAAAGTGCTTGGTGGTGCGAGAGGACCCTGGTTCCTTCCAAACATTCCTCCCTTTCGTTACTTCTACAGTAATTAACTCATCCCCACCCGACATATCTACAACCCCAAAAATATTACTTTGAGTTTTGCTGTTTATTGATGGCAAGGTGTTTTAGAACCCCCAATTGATACAATCATCTTTGCACTACTAGGTACTACATTGGCACATCAGAGACCCAATTGGCACGTGCAGAAGAGGACCAAGAAGAATACGATAACAGGCACCAGTATTTTAATTGCTGCTCCCAGCCATGACGGGACCCAATCAAAGGCAAGCAATAACCAATCTGTGTTCTGAACTTCACCTTCTTTCTTCATTTGAACACCTAGATTGTACACCGCCTTGATGATGTGGGATAGTGACCCATTCTCAGCATCCTCAAGGGGTACCAAAGTTCAGCAGCTGCTTCCCAACTTTTTACACACTCCTCCGCCTATGGCTGTTAACAGATCCAGCATGTAGCGGTTTTGCATCGTCATGAGTCTCAATGCACGGAGCTCTACTTTGATGGCGTTAAACCCATTCTCTGTATCATTGGTGAGCTGGACTAGCTCCCATCGGATGATCTGCACCCACTTGGCGTTTGCAGCTGCTTGTACCCCAGGAGCCTAAAAAGATGAAAAGAAAGTCTCTGCTGAGCTAAAAAGTTCATACTCGTCAGGTATTCCTCTGAGCAGTGCAGAAGAGTATTTCGAGACATAATTCGATCTCTTCTTTCTTCTCAGCTGTTGAAATCATTCTTTTTCTGGCAGCATATGAAATTCTTGTGTGATCTGCAAGTCTCCTTCTGTTTCGTTGGGTGCTGGAGTGGCTGTTGGCATCTTGGCAGGCATTTCTTTTTCTTTCAGGTGTTCTTCCAGGATTACTAGTAGTACTTTGTGCAGGGTGGCCAGTGAACACTTGCCCCTCCAGGATGATGGGAGGTGCAAGTAGGCTTGTCGGCCATCAACCCAGTAGTAATCCATCACCGCTACCATACCTTTCATCATATCAGGGATCACAAGAGTGTTGTTGCACTGTGTGTTTGCACCAACAGGAACGGTTGGTTCATTGCTAAAACAAAGTTCATAGTCCATGACTCTATGTATTCGCAATGGCTTCTCCATCGTTGCAATCCATGTCAGCCTTGTGATGTATTGGGCCCATGTTTGTGCATGCATAGTCTCTACTTGGGTTATTGTTTCTTTGCTGTACTCGATCAGCCCATCTGCCTAGCACGTCACTATGGTGCCCTGCCATTTGTCGTTGATCTCCCAAGGAAAAATATGGTGCTTGTAGACACTTGCTCTATTTCGTACTGCCATTGAATAGCGCAGGGTCTAAATCAATACTCCTCAGCTGCACACTATGTGCATGGAATGTGTCCTTTATCCTACATAGTGCAAGATGTACTGGGCATTGTGCCTCTATAATTGGGACTGGATGTGCAACTAAAACCTTAGGAGCCCATGACGCATGCAGGATAAGTGCACAGGCATAACAGCTTTCATTGATCACAATTCTTCCTACAGTCCACATATCAGAGTACCAACTATTAGGTGACTCTGAATGCTGAATGTCAGAAATGGCGTCAAATCCCAACCCCTTATATAAATCATACATTGACAGGCAAAACATGAGACATTGTTTGATTCTTATTTATCATAGACATTCATACTAGCATTATTTTCCTTTATATGTAACTGTCCACGCCCCCCTTTATATGGCCACACATATAACAGACATACCTTCATACACTCCATCAACCACGACTAGTGTCACACAAAACAATACAATACCAGGAAAGCATAATACAGAATTCGTAGAATAAATTACATTCATTTTAACATTATCCCTACATAACATAGAGGTTTGAATACGTGTCATGATGCCTACCTCCAAGGAACCAGGTCCGACCCAGCAACCCCAGAGGCAGGCATCATTCCCCCCAGGGAAGTTCCAGCGGGCCCATGCTGGGGCCCTTTGGACGCAGTCCTGGCGCCTTAGGCGCCAGGCTCATGTTGGACCCCAGTCCCGGCGCCTTAGGCGCCAGGCTCATAAAGCTGGACATGTGTTCAAGTGTTTTTCTGTGCACTTACCTGATGCAGACCATGCTGCTACATCCAGGCCCTCTTGAGGCCTGAATGGGACTACGTTACCTGTGGGACTACTTTCCACCCGGGTGTGGTCGGGGAAGGATACATACCTGATCGGTGGAAGGATACATACCTGGAACTTCTTCCAAAGCTATTTAAACCCCACCCGAACAGCCACACGTGCTTCGCGTTGTTCTGCACCTAGCAGCTGGACGCTCACCGTGTCTGCTCCTGCTTCTGGACTTCAGCCACGCCCGTCAGCATCCTGGGACACCTGCAAAGGGGGATAAGAAGAGAATAGGAGAGGAAGAAGCCCTTACCTGCTAAACCTGCACCACGGAGACATCTCACCGACGATCCTGAAAAGGAAGACATCATTTTTAAAAGCATTTCGCTCTGATCGCTGCAGCGCTACATTTCACTCACCTTTCTTGGGCGCCTCCATCTTCAGCAGCGATCATCCGGATCCGCAGCCACTTCCCAGAGCCTAGAGAGAAAAAGACAAGAACACAAGGTGAGAGAAGGAAGGGAATAGGAAAAGCTCAGTTTCCTTCTAAGACTTGCCTGTTGGGTCATTCCCATTTCATTTCGGGTCTTGCTGCTTCCAGGCATTTTCCGGACCCCGGCCCCTATGGGGAAAAAAGACAAAGACATTAGATGAGCGAATGCAAAAACATTACCTGAGCGCTCATCTAGGACTTACCAGATTTTTACTGGAACTGCACTTTTCACTTCGGGTCGGCGCCATATCTCCGGCATTCCGAACCCCGGCCCCTATGGGGAAAAGACATCAACATTAGCGCTTTGTTGCAAGAAGTCTCCAAAGGAATCTTCTTTCATCACCAGAAAAAGACAATGAACATTATTATTTAAAGCTTGAACTTTTGAACTTGCAACAGAACTTTTACAGCGCCTTACCAGTATAATCAAGCTTACCTGAACTCCCATCCAACCTCAATCCAGTGAAGTAACTGGGTTCAACGCGCCCCTGCGTCAGAAGCAGGATGGAGAGCTTGTCCTTTCAGACCCTAAGGTGAGACTTCACGGAGGATCGTGGAAGGGTATCGAGGAGGGTTGGAAGGAAGTGGGAGGCTCGAGCATTATTCCGCCAGATTGTAATACTCCCTTTTCACGTACAGGAGGATATTCCTGCGAGCCAGATTAGCCAGAGTAGAGGGGCCCGTCCTATCCAACTTCAGAGCCCTGCGCTTCACCATTGAAGAGGCATCAGCACTCGAAACCAGGCCAGCGCCCCCGTGGGAATCAGGTGAGCGTGACAGAACGCGAAGCCTACCAACAATTTCCCACCCGGGCGCTATGGAGACTTCCGAGACTGACCAGCTGGCCCACCTTTTGGGGGAATTACGGGCAGAGGTGCACTCAGCCCACCAGGAGACTAACGCTCTCAAAAGAGAACTGATCCTATCCAAGGAAAGAACAGATGACCTGGCCAAAAGGTTATTGCAGGCCCAGGCAGGGCACATTCCTTTACTGAATTCCGGTGGTACTTCCACATCAATGGGTTTGAATAACCCGGTACAAATCAATCTACCTGGACACATGCCTTTGGCCCCGCCTGAACGTTTTGCGGGGGATCCCAAGAAATATGCCGTCTTTATGAACCAATGTTGTTTACACTTTCTATGCAGACCCGGGGCCTTCCCTAACGACCAGACCAAGGTAGCCTTTATACTATCTTACCTCAGTGACAGTGCTGCCGATTGGTCTATTCCATTGGTAAATCAGGATGATCCCATTCTCCAGGATTTTCAGAGCTTCCTGGCCAGCATGGAAAGATTGTTTGCTCGACACTCTCAAGGACTGACCCTTGATAACGAACTGCTATCCTTACGACAAGGTAATCAGGATCTCCTGTCCTAAATTGCCACCTTTAATAGACTGGTTGTGGAAACTGGATGGCCAGAAAATAAAAGGATCACATTGTTTCATCGAGGCCTGCGCGGAGAGCTTAAAGATGTTCTAGCTCAGATAGTAAATCCACCCCAGGTCTGCGCAGACTACATAGACTTTGTGGTTCAATTGATCACAGACTTCAAAATAGAAAAGCAGATCGGTTCAAGTACGAAACTCGAGTACCGATCAAAACCCACGCTAACTCCAAGAGCGCCGATGTATCCAAACCTATGCAAATCGGCGGTGTTAAAGGACCATTAACGCAGAAGGAACGAGAGAGAAGGCGGCAAATGCAACTTTGTCTGTATTGCGGGGCTTCCGGTCACTTTCTTCAAAATTGTCCGGTTAAACCACCTAAGAAGGTGGTTGGAGCCACTGATAACAATTTATTGACACCTGATTCGGGAAACGACCTAGCCTGACAAGCGTAGGGGTCCGCTTGCCGAGCTTGAAAACAAACTCTTTGACCTCGCATTTTGTCATGCCAATGGTGCTCGTGGACCCAAAACAGCCTCAGCAGTTGCATGCTATAAAAGCATACATCGACAGTGGAGCTATTGGAAATTACGTAGACCGTGAATTGGATTCCAGGATTAAGCTCCCTCTCCGCCCGAAAGTAACCCAAGATGTCATTACTACAGTAGATGGAACCGAAATAGCCTCAGGGCATGTAACGCATTCCACTGTTGAATTGACACTGGTGGGTCAGGATGGACATCGGGAAGCAATCGTGTTTGATGTGGTCAAGCCCCCACAATTTCAAGTAATTCTTGGAATTCCTTGGTTAGAAACACATAATCCAAGAATAGACTGGCGAGCAAAGAAGATAAGTTTTCCTGATTGTGAACCAACTTGTTATCCAAGAAATCCAGCTATGGGTTTAGCCTCAGCGACTTCCACCTCTGTACAGCTACCGTCAGAATACCAAGAATTCCAAGACGTTTTTCAGAAAGAACAGGCTAACACGTTACATCCCCATTGATCTTATGATTGCCAAATCGATCTGGTACCCAATGCTCAACTACCTGGTAGTAGGATTTATGCTCTTACGGAACCTGAGAACCTGCATTTGCGTCAGTATTTAGATCAGTACCTAGCCAATGGTTTTATTCGCCCGTCCAAGTCTCCTGTCTCTTCAGCTTTGTTCTTCGTGCCGAAAAAAGAGGGCGACCTTAGAACATGTATAGATTATCGGGCCCTAAACCAAATAACGACTAAGAATCATTATCCTCTGCCCCTGATCCCTGAGTTTAGCGACCAGGTGAAAGACGCTAGTGTGTACACCAAGTTAGATCTCCGAGGAGCTTATCACCTGGTGCGTATAAAAGAAGGCGACGAATGGAAGACTGCATTCCGCACCAAATTTGGGCTCTTCGAATATCAGGTGATGCCCTTCAGTTTGTGCAATGCACCTGCCGCCTTTCAGTACTTTATGAATGATGTTTTTCGGGAACTTATTGGTGTCTGTGTCATTGTTTATATTGACGACATCCTGGTGTACTCTTCTTCAGAAGCCGATCATAGAAAACATGTTAGGGCAGTTCTTGAGAAATTGCGCCAGCACAAACTATTTGCCAAGCTCGAAAAATGCGTTTTTCATTCCACAGAAGTTGAGTTTCTCGGATTCATCCTGACACCTCAAGGAGTCCGAATGGACTCGCGAAAGGTGTACACCATCCTCAAATGGCCATCTCCTAGCTCGGTGAAGGGAGTTCAGAGCATGCTTGGCTTTGCCAATTTCTATCGAAGATTCATCCCGGAATTTTCCCGAACAGTCCAACCCATCACAGCTCTCCTAAAGAAAAATAAACGCTTCGAATGGACTCTTGAGGCCGAACAAGCCTAAACCCCCGGAGGGAACAACCTTGGGAGGGGCCTTGAGGGGGGGGGGTACTGTCATGATGCCTACCTCCAAGGAGCCAGGTCCGACCCAGCAACCCCAGAGGCAGGCATCATTCCCCCCAGGGAAGTTCCAGCGGGCCCAAGCTGGGGCCCTTTGGATGCAGTCCTGGCGCCTTAGGTGCCAGGCTCATGTTGGACCCCAGTCCTGGCGCCTTAGGCGCCAGGCTCATAAAGCTGGACATGTGTTCAAGTGTTTTTATGTGCACTTACCTGATGCAGACCATGCTGCTACATCCAGGCCCTCTTGAGGCCTGAATGGGACTACTTTACCCGTGGGACTACTTTCCACCCGGGTGTGGTCGGGGAAGGATACATACCTGATCGGTGGAAGGATACATACCTGGAACTTCTTCCAAAGCTATTTAAACCCCACCCGAACAGCCACACGTGCTTCGCGTTGTTCTGCACCTAGCAGCTGGACGCTCACCATGTCTGCTCCTGCTTCTGGACTTAAGCCACGTCCGTCAGCATCCTGGGACACCTGCAAAGGGGGATAAGAAGAGAATAGGAGAGGAAGAAGCCCTTACCTGCTAAACCTGCACCACGGAGACATCTCACCGACGATCCTGAAAAGGAAGACATCATTTTTAAAAGCATTTCGCTCTGATCGCTGCAGCGCTACATTTCACTCACCTTTCTTGGGCGCCTCCATCTTCAGCAGCAATCATCCGGATCCACAGCCACTTCCCAGAGCCTAGAGAGAAAAAGACAAGAACACAAGGTGAGAGAAGGAGGGGAATAGGAAAAGCTCAGTTTCCTTCTAAGACTTGCCTGTTGGGTCATTCCCATTTCATTTCGGGTCTTGCTGCTTCTAGGCATTTTCCGGACCCCGGCCCCTATGGGGAAAAAAGACAAAGACATTAGATGAGCGAATGCAAAAACATTACCTGAGCGCTCATCTAGGACTTACCAGATTTTTACTGGAACTGCACTTTTCACTTCGGGTCGGCGCCATATCTCCGGCATTCCGAACCCCGGCCCCTATGGGGAAAAGACATCAACATTAGCGCTTTGTTGCAAGAAGTCTCCAAAGGAATCTTCTTTCATCACCAGAAAAAGACAATGAACATTATTATTTAAAGCTTGAACTATTGAACTTGCAACAGAACTTTTACAGCGCCTTACCAGTATAATCAAGCTTACCTGAACTCCCATCCAACCTCAATCCAGTGAAGTAACTGGGTTCAACGCGCCCCTGCGTCAGAAGCAGGATGGAGAGCTTGTCCTTTCAGACCCTAAGGTGAGACTTCACGGAGGATCGTGGAAGGGTATCGAGGAGGGTTGGAAGGAAGTGGGAGGCTCGAGCATTATTCCGCCAGATTGTAATACTCCCTTTTCACGTACAGGAGGATATTCCTGCAAGCCAGATTAGCCAGAGTAGAGGGGCCCGTCCTATCCAACTTCAGAGTCCTGCGCTTCACCATTGAAGAGGCATCAGCACTCGAAACCAGGCCAGCGCCCCCCGTGGGAATCAGGTGAGCGTGACAATACGTCAGTAAGGCAACCTTGCTTATCCCTGGAGAGGAGAAAAAAGGTTATCAAGAAAGAGAGAAAGAGGAGGAGAGAGAAAATGAGAGAGAGAGAGAGAGAGAGAGAGAGAGAGAGAGAGAGAGGGAGAGAGAAAGAGAGAGGAAGGGAGAGAGAGAGGGTGAGAGAGAGAGAGTGAGAGAAAGAAAGAGAGAGAGGAAGAGAGAGAGAAAGAGACCCTTTTCCCACCATGGCTGACCGGGTTCCAGACCTTAAAAAATTGAAAAATCAGAAAATAGAAAAAAGATAAATAAAAGAACAATAAAATATTAAAAATTAAAAAATCAGGGGTGTACCACTACACAACACCCTGGTTATGGATCCTTTACTAAACGTCTTCTTCAACAATGACGTCCTTAATCTATCAATTGAGCTTTGCAGGCACTCAATGCCTCAATGAGAGCAACAAGTTCCGCTGCCTGATCTGAATAGTGTATAGGTAATCTTTTCATGATGAAAACTTCATGCTCCCCCCCTTACCGTGCTCCACTGCCGCCCCTGTATGCCTCGTCCCGTCTCATGGTCATAAGTTGATGCCCATCAGCATATAGTATATCTCTTTCTGTAAAGGCAGTGTCTTTAGCTTTAGATTTACCCTCCTCTTCACCCTCATATGTAGCACAGTCATGCCTTATAAGGTCATCATGAGTGGATGCCTCTGTCAAAAATGTTGTGGGATTCACCGTCCTACACCTTACTATATGAATATGAGGTTTGGATATTATAATCTCATATGCATAGGATCTCTGAGTTGTCATTCTCAGGGTCGATTTGGACCTTTCAAAATTGGTAAATAGTGAATGTTCCACTAACAAGGTAACAGAGCACCCCCATGACAATCGTGGGACTTTTCTCTATTGCAAATGCAGCCGCTGGGAGTGCTTGTTCACACGCAAACTGACCCTGCATGACTGAGTCGAACATCCCACCATAATAAACCAATAACTTGCGGCACATTGTGCTCTTTTGAGTCAGTACTGCAGTCATGAGCCGTCCATCAGAGTGTGAAAATAAATAAAACTCCTGTGTATAATCCGGAGTTGCTAAAACAGGGGCTGTGCAAATAGCTTCTTTTAAGTCCTCAAATTGTCTATTAATTTCTTCTGTCCATTCCAGTTCACTGTTTTCTGTCTTCTGTCCTTCTTTGAGACTTTTTTAACAGCTGCCTTCTTGTGTAGGCTGCATAGTCTAGGATCCATGCCCTATAATAATTACATAAGCCTAAAAACTGCTGCATTTCCTTGACAGCACTTGGTCTAGGGGTGGTGCGTAATGCCATCGCCCGATCTGGTAGTATTTCTTTCCCATTTGCAGAGATAAGTTGCCCCAAGAATAGTACCTCCTGTTCGCAGTATTTTAGCTTCTTTTTATCTGCCTTGTACCCTTTGTGAGCCAGCAATTGCAACAATGCAATAGAATCCCTCCTGCGCTGATGTTCATTTTCACTACATACCAGAAGATCATCCACATACTGGATGATTGTGGTAGGCACCTGAATGTTTCCCAAGTCGGCATGCAGCACTCTATTGAAAATACTTGGACTTTCACAGTACCCTTGAGGCAATGTTGTGTGCTTGAAGCGCCATTGACCATGTGTAAACACAGTGAGATACCATGAATCAGGGTGGAGTGTGATTGAGAAGAACGCATTCTTCAGATCCACCACTGTGAAGTATGTCGCTGTCTCTGGAATGCTACATAGGATTGTCACTGGATTTCGAACTACCGGAAACTCCTTCTGCACCACGTCATTAAGAGGACGTAGATCCTGGATCATCCTCCAACTACCCCCTGTTGCTTTCTGGGTATATGGCTGTATTACACAGGGACGTGGATGGCACAATGATCTCTTGCTCTAATAGAGCCTGAATACTGCCTTTTTATGCCTTCTTCTGCTTCCCTTGACAACGGGTACTGCCGCACCCTCAGGAGCACTTAGTAACCCAACATCATGTGGATTAACAGTCCACAATTGTGCTGGCACATATCGCATGTCCTCAAAAAATAAAGACAGGGTCACCACTGCCATCAGGGGCACTCTACCTTCCTATACTGCACCATGATATCACAGGGAATGCAGATTTCCAAAATGATCTCCCCATTTTGCTCACTGTCCTCAAATAACTCCTCATTAGTCATTTCCCTCAATTGTACTGTTGGGTCTACACATAGTACTGGGTGCCACTCGCACCCATCCTGAGATGTTCCAATCAGGACTACTCTTTTGTCCGACACTACTAGTCCTTGCAAATATAATGACAGCATTGTCCCTGCCACCATATCGGGTGGCACCACGGGTTGGAAAATAAAATCAGTGGGCACTCGCCAACATTTTGTCGCAATTTTAGACACTGCTTTTGTTAGTACCTTGATGCCATAGACAAATATGTCCAGGACCACAGGAACTCCACAGACTCCTGACTCCCTTCTCATTGCATTTATTATTACCATTGCTCGAGCTACACACATCCCCGGAGTGGAACACGCTACCCCTTGATCTGTGAATTATATAGTTACATTTAGTTTTCTGAGCAGATCCCTACCAACAAGCTAAAAGGGGAACTCTCTAAATATAACAAGGGGGCTCATACTACCATCCCTCCCACTTTTATGTCCAGCTCCTCGGTGTATGGAACTGTAGAAATAGCCCCACAGAATCCCTGCGTGTTAAGAGTTTTATGTGAAGGGTTCAGGTCAATATAAATTATTGTTCCTGGGCGAATCCTTTTTTTCGTATTCGTATTTTTGTTGTCAGCATGCTTGAGCTCAGTTTATTGTGACCATTACAATAATACACAATACCTATTTTGAGCCCTATTGCAGTGCTCCCACTATATTGGTGTTTGTTTTGTCTTTTCAAATTATTTACACTGATACTTTTAAAATGTTATTTTTTATCATAGTACTAATGCTTTAGACCTTGTTTTCAAAGCACACTTTAAAAACAAGGTCTAAAGCAACGGTATTCAAACTGTGGGGCGTGGCCCCCTCAGGGGTTGGCGGGTGCATCCCCGGGGGGCCGTAACAGCTCAGCATGAAATGTAAAAAAAAAAATTTTTTTTTTTTAGCTTGGAAGAAATGGGCAGGGGTGGCTCACATGGTCGGGCTGAAGCATGAAACTGTCTCAGACAACAATGAAAAAGTGGCCCGCAGTTGTAAATGGATATTAGTTTAGTTTAGTTTAGTTTAGTTTAGTTTATTATTTATAAGGCGCGCCATGCCCTGGAGCATCAGGGCACACAAGACAAGAATATGCTCAACTTCGTTACAGGTACGTTTACATATTCATAGTACATTATACAATAAATATTCATTCCTTTAGTCACAGACTGGGCTTCATTACAACTATGGCGGTACGTAACAACTACCGCCATAGTACAAGTTGTGCTCGCGGGTGCCTGACAGCCTGCCAGGTCTGAAATGGCAGGCTCTGCGGCACCCACGAGCCCAGCTCGTCAGATGCGCCGGCACCGTTATTAACGGTGCCAGTGCATCCGAGCTCCCCATTCCCATTGAGCCCTACGGGACTCAATGGGAATGGGGATCTACCGGTACCGGCACCCGCGAAAGGGCAATTATCAGGTCCCCCTAACTCAGTATGACCCGGTAACTGACCACTCGCGGGTGCCAGACCCGGATGCAACACCAGCGGCAGCCATGCCGGTTTTACCGGCACAGCTACCGCCAGGGTTGTAATGAGGCCCACTCTTTCAATAGTACCCAAGGGGGTGCTTTGTGTTAAAATGTAAGTAAATTGTGATATATTCAGCAACAACGGTCAAAATTACCAACTGCATAGTAAAGTAACTCATCAAACTGGTCCACATTGGCCAAAATGGTGGCCCATTTTGACTGGTCCACACTAGCATTTTACATTTTTGGTACAGGCATTGCCATATAGGCTGCTCCGAGCCTGGTGGCTCATCCATAATGGCGAGGAGGCGCCCACCCAGTGGCCCCTAACCCATTACGGAGGAGCTAAGGAACCAGCCTAGTGAAACAGTGAGCACTCCCTCAGCTGCTTTTTCCAGCTGATGGAGTGCTCCTGGGCTGGCTGAACTGTCAAGGGGAAACATTGTTTCCCTTTGACAGTTCAGTTTAGTTCCCCAGCCGCACATGCTCACTGAGCCATGCAAGTGCTGATGAGTTTTGCTTCGCCAGCATTGCATAGCTCATTGGAAATGCTGGCTGGGGCACTGCATGTCTGTATGTCCGAGGGGGAGCTCCTGCGCCTCCTCGCACATACGGACAGAGCAGCCTGGAGCAGGGCGTTTCAGCACCCACAAGCAGGACAATGCAGAAGGTATGTTTATGTTCATTGTTTTTATTTAAACATGTGTATGGATGTGTGTATGCTTATGTTATGAGTGAGTGATGGATGCTCGTGTGAATGATAGAGTGATCGCTGTATGAATGTGCAGCGCCTTGCATACACACATAATCATGTTGATTGTGTTAGGCCCAGTGGGGCCCAGGCGACAGGGATAGTAACTTTTTACTGGCCATCTATCATAGATGTCCAGAAAAAATGTCATGCCTGCCCACTGCACCCCACCCCCCGCACCAATTGCAAACTGTTTGGCTATTTACCCATTTGTTTGTTAAAAGTATGCCCTGCAATGCAACATTTTAACCCATTATTTAAAAAACATTCACAGGGAGGAAACCCTCCCGAACCCCTCTTTATTGGTTCAGGCTCCCTCACTATGCTCGGTCGCTGTGGCATTTTTGGGGGAAATAGTTTGGCCCCTCCACTTAAAGAAATCAGCAGCCGCCACTGTCCCTTAGACTATGTTGGGAACGGCATGGGGGGAACCCTGGGACTATGGTGGGAGCACAATGGGCGGGAACCATGGGACAGTGGTGGGTGCAGAGTGGGGAGAGCCCAGGGTGTGTGATGGGGTGGGGAGAGACCAGGGACTCGGTAGGAGTGGGATGAGGGAGCCCAGCAACTTTGATGGGAGCAGGTGACGGCGTGCAATACATACTGTCCATTTGGCATTTCTGGGGGGTCCCGGCCTGCCCAAACTTTGCTCACGGGGGCCCCTGCCAAAAAAGTTTGAAGACCACTGGTCTAAAGCATTGGTACTATGATCAAAAATAATGCTAAGCATACAAATTTGGAAAATTTCTAAACGTATCAGTGTCAAGAGTTTTACCTGATAATGGAAAGTTCCCCTCCATAATGCATGATTTTGTTGCACCTGAATCTACCATAAATATAAATTGCTTGTTTCCTATTTCCGCTTCCACCAAGGGCTCATCTTCAGCGTGTGTGGTTGTCAATAGGATTGGATATGAGAGTGCTGTTTGTGGGCTGTCCTAATCAGAATATGTATTTGTCAAGGGAAGGAAAAATGGCAGGCCCCGCCATCGTAACTCTTTGGAATGGGGTGCCTGTTTCCCCTGCTGTCCTTTTGAACTGTGTTCTCTCACCCTGCTGCGGTTGTTTCCCACGTTGCCATTGCCTGTTAGCCCCATAAGGGAACTGATTTTGACCCCCTCGCCCAACTTGCGGGTGGCCCATTCCTTGTGGCCCTTGGAATTCTTGCCCTGCAGGTGATGGCCCATAATTAAATCCCATCCCAGGCCTGTTCTTACATTCCCTTGTGAAATGCCCCCATATACGGCAATACCACCACTGTGCTGTTCCCAATCCTCCTCCTCAGGGCCCTATTTCCCCAAAGCCTTCTGCTCTTGCACCTCGAAATCATTGTCTTGCCCTTGGTGCTCCTTCATTCTGCCACTGTGGGTTGGGGTACTGCCCCCATCCCATTGTCCATGTCCTTCTTTGGCCCATAGTGCCGCGTTTGTGGCATTTACAATTTGTTGAGTATCTCCTTTGCTTTCCCTCTGAGCTGGTGCCGTCACTGGTGCTTGGACAACAACTTTATTTAGGTTCTTTTCCACTAGTTTTGCATCGTCTGTCTGCCTTTTCTGGGCAGTCTCCCTGTCCCTCTCCTTGATTCTCTTACAATGGTGGACTATTATACTTTGTATCTCCGCCCACCCTTTGGCTTCAACTCCCACAATTTTATCAAGTGCCTTCTGGACCTCTTTTGGTAATCCCCTCTTTACGATAAAATAGAAAAATGGTACTGAATGGTCCCATTGCCCTGCTGTCTCAACTCTCCACCGTTCCTGTAACTTAAGCATAAACCTAACTGGGTCCTCATCATTATCCATTGTTCACTGCATTAAAGAATGTAAGTCAGGAGTATCTGGGGAAATCTTTCGTAGGGCATCCCATACCCTTGCCTTAAGTTCATTAAAGGCTGCTCCATCATGTTCATTATTTGCAAGAATTATCCCAGGGTACTCAGCCCTTGCCCATATGTCCCCAGCCTGGTCCCCAACTATGGCGACCAGTTAACTCTTGCAGTCCATTACCATTGTAAATATACTGTGACCACTAAGCCAAACTGTATGTACAAAGCGCTCTGTAACCATAATGTTGTGTACTTTTGCAATTGTTGTACACACATTCAGCCAAGTTCAAGTATTCCTGTAGATTGCACTGTAATTATATGTTTAAGTATTCTTGTAAATATGCTGTGATACCCTAGGGTTTGGGCATACAATAAATGTAATAAATAAATAAATAAGGTCTCCTAGTGCTAAAGCTACCCCCTGCTGTTTGTTTTTCATACTCATAGATCCATTTACTGGGTCTGGCTGTAAACTGGGGGAGATGTTTATTCAAATTATTTGTATCCATTTGAGGCCATGGCACATACTGCGATATCCCTACTCCTTTATTTATAAGAGGCATCTGCATGTCTTCAACCCCCTTTTTTGGTATTTTTCTGATCTTGTACTACCACCATTAAATCTAGTCTATTTCTTTGTCTATCCCTTCTCACTGCCTCTTGTGGTGGGGAGGTGTTTCTCTACGCCTCCTCGCCTTCATCTCTTTCTTGCCCTGCCTCTTCATTATTTCTGCCACATTTATCTTCCCATTCATTTTCCCTTGCTGGTACAACTTCTTGTCCCAGGATCGTCCATACCCTCTCCTTATCATCTTTTTCGACACAAACATTTCTTATTGCCCCGGGTTGAAGCTAACTACAAAATCTCCTGACTTCCAATCTCCTATTTTCTGCACTGGTACCATTATTTCTGGTGGTACTTCTTCAGGTTCTTGTAACCGGACCAACTTTTCCCACAACGCTCTTAACTTGTTTATATCTGCTTGTGAACCCCCTAGGAAGTACACTGATGCTACGGGCATGTCAGCGCTTGTGGCTGGGTTATATGGAGGTGCAAAAGACTTTGAGCCCCCCAAACCTCCCTTAGTTGCTGATCTTGATAATCCTGTTGTCGACAATTTCTCTACCACTGGAGGCTTATAGACTGAATTTGTATACCCTACTGCAGGTTTAGGCGTTATGGGGTATATCCCCTTACAGTGGATCTCTTTTTCATCTTGCTGATATTCCATATCCTCGAATAATCACCAGAGATCTAAAATCTCTTTTCTTTTTTTGTAATTTCTTTCCCTTATATTTTGCTGCTAAAAAGATGGACATTTTTTCTAGCATGTTTCTGTTATGGGAGCCCTGCTCTGGCTAGGAGCAGGACATCCCCCCCTTCCTTTGTTTCCAATACTTATTGTTTATGAATTGTATCTATCCTTTCACAATACAGTGGCAGGGCCCTATGCATGTGTATTATTGGGCTTTCTTCCCCCATATTGGCACAGGCGTCTCTAATGCTTCACTTATACCTTACTGCTATGCTGCCACGCTGCTGCTTGTTACACAAAAATACAAAATACAGATCAACCCACTTTTTCCCCCAATCCCCTTTATTCCTTTCCACTTTGTTTTCACACAAACACACACACACCATGACTCATCCACCTTCCTTCCTTTTTTACCACAAAAGACAGCAAGAGAAAATATACAAAAATAAATCATAAAAATCCAGGCCCATTCCTTATACAGAGCCACCACTTTTTTCCCTTATATCCTCATAGTACCACCTTCTCAGCTTTTTTTACATGCTGAGGATCCAATTAATTTTATCATCATAAAAGAATTCTATGTGGTATTACCTTCTCAACCTATTATGGCTGAGGATCCCATACCTCTCAGTCTTTATATGCTGAGGCTCCCTTTCTTCTCATTGTTTATACGCTGAGGATCCCTTTCTTCATTAGAAAAAGTAGAAAAACAGAAATACGGGACAATTTCACTGCATAACTCACCTCCTATCCAATCTATACCTAAACACATCACCTGAAATCCTATCCAATCTATACCATAACATATCACTAAAGGTCCTATTCAATCTACACCTCAACACATCACCAAACGCCATTTTCAATCTATGTCATTGACCTCGTACTTCATCCATTCACACCAACATACTGTCATACACACATGCCCCATTGTTGTTATCTCTTACAAGAATCTACTCACATGTGCATGTTCACCCAGGTTTCCTCCATTACGAGGTCCCAATACTGGACTGTCTTTCTCTCTGGAGCCACACCCCGCTTCAGTGAGCAGAGAGGATTTCTTTTAAAATGGCTCTGTCTAGAACCGCTCAGGAAACACATGTCTTTTTATTTGGGGGACCGGTCGCTGTAGATGGGCGTGACTCCTTCCTGGTGACTAGGCCTGGGCCTTTGCAAACTACGGGGGAAAACTGGGATTACATCGGGGTCACCACTTGAAAGGGTGTCCCTAATTAGGCTCAAAGCAGAATAAATACACCACTCTAGGGAAATTGGGCAAAAAGCTGATCTTGTAAGGATAAGAAGTTTAATCTTACAAAATGAGGATGGTAGCAAAGGACTCGGCTGCCTGAACGGTCTTCTCCTGTTCCTCTTCCGTTCCTCCATGCCAAAGTGGTGCCAGGCAGGGGTTTATATAGTCCTGTCTTGCCACGGTAGTGTCACTGCATATGGACCCTTCATCCCAATTTGTCCTTCTTCAATTCTAGGGATGCTCCAAAGCCTTCTTTCTTCATTTTCAGCATTTTTTGTCAGGGCATGCTGTTCTACATTTGTCTAGCTCTGCACGAACACACTGCAACTCTGCAGACTTTTACAAACCTTAAGGCCTAGCCCCAGGAAAAACTAAACATTTTTATAAACAATGTTCATTCATTCTATCCATATTTCACTCCTCCTGCTAATGTTATCTGGGCCCTGTAGGTTCCCCCACACTTAGTACTTATAATTTGTCCCAATCTGCATTTTGTCAACAGAACATGTAATTCCTATTCTTAGCCTGCATGGACCCTTGATGGACAGTAGACAGCTGGTGAGTCAGTTGTGTGCTGCCAGTGCTAGCCTTAGTGACGAACACAGCGGAAGTGCATGTAGTAAATATTTAGAATCTCACAGGCCACATTCCTTCTGGGAAGGAGGGGCAGTTTGACTCCTCTACCGCACTAAGAATTTACAATGCCTAGGATCTAACATTACAAATCTATCCAGGTAATAGTTAATTGCACCTTATATTTGAACAATAACTGCCTTTTTCATTGTCTACCCATGTTTGTTTTATTTGAGTATATTTGAATGCGAGAGCCTTCCCGCTCCCTCCCCCCCCCCCTAAAAGAGGTCTTGCCTAACTCTAAATCTCTTGGGGTGGTGTGGGAGGACCCTGATTCCTTCCCAAAAAGAGCTTTTGTTAAACTGCTAAAATATTCAGAGTTAAGCAGATACTTTAGAGAATGGTTTAACCAGCAGGTCACTAGTTCTAAACCTAATATAGTAGTATCACTCGTTAATGTTCTTGCAGGAAATATCAGTGCAAGTGTATAGATTTCTAGTTTGATTGTCAGTGAGCTGTCCGGTGTATATACAACCACTGTGGAAATCTGTGTGCAATCTGTAGGTTCCAATGCCAGTAAGAGGGTAAAGGGTTAATTCACTTACTGCAGAGCTGTAAGTGTAACCTGCAGGCGATATGTTCACATTTTTGTAAAATAACTGAAGGCGTTAAATGTGTCTTCTGCAGAGATCCCTATGTGGCCTGCCTAAAGCTGGTTCCTAGTAGTTTAATATCTCAAAGGGTAATATGCTGGCGGCAGTGATCTGCATGTAACTACAGATTACAGGTTAGAATCCACACAGGGCCAGCTCAAACGTACACCCTTGTGGTGTCGACAAAATAATTATCTTTGAATGGTGTAACATTAAGACCTATTAGCGCAGGACTTGGATAAGTTAGATAATTAGATAAGTTATAATCAAAATGGAATCTAGTAGCAGTATATCCTACTTTGCAACCATTGTGAGATAGAAGGCAGTTCCCGTGGGGGTTTATACACGCCCCCTTACCCAACAGCGGCAGGGGCAGAATACACACCTTACAACACAGAGTTGAAAAGTGGTAATTTCTGGAGTGAAAACAGAAACAGGTCCCAAACCACAATGAAAAGGTGATGGGCACAATAGATTGTTCAGTGGTAAAACTAAATTACATATGTGTGAAAAATTTCCAGAACTGTCCCTCTGAAAAGGGCACAGCTGAGAAATATGAACTATAAAACATAGAGGGTGTCAGTACTTTCCCTGATTCTCGCCCCATAAAATCATAACATTGCACTGTGATATTATGTCTGGTGCTTGTTCCCCCACTCCCGGGAACATAGGAATACGACTCTCTTTGGCAATACAAGTGTATCAGTGCATTGGGGCTTGATTAGCTTGTAATGCCCAAAGAACTGCCAGCTGGATCCAGTGGTCAGAAGCTGGAGAACGCTGGAGAGGTCCAAAGGGACTGTTTCAAAGATTGGAGGGACATGTCCCACTCAATCTCCTCCACTCAAAATGGCTGCACCCATGCTGTTTGGCAGTATAGGAATGACCCCCATAGGGCACCAATGGAACAATAAAGGCATTATAGGAAGGCCACCAAACGCAATAGAGGTATGACCCGTATCCGTTTACTACTATATAGATGACCACAACAGGCAGTATAGGTACGACACCTCAGGAAATGTAGGAATAATTCCAATAGCGGTGACCACGACAGACCTTATGTATCAGCTCCACGAGGCAGTATAGGTATGAGCCCCATTATGGAGTATAAACGTGAGTATTATCCGGCAATATAGGAATAACCCAATCAGATCAGATGGTAATTAATAGTGACCCACATTGGGCAGTTTAGGTATGTCCTACTTGAGGAAGTGTAGGCATGCCCCCGATCAGGCTGTATAGGAATGACCTGCAACAGGGAGTATGCTTCTGATTGCACCAGCGAGCTCCTCCAGTAGGCCCGGGTGCTGCACAAACACATAACCTAACCGCTCCAACAGGCCAGGCACACACAATATCCCAGTGCGGGCACTTTAGTATGTATGCCAATGCCGTTGGGATACCTACAGTGTTCCAGTGGAGCAGCATTCTTCAGAGTATGTGTGGGGGGTGTACAACAGGGTAGTCTGAGGTTGGCATACCCATGGGACAAGTCATCCCGTTATAACAAAGATATGTTATAACAAAGTATAAAAAAAAGAACACTAATACCTTATTTTCAGGAGCTTGTAACGTTAGCAGATTGATGAGTGCTGCCAGGGATGTCCCTTGAATGTGTGAATTTTGTTCGAAAGATCGCCCTGTAAATTTGATCAGACTTGAAGTTAGGTAATTTGAATAGAGGTGGATGAGAATATTGAGTAATCCTTCTGGTATCTCTCGTTTCCATAGCTTGTGCCAAAGATGAGATTGATTGATCAGGTCAAAGGCCAAGGAGAGGTCCATGCATAAAGCATACAGTTGGGGTGCACTTTTATCTCATGGGGTTTGCTGGAAAGTCTGTTGACATACTCGCCTGTTCAAATGGCGAAAAGCCAAACTTGCTCTAACGAAAAACTCATGGTTCACCCCTGAACTCCTTGCTTCGTGCACTCTGAAACGTGCTACAGAAAAGACTTGGATGAAAAACCCTTCTTTAGCTAACAAAGTCCAATTCACTTCTCTCACCAAAGAGTACAAAAAGGCCATACACACCACCAACATCTACAACAAGAGAATAGAAAGCTCCAATTCTAATTCTCGTGAACTCTTCACTATATTGTGTGAACTCGAGTCTCCAGTCACCCTTCCCACCATTCACACAGAAGACAACAACTGGTGCACTAAGGTGCAAGAAGCCTTTACAGGAATAATCTGCACACTCCAGAAAAAGATCGGCTCCAAGCAACAAGCCATCTGAGCCAAACCACCATCCTCCTCTCACCAAGAGGCAGCACACTCCCCATCCTGCATACCATTTGACTTTCACCCTGTCTCAGAACTGGAGGCAGCCATCATAATCAAATGTCTCAAGCCATCCTGATGCAAAGGTGACGCCTGCCCAGCCCCCATCATCAAAGACTGCGCAGAGTCACTCACAACATTCATCACAGCCATAATGAATGCCTCCTTCTCCACAAAAACTTTTCCAGCATCCCTGAAAGAAGCATGGATCCTCCCACTACTAAAAAAAACCCTGCCTCAACCGCTCCATCCCTACCAACTACCGTCCCATCACAACAGTGCCCTTCATCCTAAAGATCCTTGACCGTGCAGCCCACATCCAAGTACAACAATACCTTGAAGCCAAACACATCCACGGCATCCGTCAATCAGGCTTCAGCAGAAGGCATGGCACGGAAGCTTCCCTGCTTCATATAAAGAAATCAACTAGATGACATCAAAGGCATGGCTAAACCTGCCTTGCTCCTCATACTGGATCTCTCAGATGCATTTGATCTAATTGACCATAGGTTTCTCTGCGATCACCTCACAACCACAGCAAACGTCTCTCCTGCAACCACTGACTGGATCAAATCCTTCCTAGCTGACAGATCCTCTCGGGACTTCATAGACGATCATGCCTTTTCACCCACGTCAGTTATCTGCGGCATCCCCCAAGGTTCTTGTCTTTCCGCGACTCTGTATAACATCTATACCAAACCCCTCTTTGATCACTTGGATGTCCTCTGCATCTCCTCTGCCTCTCAGGCTCTTACCACCAAGACACCGCTACCATCAACTCAGTCTACAAAATCTTCCAAAACTAGATGGCAACACACATGCTATGGCTAAATGGCAATAAAACCGAGATTCTCATTGTTGGCTCCCCCACCACTCTCCACAACTTGGACCTGGCCTACAATTCCTTCAACATCGACAGTCACCTAATCCCCATCTCACCTGCTGCCAAAACTCAGGGTGTCTATCTAGACGCCTCACTCGATCTCTCACGTCAAATTAATGCCATCTCCTCCATTGCCGCCTACAAAGCCAAACTGATCAACGCCAGTAAGGCTTTCCTCCTCATACCTAACTGCCTCAAAATTGCCAGAGCCATCACCGGAGCCAAGTTGGACTACTGCAACGACCTCTTTACTGGCACTTCGGAATGCAACCTGAAAAGGTTATAAATCATATAAAACAATGCCCTCTGAGCTGCCCTCAGACTTACTACAAAACACCCACGTCTCAGAAGGCAGAAAAGAGGCCCATTGGCTGCCAGTCCAAGAGCAGATCAACTTCAAGTTCCTCTCCGTCGTTCACAAGTGTCTCTCCAAAACAGCACTTGCCTACTTTTCTCAGCACGTGAAAAAATACACCCCCTCCTGCTCACTACGATCCTCACATGGCCACTTGCTCAAAGTGCCCAGCTTCAATCGCCAATCTGCAGGAGGCTCAAGCTTACCTGTCGTCGCCGCCAAGCTGTGGAACAATCTCCATTTGTTCTTCAGAATGGAACCTTCCTATTGGTCCTTTACGAGAAACTTGAAAACCTGGCTTTTCGCCTAAGCTCCTCAGAACCAAGTCACTATTTTACTGCCGAACATCCTGAACATTCGCTTCCTACTTCCCTGTTTACCTTCACCTGTACACCCCTTCTCCTTTCCTTAATGTAACTAGCGCCTAGATACCTGAAGGTTCAGCGCGCTGCTACAAATGCAAAAATAAATTAATAAGGTGTTGATGATAAAACCATTCAGTGTCATACTCACCCCTTCCTAAAATCTGCCTGAAATTTTGAAATGCGCCCTGTTTTAGTTGCCCAGGTTTCTAAGTCGCGAACGACGAGGATGGCAAACATTTTATTCACCACCTCTTAAAGGGCAATATAGTGATATTTAGTAGGGCTTTCACTATCCTCTTTTTTGTGATTTGCGATTATGCAGGATGTCTTCCAGGTTTCAGGTGTTCTTTTAGTCTCCAATATTGTTTGTATAGGATCAATAATATGTTTGCCCAAAGATTTGGTAGATTCTTAAAGATCCTAATATAAAGATTAGGTGCTTTCGAGTTCAATGATTTTCTGATACGTTCAAACATATCTTCCATATTGATATTAAGGCTCCTGGATGAAACATTAGATGGTATAATTTGCTGATTATTAGGGGGGTCTATATAGATTTACAAAAAAATGCACCACCCACACTTCACCAGATGTGGGGTTTTGTTGGACGTTTTCATGATTTTGTTTATTAATGAGTGACCTGAAATATATGATGTGTTTTCTATTAATAACTTCAAGCATGACTTCCCCATCTTTTTGCAGTAAATTATAGTGGTAGCTTTTTAGCCACTTTTTGTATTGTTGTCAAAGCACTAATATTTTCTCTGCCTGTATATTCAAAGTTTTATTTTCTCTTTTTATCTGCTTCATGTTTTTACATCATTCTTTTTCTTTGATTGTTTGATTCCATCATGTGTATGTACAGAAATGTTGGATTTGTTGTTGCTAATTGGCAGTATATTTATCTTATTAGCAAGAACGGTAGGGAAGTTGCCTGAAATACATTCAATTATTTTAAGCTCAAATTAAGTATGAATATATATTATACACATTGATCAAATGTGTCAAATTAATTATCTTAAAAATTAGTATACTCTTCGGCCCCCATGTTATTCAATTATTTTTAGGATTGTCTGACAAAAAGGTCAATCCATAATTATAGGTTTGTCCTAAATTAAAATGCCTTATGTCAATCCTCATGTTGTGGTCGCTTAATTCTGTTTCCTGTTGTGTGCTTTTACAGCAGGCTTTAAAAAGCTTTTGGTGCAACATATTTTAATGTGGAGTTGAAGCACCACTACTTTTTGGTAACATCGCTCCTGGGGTGAATGACCTGCTTTGGAGATCGGTACAGCTTTGCCGTTCACACTTTTCAGGGTGTTACACTGAGTCTCTTTAAATTGGTAAAATAATAATAGCTTTTTTAAATGGCTCAATGTTATCCAGTTTGAATGTGCAATGGCAATTCAGTCTTAATTCCTCGGACTTCTCCGAGTATTCAAATGAAATAGTACTGAATACTGTAAAGAAAGGCACAAACATGCTCCTGAGAACTAACCTAATGTGGAGGCATCTCTGAGTGCTGTATGAAGAGGGTAAAAGTGTCCCTTATTACGCTCACACCAAAATAAATACACCCCTCTAGGGAAATAAGGCAAAAAGCTGATCTTGTAAGGATAACAAGTTTAATCTTACAAAATGAGGATGGTAGCAAAGGACTCTGCTGCCTGAACGGTCTTCTCTTGTCCCTCTTCCGTTCCTTCCTGCCAAAGTGGTGCCAGTCAGGGATTTATATAGTCCTGTCTTGCCACAGTGGTGTCACTGCATATGGACCATGGCTTCGTCCCAATCTGTCCTTCTTCCATACTAGGGATGGTCCAAAGCCTTCTTTCTTCATTGTCTGTGTTTTTTGCCAGGGAATTGTGTTATACATTTGGCTATATCCACACAAACACACTGTAGCTCTACAGACTTTTACAAACCTTGAGCCCTAGCCCAAGGAAAAACAAAACATTTCTATGAACAAGGTTCATTCATTCTATCCATATTTCACTTATCCTGCTTATGTTATCTGGGCCCTGTAGGTTCCCCCACACTTAGTACGTTCAATTTGTCCCATTCTGCATTTTGTCGCACAGAACATGTAATTCCTATTCTTAGCCTGAATGGACCCTTGATCAACAGTAGACAGCTGGTCAGTCAGTTGTGTGCTGCCTGTGCTAGCCTTAGTGACGAACATCATGGATGCTCCTGTAGTCCATTTTTAGAATCTAACAGGCCACATTTCTTCTGAGAAGGAGGGGGGAGTTTGACTCCTCTACTGCACTAAGAATTTACAATGCCTAGGATCTGACATTACAAATCTATCCAGCTAATAGTTAATTGTGCCTTATATTGAACAATAACTTCCTTCTTCAGTGCCTACCCATGTCTGTGTATGTGATTATATTTGCATGAGAGAGCCTTCCCAGTGCTCCTCCCCCCCTAGTCCATTATAGCGCATAAAAGAGGTCTTGCCTAACTCTAAAGTGATTGGTGGTGCGAGAGGACCCTGGTTCCTTCCAAACATTCCTCCCTTTCGTTACTTCTACAGTAATTAACTCATCCCCACCTGACATATCTACAACCCCAAAACTATTACTTTGAGTTTTGCTGTTTATTGATGGCAAGGTGTTTTAGAACCCCCAATTGATACAACCATCTTTGCACTACTAGGTACTACATTGGCACAACATCGGAGACCCAATTGGCACGTGCAGAAGAGGACCAAGAAGAATACGATAACAGGCACCAGTATTTTAATTGCTGCTCCCAGCCATGACGGGACCCAATCAAAGGCAAGCGATAACCAATCTGTGTTCTGAACTTCATCTTCTTTCTTCATTTGAACACCTAGATTGTGCACCGCCTTGATGATGTGGGACCCATTCTCAGCATCCTCAAGGGGTACCAAAGTGCAGCAGCTGCTTCACAACTTTTTACACACTCCTCCGCCTATGGCTGTTAACAGATCCAGAATGTAGCGGTTTTGCATCGTCATGAGTCGCAATGCACGGAGCTCTACTTTGATGGCGTTAAACCCATTCTCTGTATCATTGGTGTGCTGGACTAGCTCCCATCGGATGATCTGCACCCACTTGGCGTTTGCAGCTGCTTGTACCCCAGGAGCCTAAAAAGATGAAAAGAAAGTCTCTGCTGAGCTAAAAAAAAGTTCATACTCGTCAGGCATTCCTCTGAGCAGTGCGGAAGAGTATTTCGAGACATAATTCGATCTCTTCTTTCTTCTCAGCTGTTGAAATCATTCTTTTTCTGGCAGCATTTGAAATTCTTGTGTGATCTGCAAGTCTCCTTCTGTTTCTTTGGGTGCTGGAGTGGCTGTTGGCAACTTGGCAGGCATTTCCTTTGCTTTCAGGTGTTCTTCCGGGATTACTAGTAGTACTTTGTGCAGGGTGGCCAGTGAACACTTGCCCCTCCAGGATGATGGGAGGTGCAAGTAGGCTTGTCGGCCATCAACCCAGTAGTAATCCATCACCGCTACCATACCTTTCATCATATCAGGGATCACAAGAGTGTGGTTGCACTGTGTGTTTGCACCAACAGGAACTGTTCGTTCATTGCTAAAACAAGGTTCATAGTCGATGACTCTATGTATTCGCAATGGCTTCTCCATCGTTGCAATCCATGTCAGCCTTGTGATGTATTGGGACCATGTTTGTGCACGCATAGTCTCTACTTGGGTTATTGTTTCTTTGCTGTACTCGATCAGCCCATCTGCCGAGCACGTCACTATGTGCCCTGCCATTTGTCGTTGACCTCCCAAGGAAAAATATGGTGCTTGTAGACACTTGCTCTATTTCGTACTGCCATTGAATAGCGCTGGGTCTAAATCAATGCTCCTCAACTGCACACTATGTGCATGGAATGTGTCCTTTATCCTACATAGTGCAAGATGTACTGGGCATTCTGCCTCTATATTTGGGACTGGCTGTGCAACTAAAACCTTAGGAGCCCATGACGCAAGCAGGATAAGTGCACAGGCATAACAGCTTTCATTGATCACAATTCTTCCTGCAGTCCACATATCAGAGTACCAACTATTAGGTGACTCTGAATGCTGAATGTCAGAAATGGCGTCAAAGCCCAACCCCTTACATAAATCATACATCATTCATACTTCCCGTTTTAATTGTCTAAGAAAACCTGTTGGAGTGACAGGCAAAACGTGAGACATTGTTTGATTCTTATTTATCATAGACATTCATACTAGCATTATTTTCCTTTATATGTAACTGTCCACGCCCCCCTTTATATGGCCACCCATATAACAGACATGCCTTCATACACTCCATCAACCATGACTAGCGTCACACAAAACAATACAATACCAGGAAAGCAAAATACAGAATTCCTAGAATAAATTGCATTCATTTTAACATTATCCCTACATAACAGAGAGGTTTGAATACGTCGGTAAGGCAACCTTGCTTATCCCTGGAGAGGAGAAAAAAGGTTATCAAGAAAGAGAGAAAGAGGAGGAGAGAGAAAAGGAGAGAGAGAGAGCGACAGAGAGAGGAAGGGAGAGAGAGAGAGAGGGTGAGAGAGGGAGAGGGAGGGATAGAGAGAGAGAGAGTGAGAGTGAGAGAAAGAAAGAGAGAGAAGAAGAGAGAGAGAAAGAGACCCTTTTCCCACCAGGGCTGACCGGGTTCCAGACCTTAAAAAATTGAAAAATCAGAAAATAGAAAAAAGATAAATAAAAGAACAATAAAATATTAAAAATTGAAAAATCAGGGGTGTGCCACTACACAACACCCTGGTATGGATCCTTTACTAAACGTCTTCTTCAACAATGACGTCCTTAATCTATCAATTGAGCTTTGCAGGCACTCAATGCCTCAATGAGAGCAAAATGTTCCGCTGCCTGATCTGAATAGTGTATAGGTAATCTTTTCATGATCAAAACTTCATGCTCCCCCCTTACCGTGCTCCACTGCCGCCCCTATATGCCTTGTCCCGTCTCATGGTCAATAGTTAATGAACCATCAGCATATAGTATATCTCTTTCTGTAAAGGCAGTGTCTCTAGCTTTAGATTTACCCTCCTCTTCACCCTCATATATAGCACAGTCATGCCTTACAAGGTCATCATGAGTGGATTCCTCTGTCAAAAATGTTGTGGGATTCACCGTCCTACACCTTACTATATGAATATGAGGTTTGGATGTTATAATCTCATATGCATAGGACCTCTGAGTTGTTGTTGTCAAGGTCGATTTGGACCTTTCCAAAATGGTAAATAGTGAATGTTCCACTAACAAGGTAACAGAGCACCCCATGACAATCGCGGGACTTTTCTCTATTGCAAATGCAGCCGCTGGGAGTGCTTGTTCACACGCAAATTGACCCTGCATGACTGAGTCGAACATCCCACCATAATAAGCCAATGACTTGCGGCCCATTGTGCTCTTTTGAGTCAGTACTGCAGTCATGAGCCGTCCATCAGAGTGTGAAAATAAATAAAACTCCTGTGTATAATCCGGAGTTGTCAAAACACGGGCTGTGCAAATAGCTTCTTTTAAGTCCTCACATTGTCTATTAATTTCTTCTGTCCATTCCAGTTTACTGTTTTTGTCTTCTGTCCTTCTCTGAGACTTTTTTAACAGCGGCCTTCTTGTGTAGGCTGCATAGTCTAGGATCCATGCCCTACAATAATTACATAAGCCTAAAAACTGCTGCATTTCCTTGACAGCACTTGGTCTAGGGGTGGTGCGTACTGCCATCGCCCGATCTGGTAGTATTTTTTCCCATTTGCAGAGATAAGTTGCCCCAAGAATAGTACCTGCTGTTTGCAGTATTTTAGCTTCTTTTTATCTGCCTTGTACCCTTTGTGAGCCAGCAATTGCAACAATGCAATAGAATCCCTCCTGCACTGATGTTCATTTTCACTACATACCAGCAGATCATCCACATACTGGATGATTGTGGTAGGCACCTGAATATTTCCCAAGTCGGCATGCAGCACTCTATTGAAAATACTTGGACTTTCACAGTACCCTTGAGGCAATGTTGTGTGCTTGAAGTGCCATTGACCACGTGTAAACACAGTGAGATACCATGAATCATGGTGGAGTGTGATTGAGAAGAACGCATTCTTCAGATCCACCACTGTGAAGTACGTCGCTGTCTTGGGAATGCTACATAGGATTGTCACCGGATTTGGAACTACCGGAAACTCCTTCTGCACCACGTCATTAAGAGGACGTAGATCCTGGATCATCCTCCAACTACCCCCTGTTGCTTTCTGGGTATATGGCTGTATTACACAGGGACGTGGATGGCACAATGATCTCTTGCTCTAATAGAGCCTGAATACTGCCTTTTATGCCTTCTTCTGCTTCCCTTGACAATGGGTACTGCCGCACCCTCAGGAGCACTTAGTAACCCAACATCATGTGGATTAACAGTCCACAATTGTGCTGGCACATATCACATGTCCTCAAAAAATAAAGACAGGGTCACCACTGCCATCAGGGGCACTCTACCTTCCTATACTGCACCATGATATCACAGGGAATGCAGATTTCCAAAATGATCTCCCCATTTTGCTCACTGTCCTCAAATAACTCCTCATTAGTCATTTCCCTCAATTGTACTGTTGGGTCTACACATAGTACTGTGTGCCACTCGCACCCGTCCTGAGATGTTCCAATCAGGACTACTCTTTTGTCTGACACTACTAGTCCTTGCAAATATAATGACAGTATTGTCCCTGCCACCATATCGGGTGGCACCACGGGTTGGAAAATAAAATCAGTGGGCACTCGCCAACATTTTGTCGCAATTTTAGGCAGTGCTTTTGTAAGTACCTTGATGCCATAGACAAATATGTCCAGGACCACAAGAACTCCACAGACTCCTGACTTCCTTGCCATTGCATTGATTATTACCATTGCTCAAGCTACACACATCCCCGGAGTGGAACACGCTACCCCTTGATCTGTGAATTATATAGTTACATTTTGTTTTCTGAGCAGATCCCTACCCAACAAGCTAAAAGGGGAACTCTCTTAATATAACAAGGGGGCTCATACTACCATCCTCCCACTTTTATGTCCAGCTCCTCGGTGTATGGAACTGTAGAAATAGCCCCAGAGAATCCCTGCGTGTTAAGAGTTTTATGTGAAGGGTTCAGGTCAATATAAATTATTGTTCCTGGGCGAATCCTTTTTTTCGTATTCGGATTTTTGTTGTCAGCATGCTTGAGCTCAGTTTATTGTGACCATTACAATAATACACAATACTTAGTTTGAGCCCTATTGCAGTGCTCCCACTATATTGGTGTTTGTTTTGTCTTTTCAAATTATTTACACTGATACATTTAAAATGTTATTTTTTATCATAGTACTAATGCTTTAGACTTTGTTTTCAAAGCACACTTTAAAAACAAGGTCTAAAGCAACGGTATTCAAACTGTGGGGTGTGGCCCCCTCAGGGGTCCGCGGGTGCATCCCTGGGGGGCCGTAACAGTTCAGCATGAAATGTAAAAAAAAAACTTTTTTTTTTTAGCTAGGAAGAAATGGGCAGGCGTGGCTCACATGGTCGGGTGAAGCATGAAACTGTTTCAGACAACAATGAAAAAGTGGGCCGCAGTTGTAAATGGATATTCATTCCTTTAGTCACAGACTGGGCTTCATTACAACTATGGTGGTACGTAACAACGGTGCTGGTAAGCTACCGGCACCGTTGCTACCGTACTGCCATAGTACAAGTTGTGCTCGCGGGTGCCTGACAGCCTGCCAGGTCTGTCCTGGCAGGCTGTGCGACACCCGCGATCCCAGCTCGTCAGATGCGCCGGCAGGGTTGTTAATGGTGCCAGTGCATCCAAGCTCCCCATTCCCAGTGAGCCCTACGGGGCTACGGGGCTCACTGGGAATGGGGATCTACCGGTACCTGCACCCGCGAAAGGGCAATTGTCAGGTCCGCCTAACTCAGCATGACCCGGTAACTGACCACTCACGGGTGCCAGACCCGGATGCAACACCAGCGGCAGCCTTGCCGGTTTTACCGGCACAGCTACCACCAGGGTTGTAATGAGGCCCACTCTTTCAATAGTACCCAAGGGGGTGCTTTGTGTTAAAATGTAAGTAAATTGTGATATATTCAGCAACAACGGTCAAAATTACTAACTGCATAGTAAAGTAACTCATCAGACTGGTCCACATTGGCCAAAATGGTGGCCGATTTTGACTGGTCCACCCTAGCATTTTACATTTTTGGTACAGGCATTGCTATATAGGCCGCTCCAAGCCTGGTGGCTCATTCATAATGGCGAGGGGGCGCCAACCCAGTGCCCCTAACCCATTATGGAAGAGCTAAGGAGCCAGCCCAGTGAAACAGTGAGCACTCCCTCAGCTGCTTTTTCCAGCTGATGGAGTGCTCCTGGGCTGGCTGAACTGTCAAAGGGAAACATGGTTTCCCTTTGACAGTTCAGTTTAGTTCCCCAGCCGCACATGCTCACTGAGCCATGCAAGTGCTGATGAGTTTTGCTTCGCCAGCATTGCATAGCTCATTGGAAATGCTGGCTGGGGCACTGCATGTCTGTATGTCCGAGGGGGAGCTCCTGCGCCTCCTCGCACAGACGGACAGAGCAGCCTGGAGCAGGGCGTTTCAGCACCCACAAGCAGGACAATGCAGAAGGTATGTTTATGTTCATTGTTTTTATTTAAACATGTGTATGGATGTGTGCATGCTTATGTTATGAGTGAGTGATGGATGCTCGTGTGAATGATAGAGTGATCGCTGTATGAATGTGCAGCGCCTTGCATACACACATAATCATGTTGATTGTGTTAGGCCCAGTGGGGCCCAGGGGACAGGGATAGTAACTTTTTACTGGCCATCTATCATAGATGTCCAGTAAAAAATGTCATGCCTGCCCACTGCCCCCCCCCCTGCACCAATTGCAAACTGTTTGGATACTTACCCATTTGTTTGTTAAAAGTATGCTCTACAATGCAAAATTTTAACCCATTATTTAAAAAAGATTCACAGGGGGGAAACCTCCCCGAACCCTTCTTTATTGGTTCAGGCTCCCTCACTATGCTCGGTCGCTATGGCATTGAAATAGTTCGGCCCCTCCACTTAAAAAAATCAGCAGCCGCCACTGGCCCTTAGACTGTGTTGGGAACAGCATGGGGGGAACCCAGGGACTATGGTGGGAGCACAATGGGCGTGAACCATGGGATAGTGGTGGGATCAGAGTGGGGAGAGCCCAGGGTGTGTGATGGTGTGGGGAGAGACCAGGGACTCGGTAGGAGTGGGATGAGGGAGCCCAGCAACTTTGATGGGAGCAGGTTTCGGCGTGCAATACATAGTGTCCATTTGGCATTTCTGGGGGGTCCCGGCCTGCCCAAACTTTGCTCAGGGGGGCCCCGGCCAAAAAAAGTTTGAAGACCACTGGTCTAAAGCATTGGTACTATGATCAAAAATAATGCTAAGCATACAAGTTTGGAAAAATTCTAAACGTATCAGTGTCAAGAGTTTTACCTGATAATGGAAAGTTCCCCTCCATAATGCATGATTTTGTTGCAACTGAATCTACCATGAATATAAATTGCTTGTTTCCTATTTCCGCTTCCACCAAGGGCTCCTCTTCAGTGTGTGTGGTTGTCAATAGGATTGGATATGAGAGTGCTCTTTGTGGGCTGTCCTAATCAGAATATCTATTTGTCCAAGGGAATGAAAAATGGCAGCCCCCGCCATCGTAACTCTTTGGAATGGGGCGCCTGTTTCCCCTGCTGTCCTTTTGAACTGTGTTCTCTCACCCTGCTGCGGTTGTTTCCCACGTTGCCGTTGCCTGTTAGCCCCATAAGGGAACTGATTTTGACCCCCTCGCCGAAATTGCGGGTGTCCCATTCCTTGAGGCCCTTGGAATCCTTGCCCTGCAGGTGATGGCCCATAATTAAATCCCATCCCAGGCCTGTTCTTACATTCCCTTGAGAAATGCCCCCATATACAGCAATACCAGCACTGTGCTGTTCCCAATCCTCCTCTCCAGGGCCCTATTTCCCCAAAGCCTCCTGCTCTTGCACCTCAAAATCCTTGTCTTCCCCTTGGTGCTCCTTCATACTGCCACTGTGAGTTGGGGTACTGCCCCCATCCCATTGTCCATGTCCTTCTTTGGCCCATAGTGCCGCGTTTGTGGCATTTACAATTTGTTGAGTATCTCCTGTGCTTTCCCTCTGAGCTGGTGCCGTCACTGGTGCTTGGACAACAACTTTATTTAGGTTCTTTTCCACTAGTTTTGCCTCGTCTGTCTGCCTTTTCTGGGAAGTCTCCCTGTCCCGCTCCTTGATTCTCTTACAATGGTGGACTATTATACTTTGTATCTCTGCCCACCCTTTGGCTTCAACTCCCACAATTTTATAAAGTGCCTTCTGGACCTCTTTTGGTAATCCCCTCTTTATGATAAAATAGAAAAATGGTACTGAATGGTCCCATTGCCCTGCTGTCTCAACTCTCCACCTTTCCTGTAACTTAAGCATAAACCTAACTGGGTCCTCATCATTATCCATTGTTCACTGCATTAAAGAATGTAAGTCAGGAGTATCTGGGGAAATCTTCCGTAGGGCATCCCATACCCTTGCCCTTAGTTCATTAAAGGCTGCTCCATCATGTTCATTATTGCAAGAATTATCCCAGGGTACTCAGCCCTTGCCCATATGTCCCCAGCCTGGTCCCCAACTATGGCGACCAGTTAACTCTTACAGTCCATTACCATTGTAAATATACTGTGACTACTAAGCCAAACTGTATGTACAAAGCGCTCTGTAACCATAATGTTGTGTACTTTTGCAATTGTTGTACACACATTCAGCCACGTTCAAGTATTCCTGTAGATTGCACTGTAATTATAAGTTTAAGTATTCTTGTAAATATGCTGTGATACCCTAGGGTTTGGGCATACAATCTATGTAATAAATAAATAAATAAGGTCTCCTAGTGCTAAAGCTACCCCTGCTGTTTGTTTTTCATATTCATAGATCCATTTACTGGCTCTGGCTGTAAACTGGGGGAGAGGTTTAATCAAATTATTTGTATCCATTTGAGGCCATGGCACATACTGCGTTATCCCTACTCCTTTATTTATAAGAGGCATCTGCATGTCTATTTTGTTTTCAAACCCCTTTTTTGGTATTTTTCTGATCTTGTACTACCACCATTAAATCTAGTCTATTTCTTGGTCTATCCCTTCTCACTGCCTCTTGTGGTGGGGAGGCGTTTCTCTTTGCCTCCTCGCCTTCATCTCTTTCTTGCCCTGCCTCTTCATTATTTCTGCCACATTTATCTTCCCATTCATTTTCCCTTTCTGGTACAACTTCTTGTCCCAGGATCGTCCATACCCTCTCCTTATCATCTTTTGCGACATAAACATTTCTTATTGCCACGGGTTGAAGCTAAATAAAAAATCTCCTGACTTCCAAACCCTATTTTCTGCACTGGTACCCTTATTTCTGGTGGTACTTCTTCAGGTTCTTGTAACCAGACTAACTTTTCCTGCAACGCTCTTAACTTGTTTATATCTGCTTGTGAACCCCCTAGGAAGTACACTGATGCTACGGGCATGTCAGCGCTTGTGGCTGGGTTATATGGAGGTGGAGGTGCAAAAGCTTTTGAGCCCCCCCAAACCTCCCTTAGTTGCTGATCCTGATAATCCTGTTGTCGACAATTTCTCTACAACTGGAGGCTTATAGACTGAATTTGTATACCCTACTGCAGGTTTAGGCGTTATGGGGTATATCCCCTTACAGTGGATCTCTTTTTCATCTTCCTGATATTCCATATCCTCGAATAATCAGCAGAGATCTAAAATCTCTTTTCTTTTTTTGTAATTTCTTTCCATTATATTTTGCTGCTAAAAAGATGGACATTTTTTCTAGCATGTTTCTGTTATGGGAGCCTGCTCTGGCTGGAGCAGGACATCCCCCCCTTCCTTTGTTTCCAATACTTATTGTTTATGAAATGTATCTATCCTTTCACAATACAGTGGCAGGGCCCTATGCATGTGTATTATTGGGGTTTCTTCCCCCATATTGGCACACACATCCCTAATGATTTACTTATACCTTACTGCTATGCTGCACACGCTGCTGCTTGCTACACAAAAATACAAAATACAGATTAACCCACTTTTTCCCCCAATCCCCTTTATTCTTTTCCACATTGTTTTCACACAAACACACACACACACCATGACTCATCCACCTTCCTTCCTTTTTTACCACAAAAGACAGCAAGAGAAAATATACAAAAATAAATCATTAACATCCAGGCCCATTCCTTATACAGAGCCACTTCTTTTTTTCCCTTATATCCTCATAGTACCACCTTCTCAGCTTTTTTTACATGCTGAGGATCCCATTAATTTTATCATCATAAAAGAATTCTATGTGGTACTACCTTCTCAACCTATTATGGCTGAGGATCCCATACCTCTCAGTCTTTATATGCTGAGTATCTCTTTCTTCTCATTGTTTATACACTGAGGATCCCTTTCTTCATTAGAAAAAGTAGAAAAACAGAAATACGCAACAATTTCACTGCATAACTCACCTCCTATCCAATCTATACCTTAACACATCACCTGAAATCCTATCCAATCTATACCGTAACACATCACTAAAGGTCCTATTCAATCTATACCTCAGCACATCACCAAACACCATATTCAATCTATGTCATTGACCTCGTACTTCATCCATTCACACCAACATACTGTCATATACACATGCCCCATTGTTGTTATCTCTTACAAGAATCTACTCACATGTGCATGTTCACCCAGGTTTCCTCCATTACGAGGTCCCAATACTGGACTGTCTTTCTCTCTGGAGCCACACCCGGCTTCAGTGAGCAGAGAGGATTTCTTTTAAAATGGCTCTGTCTAGAACCGCTCAGGAACTGCTCTTTTTGTTTGGGGGACCGGTCGCTGTAGATGGGCGTGACTCCTTCCTGGTGACTAGAACTGGGCCTTTGCAAACTACGGGGGAAAACTGGGATTACATCAGGGTCACCACTTGTAAGGGTGTCCCTAATTACACTCAAAGCAGAATAAATACACCACTCTAGGGAAATTGGGCAAAAAGCTGATCTTTTAAGGATAAGAAGTTTAATCTTACAAAATGAGGATGGTAGCAAAGGACTCTGCTGCCTGAACTGTCTTCTCCTGTCCCTCTTCCGTTCTTTCCTGCCAAAGTGGTGCCAGGCAGGGGTTTATATAGTCCTGTCTTGCCGCGGTGGTGTCACTGCATATGGACCATGGCTTCATCCCAATATGTCCTTCTTCCATACTAGGGATGCTACAAAACCTTCTTTCTTCATTTTCAGCATTTTTTGTCAGGGCATGCTGTTCTACATTTGTCTAGCTCTGCACGAACACACTGCAACTCTGCAGACTTTTACAAACCTTAAGGCCTAGCCCCAGGAAAAACTAAACATTTTTATAAACAATGTTCATTCATTCTATCCATATTTCACTCCTACTGTTAATGTTATCTGGGCCCTGTAGGTTCCCCCACACTTAATACTTATAATGTGTCCCAATCTGCATTTTGTCAACAGAACATGTAATTCCTATTCTTAGCCTGCATGGACCCTTGATGGACAGTAGACAGCTGGTGAGTCAGTTGTGTGCTGCCAGTGCTAGCCTTAGTGACGAACACAGCGGAAGTGCATGTAGTAAATATTTAGAATCTCACAGGCCACATTCCTCCTGGGAAGGAGGGGCAGTTTGACTCCTCTACCGCACTAAGAATTTACAATGCCTAGGATCTAACATTACAAATCTTGCCAGGTAATAGTTAATTGCACCTTGTATTTGAACAATAACTGCCTTTTTTCAGTGTCTACCCATGTTTGTTTTATGTGAGTATATTTGCATGCGAGAGCCTTCCCACTGCCTAAAAGAGGTCTTGCCTAACTCTAAATCTCTTGCGGGTGGTGCGGGAGGACCCTGATTCCTTCCCAAAAAGAGCTTTTGTTAAACTGCTAAAATATTCAGAGTTAAGCAGATACTTTAGAGAATGGTTTAACCAGCAGGTCACTAGTTCTAAACCTAATATAGTAGTATCACTCTTTAATGTTCTTGCAGGAAATATCAGTGCAAGTGTATAGATTACTAGTTTGAGTGTCAGTGAGCTGTCCGGTGTATATACAACCACTGTGGAAATCTGTGTGCAATCTGCAGGTTCCAATGCCAGTAAGAGGGTACAGGGTTAATTCACTTACTACAGAGCTGTAAGTGTAACCTGCAGGCGATATGTTCACATTTTTGTAAAATAACTGAAGGCGTTAAATGTGTTTTCTGCAGAGATCCCTATGTGGCCTGCATAAGGCTGGTTCCTAGTAGTTTAATATCTCAGAGGGTAATATGCTGGCGGTAGTGATCTGAATGTACCTGCAGATTACAGGTTAGAATCCACGCAGGGCCAGCGCAAACGTTCACCCTTGTGGTGTCGACAAAATAATTATCTTTGAATGGTGTAACATTAAGACCTATTAGCGCAGGACTTAGATAAGTTAGATAATTAGATAAGTTATAGTCAAAATGTAATCTAGTAGCATTATATCCTACTTTGCAACCATTGTGAGATAGAAGGCAGTTCCCGTGGGGGTTTATACACGCCCCCTTACCCAACAGCGGCAGGGGCAGAATACACTCCTTACAACACAGGAGAGTTGAAAAGTGGTACTTTCTGGAGTGAAACAGAAACAGGTCCCAAACCACAATGAAAAGGTGATGGGCACAATAGATTGTTCAGTGGTAAAACTAAATTACATATGTGTGAAACATTTCCAGAACTGTCCCTCTGAAAAGGGCACAGCTGAGAAATATGAACTATAACACAGAGGGCGTCAGTACTTTCCCTGCTTCTCGCCCCATAAAACCATAACATTGCACTGTGATATTATGTCTGGTGCTTGTTCCCCCCGACCCCGGGAACATAGGAATACGACTCTCTTTGGCATTACAAGTGTATCAGTGCATTGGGGCTTGAGTAGCTTGTAATGCCCAAAGAACTGCCAGGTGGATCCAGTGGTCAGAAGCTGGAGAACGCTGGAGAGGTCCAAAGGCGCTGTTTCAAAGATTGGAGGGACAAAGTCCCACTCAATCTTCTCCACTCGAAATGGCTGCACCCATGCTGTTTGGCAGTATAGGAATGACCCCCATAGGGCACCAATGGAACAATAAAGGCATTATAGGAAGGCCACCAAACGCAATAGAGGTATGACCCGTATCGGTTTACTACTATATAGATGACCACCACAGGCAGTATAGGTACGACACCTCAGGAAATGTAGGAATAATTCCAATAGCAGTGACCACGACAGACCGTGTGTATCAGCTCCACGAGGCAGTAGAGGTATGAGCCCCATTATGGAGTATAAACGTGAGTATTATCCGGCAATATGGGAATAACCCAATCCGATCAGATTGAATTAATAGTGACCCACATTGGGCAGTTTAGGTATGTCCCACTTGAGGACGTGTAGGCATGCCCCCGATCAGGATGTATAGGAATGACCTGCAACAGGGAGTATGCTTCTGATTGCACCAGCGAGCTCCTCCAGTAGGCCCGGGTGCTACTCAAACACATAACCTAACCGCTCCAACAGGCCAGGCACACACAATATCCCAGTGCGGGCACTTTAGTATGTATGCCAATGCCGTTGGGATACCTACAGTGTTCCAGTGGAGCAACATTCTTCAGAGTATGTGTGGGGGGTGTACAACAGGGTAGGCTGAGGTTGGCATACCCATCGGACAAGTCATCCCGTTATAACAAAGATATGTTATAACAAAGTATAAAACATAGAACACTAATACCTTATTTTCAGGAGCTTGTAACGTTAGCAGATTGAGGAGTGCTGCCAGGGATGTGGGTGTTTACTTGGAGATGAGGAAGTTTAGGACAAGACGCAAAGGGCCTGATTCACAGAGCGTTTTCCTATGGTATTGCGCCATTAGAAAACACTTCTGTGAATCAGGCCCTTTGTGTATCAAGCAAACAGCCTGTCATTGGATTATTTCCATGGTGGTTAGTCAGGTGTGCCCTAAGGTAACGCTATTGATTTTTTTTTATCCAAGTATTGTTTTTTTCATGTGACTAAAGTAGTTTATATACATGGTGCTACATTCTAGGAGTATGTGGCAGTGTGTGTGTTAGCGCGAGGAAATGTGTGCTTCAGTGCACAGCAACTGAAACAGTGACATATTTCTGTCCCAAATCCCAAATGGATCATATTTCTTGCCGTTCACTGGCACTATAGAGTCCGTGCCTCACTTTCTTCCCTCATTCCGCTGCATGCTTGCGTTTGTAGCCCCAGAATCAACGGGTGGGTTGGCTAAAAAGGCAGGCCTTGGATTTAGGTCACGGATATAGGTGTTGGTTCTCGCCGTCGGTTAACCACGCTCCTCTCCGGTGTCGCCCACTGCATTTGGCCGCCTGGTTTTGAGATGGAAAAGCTGCCCGCCCCTCCCACGTCCAGTGTGCGGCTGCTCGGGCCATTCACATGGACGCCGGCTCTGGCGCACCTTTTGTTTATGCGACAACAAAAGGAACAAAGCCGGGGCCGCAGGAGGCTTTACTCAGGGGTGGAGTGCCATGTCTCTGGCAACCTGAACCTCGGCTCCCAAAAATAAACAAACCTTGTACTTTCCTTTTGTTCCGGCTTTGGGGCTTTTGTCTGCGCCTCCCATAATGACCCAGGGAATCCGAAAACAAAACAAACTGTTGGTAAATGGAGCGGGAAGTCGGAGACGACGCATCCAGCCTGACGCAGATTAATGAACCATGACAGAGGCTGCTGCTCCGCCAACCCCAGCCAAGCCATGAGAAGGGGATCAAGGCACAGGAAAATGTCGAGGAATAAAAACCGCACTCTCTTTGAGGGCACTGGGAATGTGGACCACGTGACATAAGCCTGGAAGTGCTGCAATAGTGCGGGGAAGAGCTAGTGAGCAGGTAGGTGGAATGTTGACCACCTGACGTAAGCCTGGAAGTGGCACAGTGCAGGAAGAGAATAGTGAGCAGGTAGGTGTGTGCAGCAAATGACCATTCCCTACACCATGCGTAGCATGCATATATAATAACAGACCCAAAAACGAGGTATGGTGGGATAACATAGGCCACAAGCTTTATTACACCAAACACAATACTCCTCATTAAAAAACACTGCTCATAAACATCGTGAGATATGCTTTCAGGGAACACCAACTCCAGGCTGATCTATGCCGCCTTTCGTAAAACATACGACTTTCTAGGCACAACGTTCAGCTGTGTAATTACATTTTCATTTAAATGCATTTACATATGCATTTGACCGTGTTTTATTTCCCCTACTTGGCCCTTTTGGGCAGGTAGGGTGGGATTTTTCCAGGCTTTGTGTGCTTTCCCCTTTTGCTGCTCCCAGCCGTGTTGAGGAGGGAAGTATGGAAAGGGGCGGTGCCTTTTCTCATGGACCACAATTAGCCTGAGGGTAGCTAGACACCTCATTGTGTTGACTGGGGGAGACATTGCCCCAACCAGTCCAGCTGGTGGCCAGTCCTTTGGTCTCCTTTGTTCGTCGGGACAAGTGTGCCCCTTTTCAGGTAAGTGTTACCTGCACCAGCTCCTTTACCAGGGCCCAGGCTCCTGTGAGTCTGGTGTTCCTTTTGTTTCTGCCTGGTCACCTCCCTGCACACCTTGGTGTAAAGGAGATGGGCCTTTTGGCAGCCCTTTTCCCCTTTGTCATGGAGAAGGCACTTCCTCCCCTTTCCCCAGCCATGCTTCTGTTACTGGGCCTTCCACCTCAGGTCCCAGAATAAGTATACTGCTTCAGCACTGCTGATTCAGGTAATAAGGGTCCTTTCTTTGGCTAAAGCAATTTACCAGCACGTGCTCAAAATTCTAGCTAGCATCCAGTCTGGTCAAATGAAGGCGTAGCACAGACAATAAATGATTGGATTTATATAATGTACTCATCTAATAAATAGTTTTTCTTTATCAAGTCCCAGAATGAAAAATGCTGTTGAATTAAAATGACTGGATGCCCCAAATGAATAGGACGCCAAACCTGCTACTTCTTGCCAGCTTTAGCGACGTTCCGTGTAATACATAGGGGCTACTCATTCATAATGGGCGAAGGGGCACCAACCTGCCATCGTCGTCCATTATGAATGAGCCAAAGCTAGAACAATGAAAAGACAGAGTGCTCCCATAGCTACAACAAGCACATTTAGGTCTCCTTGGGTGTCTTCGACTATGGGGTGCGGCTCCACCATGCACGCCCTCAGGAACCTGGAAGCTCGCGCTCGCTCTGCCTCCTAGCTCCTGTGAACTGCTGTGCAGGAGCCTGAGGCCCATCATGGCAGGCAGAGTCCAGACCGAGGATGCAGGTAAGGAAAGGAATGTATATATGTATGTGTGTAAGGCATGCACGCAAGTGTATCTGTAAATATGCACAGGGGAGTGTCTGTTGTATGTGTGCGCAAGTGAATGAGAGAAATTAATGCATGTATGAATGTGTGTGTGTGAATGAAAACAATGATTGTGTGAATGAAAGAAATGAATGCGTGTTTGAATGCTTGCTTGTGTGCTGGAGAGTGGGGGCTGGTCTATTTGCACCACGGACATGCTTTTCCTGCTATGGCACAGGAATTTTTCTGGGAATCAAAGAAAAGGAAACATGGTAAGTGTAATTATGTGGTTAGATTGGCCTTCATTGGTGGCACCGAGGGACGTCCTTTCACCAAAATGCGAGGGGTAGCAGAAGTGACATCACACGACTATTGACCTATTTGACTCCGCCCCCAAGTGACATCACGGGAAGTGATGGTACACGACCTTTCACCCCTTGACAAAACAGGAAACGACATCACATAGCATTGATCCTCAGTATCCGAACAAAAATATGGTTATGATATCACTGTATTATGATATACATTTCATACAAGAATGGATCACCACGTATAGCTTTAATATCAGTGTGTATAGGCCCATATTACCAAATTACTGTGAAAGTAAGCAGACGTCCAACACAACAATCTAGAATCTTGTACATCACTGGGGCTAAACTGTAAACAGAATCTCGCAGAGGCCTGAACCCCAAAGCGCAGGCATCCAGTGTCTGCCAAGTGTCTGCCCACAGACTGGAAACAGCAACTGACCAACACAAGTCAACCAGAAAAAATGATGGTCTAGAGCAGGGGTGTTGCTAGGTCTGGAAAAGACCCGGGGCTAAGCTAATGTCGGGACTGTCGAGACTGGGGGCTAGCTAGTCTTTTGGTTGTAGCTTCTGAGATTCTATCCGGGGCTACAACCAAAAGACCAGGGGATATAGCCCCCATATTCCCCCCCCCTAGCAACGCCTCTGGTCTAGAGGGTTGCCCAAAGCTGTGCCAGTAGTTATGAATGATTTGAAACCTCCCAGCCTTCACCTTTCTGTTTTGCTTATTTGTTAAGTAACCCACCGTTTTTTTTTGTTAGATGGGAGATAGATGGGAAGGATGTGGTGCAGGTCCCAGTAATTGCAGTTTTTTAAAAAATGTTTAAATGTTAACAGCAGCAGCAGCTCCACACCATCACCACTAGAAACGCCTTCTATGCCTACAGACCTAGACTACTTCTCACTGATGATGCCCAATAAGGATGAAACATGTCTGGGGATGCTTGTAGTCTCTGCAGAAGGGATGTACCCTAGCAGTTCAGGCTGTACTGCCCCTTTTGGGGTGGGACCAAGCCTAATTAGCATATGGTCTTTCTCTTTCTGTGGTGGCTTGGCAGGCTGACACATGATGTCTGGAGGGCTGCCCAGAGTGGTGCCAGTGGTTATGAATAATTTGAAACCTTCCAGCCTTCACCGTTCTGTTATTTGGTAAGTAACCCCCATTTCTTTTTGTTACACAGGAGACAGAGGGGACGTGTTGGAGGATGTGTTGCAGGCCAGAGTAATTGCATTTTTTTTATGTAAGCATCAACTCCACGACATCCCCCCTAGAAAAGCCTGCTGGCCCTAGAGACCTGGGCTACTCCTCACTCATGACACCCGATGGGGCTGGAACATGTCTGCTGAGTGAACACGTTTCTTTAAGAGATTCTGCAAGTGTAAGGGAAGTAGATCTTTCTCTGTTAGAGTGGTTGTTCAATGGAGCGCTCTCTCCTTAGTGCCGGATTAAACCCTGTGGAGACCCCTAAGCAGGCAAATTGTCGCCCATTTGCAAATGATCTCCTAACAAGATTTTAATTTTCTGCATTGTTTTATTTTGATCCGTTGTCGTGAGGCCCCTAAAATGTGTTGGGCCCCTAGGCCAGTGCCTAGTTGGCCTAATGGATAATCCGGCATTGACTCTCCTTTACCAGTTGCGCTCCACTAGTAGGCATCTCTCATTTAGGCTCCTTCTTGTATCCCAGCAGTGCTATGTGGCTTGCGAGTACTGCTCACCCTCTAGTTCAGGTTGCTGGAGCCCAAAACAACTACTGGTGCATGAGTGCTCCACACGTGGCAATACAACACAATAGGTGTCTATAGATGTTTGATGTTGACTGTTATTCTGGGAGATTTGGGCTGCCTCGGATTTACACATTCAACATAATTTGAGTGCAGGTGAAATCTCTTTGTGCTCCAGTTGTTTTGCGGCTACAAAGCCCATCAGCCCTACAAGCATAGTCAAGGAGGAGGGATTGTGGGAATCGTAGTCCAAAGCAGCTGGCGAGTCGCAGGTTCCATATCCACTGCTTAGAGCAAAACAAAATTACCCTTTGCAGAGAGCTCACGGTGTCCAATGTCATTTGTGAGCAGGTCTGCCATTTTGAGTTTAAAAAAGCGAATGCTAAAACTACAATTACTATCTGGGAACAGCGAATTGCAGATTTCGAAAGAGTGGCTGGGAGATGTTTGGAGGGAGTGCTTGATATTTTAGATTGAAGAAAGACAAGCGAAAGTTGGCACTATTAACGTGTCGCACAGAAAAGCCCAGTTGGCGTAACATTCTGTGAGCAAACTGATAGCATGTTTACCAGGGTGGTATGCATACACGCGGCTACTGAGATGACGCTCCTTTCCGCGGGTAATGCGCTCTTTACATTGTGGGGATTTTTTTTTAAATAACCGATTAATACCGGGGCTCAGTTTCAAAGGGTCAGCCCGTGTTGCTGTCTCGCTTCCAAGACAAACGTGTTGTCCCTGAGCTATCCTCCTGGTCCACTTATATAAAGAGACTCATTTTTAGCATTTATACCTGTCCGATAGTGAGTAGAGCCTGCTGGGCAGGTTCGAATCCCGGCAGGGCCAAACTCAGCCTTTCATCCTTCCCAGGTCGATAAATGAGCACCACACACCGTGGGTAATAATAAGCAGCGCTCAGATGCCTGGGGGTTTGTAGCGCTATATAAATGCTAAGTTATGAAATTATTATTGGCAATGGACAGTAGTTTCCAGCGCATGCAGCTGGGTTTTCCCTTTGGAGAATGGTGTAGTTTTGGTCTTTAACGAGCCCTTGTCTGCCTCAGGAAAGGGCATTATTTTATCGCATGTAGTCCAAGAAGAGGGCGCAATATGCAGCGCACTGTGTCTGCCGCGGCGCCCCCCTGCTGCCCTGGCTGCCGGATCGATTTCCACAATGCTATAATTCAGTCTGAACGGCCGATGCTTTCAGGGTGTTTCTGTGGAATGTGAGGCCTGCTATCAGAACTAGCAGGCTCCAGGGGTGAGGCCCCTCTCCCAGCCAGCCCCCACCCTGCACAGCCTCAATCTCCTCGTGAAACCGGACAGTGACAGGGCGGAGGGCCCAACAATGCCGCCGCCCGGGCCCGGCCGCCTTGTCTGACAATGGGCGGCGGGCGGCGGCCATTTACATGCAAATCCCGAGCAGCGGCGAGGGGGCAGCTTTGAAATGCCCAATTTGTTTGGGACTGCCTGTGAAGTACGACTCCTTTATCAGCAGCTGGAGATTTATGGTGCTGTTTTTTCACGGCTATTAGCAGTAAATTAGGTTCAGACTGGACACTTTTTAATTGTATTAACCTGGGGTGGCAAGCTGCTGCTGAAGGAGCCTCCCCGGGTTTCCCAGAAGGTTTACCCATCGTTCGGCGCTCAAAACAATGGCCACCCTGCCAGGAGGGAGGGGGAATTACAGGCACTTGGCGAAGCGGGGATCACGCGGCGCTTTTCACCCGCACAATGCTATCATTATCACACATTAGGTATTCAGATCCGCCTAGCAGAAGTACTTCAACCCCAATCCAGGCGCAATAAAAGACATTGGCGATTAATTGACGAATCATTTCACGCGTATTTTGAAACTTGTCGGAAGTCTCTTTAATGCTAAATAATGGCCAGCCGAGGCTCTCATGGTGTCCCGTATGGGTAAGCGCACGACTAAGTCAACACGGACTGGTGGCGCTGCTTGCACCTGGCAGGCAATGGAGGGTTAGCGGGACTACAGCAAAATTAACAAGATGCCACCTCACATATCATCTGCGAACTGGTAACACAAGAGCAGCACACGCGATTCTAGCGCTTACAGTGGAAACTAGAGCTCAAGGAGGGTGTGCACACTAGGGGGACACTGGGGCCCTTTCCGCTACTCTGTGGGCCTGCAAGTGTCAGCGTACCAATAGGCGCTAGGAAGGGGGTGGTGGGCAGGCCCGATTCTACGTGACCTTGTCGGCGTGGGGGCAAGTGGCCATCTACACTGGAAGATGTCCCCATGATTCCCATGGAAAAGTGTCGCAGACAGTGCGTGCTACGTGAATGGTCGCCAGAAACGTCTGATTCACCAATTTACTAAAGGTTTCTGCTATTCGTTATCCAGGCGAAGTGTTTTGAGACTTATTGGAGCCAATTGGTTGATAAATGTATTCTGACTTAGATATGCAGCCACAGTGGGGTATGTGGCGTTGCCCCGTAAGGGCTGCGCACGCGGCGGCGTGACGTTGCACGTCGCCGCGTGCGGCTTAAATAAACAGGGCGTTCCCGGAATCGCAGAGCGACCGGGGAGCCCGAACCTAACGGACGTGTGAGTCTGAGCTCTGTTGGGTTGGGGGCTCACGGGCACGCCTGGGGGGCCAAGGACAGACCCCCAACAGTGGCGACGAGTGATGTCGGATGCCCGGGCCCGGCGGTGAAAGGCGTCCGGAATTTTTCTGAAACGATCGGAACGTTCACGGACGTTTCGTTTCATGCCGTGGCTGCGGACCGCACATGCGGCTGGCGGCCATTTTGCAGACGAGGCCGCGGAACTTCTCGGAGCTCCGGTTCGGACCGAGAAGGTGATCCGGGTCTAATTTTTGGATCTTGTGGGTGCTGAGGACATGATCCACACGCCCATGCCCATTTTGTGAATTTTCATTAAATTCTGGGATTGTTACGTCGAGTGTTAGCCAGGACAAGGGCTAAGATGGCAGGGCCTGCTTAGCCTAGTCCATCCACGTGGCTCAATTTTTGGGACCTCTACACAGCAGTGCTTTGCTGCAAGGTGGCAACAAGGCACTTCCTCGCCCCCTTCATCATCAGGACACTCTTTTGATCCTCTTCATCATCACAAGGTGGTGGCAGTTTTCAGAGGTCTTCTGCATCTTCTGCATCTTTCAGCATCTTCATCCTTCCGCATGGTGGTGGTGGGAATCTGAGTTGCGGCCTCAGGTCTGGTAGTGGGGTGCCTGTGCGCTCAGTCCCATGTCCGACAGTGACCAGGACGGTGACACCGCGGATCCTGGGGAGGAATCTCAGGACAAAGGTCAGGCGGCCCAGCCGGCAGCTCTGCAACCGCTGCCACCGAGAAATCAGGGGCCTGCACCACAGGCACCACTAGGGGCACAGCCTGTCGGCCCCATCATGGCTCAAGCTAGAGCCCAGGCGGCCCTGCAACCGATACCAGAATTCGATCCTACGGGTCCTCCATCCAGTTTGGGGCCCCGATGGAGGAGGTGGGTGGCCCGCCTGGACATGTACTTCAGGGCTGCTCGAGTGGATGATGATGACAGCATGGTAGCCACCATGCTGTATTCGGCGGGAGCCGCGGTTCAGGAGATCTTCGAGTCGCTGACTCCGGTGGACCAGACCTATGGTGCGGCGAAAGCGGCTCTCCTTGCGCACTTCCTTCCACTTGCCAACGTGTACTTCGAGAGATTCGTGATGCTGTCGGCCAAGCAGAAGGATGATGAGACTTTGGACATGTTTTACGGCCGCCTACGCCGCCTCTCCCAAGGGTGCGCGTGGGGGGACGCGGAGGACATGATACGGACAATGCTGATCCAAGCATGCTCCTCCGGCAAACTGAGGAGACAGGTCCTCAGGGAGCCGGGAATCACTCTGCACCGTATACTAGAACTGGGTCGATGTCACGAAGTGGCTGAGGCACGGGCGAGCAAGATGGAAGCAGGCTCACGCTCGATCAAAGCCGAAGAGGTGTGCGCTGTGTGGCGGGGCGGCAGGGGAACGAGAAGGCCTGGCGGAGCCCCCCGAGACAGAGCAGGAAGGTCGGGGGAGTCATGCCAGAAATGTGGCTATGACCTCCCCCACTCCACAGAGTGCCCAGCCGCAGGAAGAACATGTGGCCGATGTGGCCTGCCGGATCACTTCGCGAGAGTGTGCAAGTCGGCGCTACCTGTCATGGTACCCAGAGGTCCTGCCCGGGTCTGGACTCCGCGTCAAACCCGGCCATTCAACGTGGCCCAGGTGGATCAAGCGGAAGAGGAGACTCAGGCAGAGGAGGCTGAAGCAGAGGAGGAGGAAAACATCTTCTTCGTCTCAAGCATGGGGGTCCTGAAAGGCAAAAGCAGTAGGCAGCCAAGATGCGTAGTGGAGGTGAACCGCTCGCCTGTCCCCGTGCTGGTGGACACAGGGGCATCGGTCAATGTCATGGCTAGGGGACATTATGACGCTCTTGACCCATTGCCGAACCTGGCTGCGCCAAGAGCTCGCATCTTCGCCTTCGGTGGACTCGAGCCCATACCGCTGGATGGAGCGTTCGTGGCGAAGGTGGAGCATGAAGGATCGAAGATCAGAGCACGATTCTACGTCACCCCCATAAGCAACAACACCCTGCTAAGCTGCGCGGCTGCGGAGCACTCGGGATAGTGAGTTTTGTGTACTCAGTATACCTGGAAGACATCAACGACCTACTGGACAAGTACGCAGCCCTGTTCAATGGCATTGGGAGAATGACCGGTGATCCAGTCCGGCTACACATTGACGACTCAGTACAACCTATCGCCCTGAAACACCGGAGAGTTCCTTTTCATCTGAGAGAGCAAGTCGATAAGGAACTGGACAACCTGGTGGCCTTGGACATCATCGAGAAGGTGGAAGGCCCAACACCATGGGTGTCCCCCATTGTCGTGGCCAGGAAACCAAAACAGCCGGACTCCGTTCGCATCTGCGTAGACATGAGGCTGCCCAACAAGGCCATAAAAAGGGAGCGACACCTGACCCCGACCATCGATGACATAATTGCTGAGGTACAGGGGGCCAGATTCTTCTCCAAACTCGACCTCAGAGCAGGGTACCATCAAGTTGTCCTCCATCCTGAGTCCCGGTACATAACGACATTCACCACCCACCGGGGACTCTACAGGTACAAGAGGTTGAGTTTTGGGGTTTCGTCGGCTGCCGAAGTGTTTCAGAACATTATCCGGGGTGCACTTGCTGATCTTGAAGGGGTGCTCAACATCAGTGATGACATTTTGGTGTTTGCCAACACGGAGGTGATCCACCTGAAGCACCTGGCCAAAACCTTCGAGAGACTGCAGTCATTGGGCCTCACCCTCCATAGGGACAAATGCGAATTCCTGCACCCATCAATAGAATTCTTTGGGTTCGTGTTCAAGGAGGGTGGGGTGTCACCCGACCCACGGAAGGTTCAGGACATTAAGAGTGCACAGCCCCCGGAATCCGTGTCGGAAGTGAGAAGTTTTCTGGGCATGGTGACCTACTGTGGTCGGTTTATCCAAAACCTGGCCTCGAGGTCTGAGCCACTCAGAGCTCTTACCAAGAAAGATACTGCCTGGCACTGGGGTCCACTGGAACAGTCGGCGTTCGAGGACATCAAAGGCGCCCTAACAACGGAGGACACCATGGCGTTCTTCGACCCGGCGCTACCCTCGGAGATCGTGGTCGACGCCAGCCCGTTTGGCCTGGGGGCGGTCCTGACCCAGGTGGACCGTGAAGGAAACCTCCTGCCCGTTGCATACGCCAGTAAGGCACTCTCGGAAACGGAGCAGCGGTACTCCCAGATCGAGAGGGAGGCCCTGGCGGTCTTGTCGGGATGCCGACATTTTCGCCTATATGTGCCGGGACGTCCGGTGACTGTGGTGACTGATCATAAACCCCTGCTCCTGATTCTGGCGGGCTCGTCATCTAAGCCCCCGGCCAGAATTGAAAGATGGATGCTTGCATTGCTTGAATACGGGGTCACGCTGGTATACCGGCCAGGGGCCAACAATGCAGCGGACTTCCTTTCCCGGCATCCCGGAGTGCGTGGGGGAGTGGCAGGAGACACCTGTGCAGAAGAAGCGGACGACCATGTCCGGATGGTGGTGGAGGGAGCAACACCAAATGCACTTCCCCTGTCGAGCTGGAGGCCGCGGCGGCCGAGGATGGGTGCTTCCAGATACTGAAGCAGTCGATGCAGAGCGGGTCTTGGAAGCTCGTCTTGGAAGCTCTCGCAGGGCGGACCCATGAGGCGAAGACCGCCCTTGAACAGCTATGGAAGGTGAAAGATGAGCTGTCCTTCTCTGAGTCGGGGCTCCTGCTCCGGGGGGATCGCATAGTGGTCCCCCACTCCAAAGTGGGTGAGGGGATCGCTTTGGCCCATCACGGACATCAGGGTGCTGCCAAGACGAAGGCGAGGCTGTGGATGAAGGTCTGGTTCCCAGAGCTAGAGAAAAGGGTCGATGACTTTGTGGCGGCCTGTGTATGGTGCCAGGCAGCCTCCCCGGTGCAGAGGGAACCGGCTATCGAAGCAATGCCTCGGGGGACCAGGCCCTGGGAGGTCGTACATGCCGACTTTGGGTCCACGTCCCTGGGCACCCATTTTCTGGCCATAGTCGATGAATACTCCCGGTACCCCGAGGTGGAGTTCGTGGAATCGGTGGCATTTGAGCATGTGGTGGTCGGCGTGGAAAAGATTTTTGCAACCCATGGGTTTCCCCTGACGCTGTGCTCGGACAATGGGTCGCCATTTCAAAGCGAAAGCTTCTCAGATTTCCTGGCCAGCTGTGGAGTTCAACATCGAAAGATATCCCCGCTGTGGCCGAGGTCCAACGGCGATGCAGAAAGGCTGATGCGAACACTAAACAAGACATTTTGGATTGCGCAAGGACAAGGCCAACCCCTCCAACGGGCCTTGTATCAATTCCTGCGAGTGTATCGCACCACCCCACATGCCTCCACTGGTGTCGCCCCGGCGGAAGTGCTGTTCCGGCGATGCCCCCGGGGTCTGCTGCCGGAGGTACAGGAGAGAGAGCCTGGGGTTATCAACGACCAGCAGGTGGAGGCCGACCGACTGGCCAGGATCAGCCAAGAGAACGTGCGACGGGGCCTGCGGCCCCAGCGGCTGGAACCCGGGGATGAGGTGCTCATCCGGAACTGCCATCCTCACGGGAAGTTGTCACTGCCTTATGAACCGGCGCCCCTGGATGTGGTTGCTGTGAAGGGGTCAATGGTGACGGCCTCCGATGGGCGGACGGCTGTCACCCGCAACGTCAGCTTCTTCAAGAAGCTGGGGGACTCGAGAACTGAACCCCCTCTGGACCCTGGTGTCGCCGAGATCCCTGAGGAAGATGGCCCCCCTCTCGGTGCCCCGGTCTCTCCGTGTCGGGAGGCTACTGTTGACGGACTGCCGGTGCCGGAGGTGAGCGGGAGGTACCCCCAGAGGACTGGGCGAGGGAAACCCGCTTACCTCAGTGAGTATGTGTTGGGACAGTTGGAGAGTCGTCCGGGGTGAGGGGGCTGACATTAAAGAGGCCTGGGTCCAGGATGGGCAAGTTGTTTGCTGTGTGATATGTTGTGTTTAACTAATAAAGTAATTGTGTGTCCTCCTGAAAAAGGAGGAGTGTGGCGTTGCCCCGTAAGGGCTGCGCACGCGGCGGCGTGACGTTGCACGTCACCGCGTGCGGCTTAAATAAACGGGGCGTTCCCGGAACCGCAGAGCGACCGGGGAGCCCGAACCTAACGGACGTGTGAGTCTGACCTCTGTTGGGTTGGGGGCTCACGGGCACGCCTGGGGGGCCAAGGACAGACCCCCAACCAGGTACCGATGCCACGCCCATCCCGAAAGCCCCCTCTCTGCCCTTAGCCGTAGGCCTGCTGCACCGTCTGAGAATGGGCACAGTCTCTGCATGTATCTCTGTTCAGCTGCGACTCGTATTCCCCCCCCCACGTGCCTTATGCTTATGGCCTGCAAGTCCCCGCACGCAAAGCACTGTCAACTTGACATCCATGCAGGCGGCGGCGCTTCCAATTCAGCCTGTGTGAGTGTGTGCACTATGGCCGTGCATACACGATTCTACTTTATAGGCGTGGGGTGCAAGAGGTACACCCGACTCGCTGACTGTCACCCCCTGTGCTACTCTGCAAGTCTGTGAACCCTTATTTGCGCCACGTGGTTTCCCTTTCACTATGTAAACAGTAGTTTTGAGAAACACACAAGGAGGCCAGTTATTACAGAATGTGGGACTACTTTATTTACCCAATGAGTTGGATCAGCGCTAGGGGTATCTTATCCCCCAACCCCTTATATACCCACCGAGGGACTGTCTTTGTCCCACTACTTCCTCTGCATTACCAAAAAGACACAGAAAGCAAGCCCTGCCACACGAAACGGCCCTATTTGCACATCGCAATATACTCCCAGCGGGTTGGGCAGCGCCCAGTAGCCCATTTATTCTGAACATTATGGGAAATGATGCATTTTGAAGCACAATGATTCAGAAAGATTCCCTGGAACTACCCACTGCAAGTTGCCAAACTGGCTGACAGGGTCAGCTGGCACTGGCCTGTTGGCCTTCCTTTCAGGAATTGCCCGATAGGCCAGTCCGAACCTCTGTGCCCGTATGGTGCATTAACTCGTATGCTTTAATACCGCTCAAATCATCCACCATTTACTCAGTTAAAAAAAAACATCGATTAAACATTTCGCTACTTCAAAACGGATACATACAATAGGTACAGTTAATTGTTGCTTTTACACGGAAGAGTATTCAAACATTCTGTCATATGTTGTTATTGTATATCTGTACCTTCCGTCAGTATGGAGTGTAGCCTTGCTACATTGCTACATTTTAACCCCATTTCGATAAATCGTGGCTCAGTGGAAATCTCTTAAACTGTACACATGCAGGCGGCGCAGCTCTTCATGGAACCAAGCCTCCCGGAGCAGTGTGAATTAGCAGAAGCTCAAGCCAGTCGCTTGAGTCAACTGGGGCTACTGCAGTGCGCGACGCGCGTATTTGATGAGCTTTTGCTGACCTGACCTCTAGAGGGCGCAAATTACCGTTTTGCCTTCTGTATTTGCTGTGCACACGTGTCAGGGTTGGAGTAGTCGTCTTGTGGACTTTTTCGATATTTCTCAGTATTATATAGCCCTCATAGGTGAGGGAAAGTGGAGGGGGGGCTCCAACTTTAAAAAAGCCCTCTGATTTCTAGGTAAACAAGCTGATAAGCATTGTTCACCAACTTGTCTCCATCTCTGCCTCCTTCCAGCTCGCCCACCACCCTGATTGGCCACTTTGATTTGTTCCGTTCGGGTCTAGCAGGCCGCCGCACACCGTGCTCGCCATTCTGGCTGAGCGGGTGACTGCCTGCAAGTTCACCTCCCTGGTGAGACCCTCCTGGGCCATTTTCATTTTATTTTTCTGATTCCTTTGTGCCCCTTGCCCCCCGTTCATTTCTCTCTCCGTGGTTCCATTCCACTTCCTTCCCCAACCTTCCTCCCATACCCAAACCCGCCCACCACCCTCATTGGCCTTTCCATCCTTTCATTACTGACCTTCCCAGGGGCCAGGGCAGCCCCTGTGGCTAAGCGCCCCATGGTAAAGGGTGGCTCCCATAGAGGCGGCTCCTGGCTGTGTCTGCAGGTGTCTGCAGGGGAAGCCAGTTGCCAGCCGTCAACCGGCAGCGTCTAACGAAGGTAGGAGTGGGTCGGGTTAGGTATAGAACCTTACCCTACCCTACAAACCTGTCCATATAGGAGACTCTCAAATCTAGTTGTGTTCTTCTCCTGTGTTTAAAATTGCATTGTGAAAGTAGTGCCATTCTTTGGCTTTGCCTCCTGCAAAGCACTAATCTCGTGGACCTTTTTACCACTATCTTAGCGCCTGTCGTCTCGTCCAATTGTCAACTTGTCTCTCTGTCTCGTCTGCTTGCTCTCTGCTCTGTGCCCTTCTCTAGTGTTCTCCCCCCCTTGCCACTACCTCCCTCTTCTCTCCTCACCCTACATACTCTATGGTGCTCTCTGTCTCTCTTACCTTTCCTAACTGCTTCTCTATCAACTATCCTGCCCTCCTCACTAAACCTCGTAGGAAGAAGTTTAAAAAGGACGTCCTGGTGTCCAACCCAGGCTTCCCTAATGCTGACACATATACCAGTGTCTCCTCCGGGCAAACTTTCACTGACATCCTCTTTGTCGTTCCCTCGCCAGGCCTATGGACTCTACATATGGTCTCTGTGCTCTCTCCCTTCTCTTCCTCTCCCATTAATGGTGGCACCCGGTGGGACGCCCTCCTGGCCTCCTTCCACTCCTCTAAGGTCATCATTAATGTTTACGTGAACGGTACTGTCTTGGTCCAAGGCCCCCAAGCCAACCTCCTCCTCTTTGATAGACGCTTCCCGCGCCTTATCAATTTCCTCTCTTCTCCCGCTGTCCCCTCTCTCCTCTCCACAGCTTCCTCGCCCCCCCCTGCTGTCTCCTCCTTGGCTACCTTGCCCTCTCCTCCTTCCTCTTCTGCCCCCCCTCAGGCTTCTTCTACACCCCCGCAAGGCACACCTCTGATTTGTAGCCATTCCAGAAGTCTTTCAAGGATGGCAACCTTCTCCATATTGCCACTCTAAACTCTCGCTCAGCCGTCAAACACTCCTCTGACATCTGCCACTTCCTGGAGGAATTTGACCTTGATGTCCTCGGTCTCACTGAGACATGGTTCACAGCCAGTTCTCTCAAAAGCTTTGACACTCTGCTCCCTGATGGCTACAAGTACCTCTCCACGCTTACACCCAACCGTTCTAGAGGGGGTGTAGCCCTGATCTTCCCTGAGTGGTTTCCTGCCTCTGTCATTCATATGCAGGCCTACTCCTCTTTCGAATGCCTCGTCTGCAGGCTCTCTCTCTCTCCTGGCCATTCCCTTACTGTCGCTACCATCTATCTGCCACCTGGTCAGATCTCCCCCTTCCTCTCTGAGTGGGCCGACCTCTCCTCTTCACTCCTGGTCTCAACCACTCAACTCCTCCTTCTTGGAGACTTCAACATCCACCTGGATGCCTCATGTCCTTCCACTGGACTCCTTTGTGACCTCTGTGACTCGCTCTCACTCTCTGTTCTCCCCTCTGACCCGACTCACCCTGCACAGCGCACTCTGGATGTTCTGATCTCCTCAGACCTTCCCCTTTCCATCTCTCTCACCACTCCTCTCTCCTGGAGTATTCACTTTCTCCTTTCCTCCCACCTCACCCTCTCTATCCCTCAGGCCAAGCCAACTCCAACAATGACACCTACCTTCTCGGTTATCCGACCCATGAAGCGTGTGTCAGCTGAGGCTTTCGCCACCACTTTCTCATCCCCCTCCACCCTTGCCTGACTCACACTCTGACTCAGCCATTTTAATGCTCCACTCTGCTATATCTGATACTCTCAATGTTCTTGCCCCTGTCATGAGGATCCGCTTGAAACCCAAAGCCAAATACACCTCTTGGTACGACTCAGAACTCGTTTCCCTTAAACGCAAGTGCAGGGTGGCTGAGAGAAAATGGCGCACTTCCTGTACATACTCTGCCAAACTGGCCTGCCGCCTACTCCAAAGGCAATACCGGCTCTCTGTCCGCACCAAGAAGAGAGCTCACATCCAAGCCTGCACTGCCCCCCTGGCAATCCTTGCACTCAGGGACTGTTTCGTAACCTTACAGCCCCTACCAGCACTTGACACCTGATGTCTGCACTTACCCTTGCACTGCCACCAGCTGGCTGCACTTGTATTTATTATCTTTATTTATTTATTGTCTTTATTTATTTTACTGTTATCCTATGTACTGCACTGTCCCCTCCCCCTGCACTCCCCCCCTGCACTTGCGCAATCTGAATGTCACCGGGCCTAGTAGGATCGTTGTATCTGTCTCCCCTCTGACCCCCCAGCCTTGTCGCACCATGAAACACTTGTGTATAGGCGCATTATAAATATCATATCATATCATCCAGATAATGTGTCGGCTTAGTGCTGCACTTCCAATTTGCCTGCTACCTACTTGACTTTGACAGTAAACCTTGTGCTACACCTGCAACTTGTCTGTAACCATCTTGAGAATATCGTGTCTGCCTGGCGTTGCACGTTTAATTTGCCTGTAACCCACATGATGATGTTGAGCTTTGTGCCATACTTGCAACCTTCCTGATTTTGACTCTTAGCCGTGTGCTACACCTGTAACTTGTCTGTAACCATCCGGATAATGTTGTGTCTGCTTCATGCTGCACTTGCAATTCGCCTGCAACCCACATGATTATGACTTTTAACTTCATGCTAGACTTGCAACCTTCCTGATTTTGACTCTTAGCCTCTTGCTACATCTATAACTTGTCTGTAACCATCTTGATAATGTTGTGTCTTCCTCATGCTGCGCTTATTTGCCTGCAATTTACATGATTGACTTTTTAGACTTGTTTTAGACTTACAACTTGCTTGCAATCTACCTGATTTTGACTCTTAGCCTCGTGCTACAACTATAAACTGTCCCTAACCTACATGTTTAATGACTCTCAGCCTCGTGCTGCACATGTAATTTGCCTGTAACTGCATATCCACTGCAACTAGCGCCGTGATGCCTCTGGGCTTTGTGCGCTGCTATACATACACAATAAATAAAAACATTGTGCCCCCAACCGCCAAACACCTTCTCTCAAAAATGCCAATTTTTTCTGTTTAGGACTACACCAACTAGCTACAGATAATTCATTACACCCAATATTCACAGGCCACGTCCTCAAAAAAGCCCAACATTGCCATGCACTGCACATGAGAGATCGTCTTTCCTGCCTTTACCCTTCTGATCACTTAGGAACTATGCAACATCCTAAGAATTTTTTAAAGTTTAAAATGTAGTTGATTTCACAAGGCAAAAGATAACTCACTTCTTTGAGCTCAATTCATGCTTCAATTTACAATTTACTGGCAGGACCATCTCAGCCCATCATTCGTCCGAAGTTAATACATTGAGTAGCATTCATTTCGGTGGCAGTAACATTTGCTCTGTGCGGCAATGCAATGGCACACGTCTTTGGTAGCAAGCCTTGTATATCAAGGTTTTTAAGGACATCTTCAAAAATATGTGTTTGCGTTATGCAAAGCAGCAGACATAAGTGAAGCTGAAAAAAGGCCTTCAAGTATGTTCATTCAAACACATTTTGTATATAGGAAAAAAGCATGAAAACATGCAAGTATTCCTGAAATATATACCATGGTGTGCATTTGCTAAATGGAAAATGGTGTTAATAAAAAGCAAATATCTATCTGCCATCCCCACAGCAAAATCCTGCTTACTTGTTGATCAGATATAAATCAATGGAAATAAAATTCGTCAAAGTCAATTAATGACTGCAGAAGATGTTCTTGAAGAACTTTCCCTTCATAAATATCTGTGTAGGATAATGGACATTAAACATTACATTAAAGTGTGGGGTACATTTATCAGCCCAGCAGAACTTCCCCTATATGACCAAACTGCATTTTCAGCAGTTTCATGAAGAATGGCGGCACTGGCTCTGCTGAGCACTTATTCCCTTGCATCAAAACTGTATTTAGCAGTTACCAAAAATAATGGCTGCACTGGCTCTGTTGAGCACATATGGGGCGAGATGAAACACAGAACACCCTGAGAATTGCTGCAGTTATTTTCTTCCTATGCACCAAAAAAGAGGAATTCAAAAGCAGCCTGGTGCAGCGCTGCTATGCTGAAATCTCAAGATTTCTAACTGAAAGAGAAAATGTTCTATGTTTAAAATGAGTGTACACTGATGCTATTTCGATCTTTTCAACATTACCCAGTTTGGTTGCTGATAAGACACATTCATGCCCATCTATTTTCAGGTTGTGCACCAGTAAAGGAGTTCATTCCTCACTGAATGGCATGTGTGTCAAGTAAAAACTGTAAAATAGCAGAGAAATTCACTCCCGGCCATACAGTAAGCGTTTACTCTTGCAACAAAGTGATGTTGGCAAAATTCCCCAAAAGGAGCTCGCTCTTTCTCTTTACTTATGGCAGTTTCAAAGAAACCTTGTTTTTGAACAGATTCCTGTGTGTTAGGAATTGACAAGAGCTATGGAAATGTTCAGAATACAGATGCGAGGAAAATCGCATTTGTAAATGACCAGCGAAAGTAAAAATGAACCCGTGTTTTACTGCTCTGGAGAGCAGTGAGTGGAAATTGTACCAGCTCAATGGAAATAATACTGTGACATGCCCTGAAACAAAACTATATATGTTGGGATGAAAAGCTGCCATCATATAAGTACATTGGACTCAGTGTACTGTATTTTCCCCACAAAAAGAACTTGAACCTCGTGGTTAGGCCCTGAAATTGCTTCAAAACATGTTCTTGCAGACAGGCACTTCTAAATGTTCCATCCCCTTGGGAAAGGAAGTTCCTTTACAGCGTGAATGGCCCAGAGGCGTGAGATGTGGCGACTTCATCAGACATAGTGGCATTGCTACAGAATGAGACAATGGACTGCCCTGGCACAGAGGTGTGAAATCCCCTGACACCTCTCGTCAGCTTCAAACTGCTTAACATAAAGGGGGATTCATAGCAACTCCATGGCCAGTTGATCAGGGAAGGACATTTGCCGGGTGGGGGGGGGTTGGAATGATGGCCCATATTTGGAAACAAAGCCAGCCCATTTGATTTCAAAGACTGTTCACATCATGACATTTATTTCAGTAATCTAAAGAAACAGTAATGTGAAATTATGACCATTTTAAAAGTCATTTTTGTGCCTTTAAAATAAGACATTGTAGGTTTCTCTGACAGGTTGTGGGCGCAAACTCCAGTAAAATGTGATTTCTGGGGAAAGCGAACATGGTACAGTCTTGCATCGTAATGAAAATATGCCCAGTGGTAATATGTATATATGTAGAAAATTGAAGAATTTTAAGTTAAATGTTTTCCAAGGAAATGGCAAAAGATTGCCAGGATAACTAAACAGCATCGCAGAAACTTGGCGTGTGGACAGAAATGTTCCTTGTGAAATATGGTATTTGCCTATCTAATTTTTCTAAGGGTGATGTTTATAAAAATGAGCATTTTGTGTCATAACTGATTTTGGCAAAAGTAACTTGTGTAGAATAAAGCACATTGTTAAAAAAAACACCCACACTAAAACAGAGTAATTTCCTTTAGTCTAAACTGCTTACAGTGAGGCAGTGACAGTTATATGCTGACCTATCCGATTTGGAGGTATGTCTAGCTTACTTCTGCCCACACAATAAAAATCCTCTGATGTCATCCGGTCTATATAAGGTGGAGACATACAGACAGTGAGGACATAAAAAAATCCAAGATTCAAGAAAATCGAGCATTCAAAAATCAACATACAGAGATCCAGGCATTCCACATTCACCCTGCAAGATTCCAATTTCCAGTGCCAGGCCAGGGGTAGGTGATGGCAGATCAAGGCCAGAACCTCTTACCGAGGGTGAACCTCTAATCCAGAATTAAACCCTACAAAAATCCCAATAATTCAGGGAATAGGGGAAAAGGCTGCTGAATACTTTTGGGATTATCCTGCTTTTCCCAGCTACCTGTTTTGCCCAGCTGATGCGCCCAGCTGTCTACTGAGACCAGACTCTGGTTGCCCCGCTGTGCCCTAGAGGAGAGCCCGCTTTTTTCCAAGTGACCAGATCTGTGTCCCGTGTCTTGAGGCCCACCTGACTGTCCAAACTATTCCATTCAAATGCTTTTTGTAAGTATTTCCCTTCCCCAGTAACCAAAAATGGCATCCCTTGCTTTGTTACCTGGTATTATGTCCAATCCCATAGAAATCGTATAAATAATCTAGAAAAATCCTTAAAATTGTCTGAATCCTCTGTGTATCCTGTCCTTAGGAAAATCTGTGTTAATTGCCATGTGTTACCGCCATTCTTTCAAAATCATTTCAGTCCGCTATAGAAGTCCTTAGTACTATTTGGAATAAATAAATTATTTCCATATAAAGAGACACACGGCTTGAAGGGGTTAAAATTGCAAATTAACCTTTGTTGCAGACAGTGTCCCTCTTTTCTAGCCACTAAAATATAGTCTCAGTAAAACTTGTCATTTTCCTTTTAAAACCGATTTTCCCCATGGAACTGCTTTCATTTTAAAAAAAATCCTTTCCCTGTAAGAATACCTTACTGCCATCCATCCAGAATCACCCTTTCACTTTCATATCATATCTGCTATGTGCCTTTGTACCTTAGCATTATAACTGCATTCCGATTTTGTCTGTTTAGCTCATTTCCCAAGCCGTTTTTGCCATTTTAAACCTGTGAAACGTAGCAATTGCAATTTTGCCACTTGTGATTCTTGCTGCACTGTTTCTTTCCATAGTTGATTTTCTACACTGTATGCCCGTTGTGTTGTCCATTGCCTTGTAGCTTGCAAGTTTTCTTTCTTCTTTGATACAGCCATACACATTATTGCCTTATTCATTCAACCGCACATGTTAAACAACTGTTTAGTAAGCCAAGCCCACCTGGTGCCTTCCTGCTTGCCGCTCTGTTTCCCTACTTAAGGAGCCCCACAGCTTCTTTTCCTTTGCAGATGGGGAGCAGGTGCAAGTGGATCTAGGTCACTTGGCCTAAGCCCCGCCCCCCTGGTACCTTCCTGCCTGCTGCTATTTTTCACCACTTAGCAAGCCCTGGCCACCTGGTGCCTTCCTTCACCATCACTGTCTTGTGGCCAATGCTGGATTTGACTTTTATGGACTTCATTCACGGTGCGTCACTCTTTCTCAACTCTCAGGCTGGACTTCCTTTGCATCTTGTACTCATGGTGACCCTGAATCATGCTGTTCCCATCTTCATCTTGTATCCTGGCTTGCAACATTATGTGTTACTACTGACTTCTGGAATTGTATTCGCTCTCCACTCTTGCTTCTCCACTCTTTTTGACTTCTTACTCTCTTTTCTCTCCTCCTTTCCCTTCTCCCTTTTCCTATCTCCTCCCCTTACTTTCTTCTATGCACTTACTCTATCAGAATTGTCCCTGGACCTAATATGATATCAACCTTGTCTGTTTCCTCCACCCTCCCATTACTGTTTTTTTCCTCCCCACCACCCCTCCAGCACTATCTGAAATGTCATCAGGCCTAGTATGATAGTCACTTGTTTTGTTCCTCTCCTCCCTTTCTGCACCCTTCTCCCTCACCTTTTGTTTTTCTCCAGCTCTACCAGAAATGTCATCAGGCCTAGTATGGTAGTCGCCTGTCTGTTTCCATTTCCTCCCCACTCTCCCCCTCCCTTCCTTATCTATGTTTTAGCTCTTGCACTATCTAAAATGTCATCAGGCCGAGTACGATAGTTAATTCCACATCCTTACTGTTCGTGGCCTGTAAGAATGTGGTTGTATTTTCCCCTGTTCCCTCCCTTGCCTTGAAGCGCTTTGAAACACATTGTGTATAGGCGCTATATAAATACACAATCATATAATTTCGAGTGCCGTTTTGCTAATTTTTCAAGGGAGCTCAATCCGATTTGCCTCCCATTCAGGGGTGGCAGGTTGGATTTTCGATCCGATTCTTGCATAGTATACCTTACTCCTTGCTACACCTCTCCACCCACACAAAACCTGGTTAACAGAGGTTTGAGGGAGTGTTGCAGGGGCAATGCTTAACTGTGATGCCATTTAAAAGTACTACCCACAAGTAATCTGGCTTTCATCAGTTGTGCATTGTGTATCCTGTACTAGAAGGTTAAACTAACTGTATTCTATAATTTTCCTGTGTAATTATCACCACACTGATGATTGCTGACCTATATTGAATGTGTTTGATTTTATTCATAATTTAAAATAAATAAATATTCTATCATTACACACTGGCCTGATTCATAGTCCATTGCAACACAGGGTGTACGTTGAGGGAGGTATGAGACAGGTTGGTTGCCTTCTTAAAGCTGAATCCAAATGCATACATTTTAAAGTGTTTTGATTGTGTGCTGCATCCCTGGCCAGTATAAAGAGTCCTGGTCTGGAGTGTGACACCCCTTTAAAATCCTTTATAAAGTGGGGGCTTGTTGCCAGGATTGAGATAAATGTTTCCACCCATGACAGCATAACACAACAGGCTAACCGTAGAGGTAGTGATACTTTTGTGGTTGGAAAGCTGTGTTATACTGTAAAAGCGCCTTCCCAAAACATAGACCCTAAGTATCAGACCTGTGTGTGAGAATAAAGTAAAATCAACCCTGAACTAGACAAAAAAGCAACAGAATACAGGTTTACCCTTTTTTAAATAATTTAATAAAGGAAGAACACTCTTCATAATGACCACAGTAGAGACACACATGGCTGGTCTGCACCTTCTGCACACATTATTTGTCAGTGGGGAATGGGCACAGCAAGCTGAGGAGGCCTGGCTAGGAGAAATGATGAAACAGGTCACCACCATGAACATGGATGTGTGGCAAGACGGTGGCCTATTACATCAAACCTTGAGCCAGTTGTATATGACTCCAAAAAATTAAAGAGGAGCAGATTAAAATGGTCAGAATCACAGCCTACCTATATCTCCACATGGGAGTTATGGAGGAAAAATTTGAAGAAAATAGAACCTTTGCATAAAACCAGTCTGGGCTCTTAAAACAAATCCAGACTGAATTAAAACAAGTAGAAGAGAAATTGAAAAAGAGCCAGGATTCCGAGGTAGAATTTGGAAACTACATCACACAGCTAAAAGAGGACTTGGATCTACAACAACAAAATAATTCAGAACAAGAGACCCGATTAGATACATTAAAAGTGGAGTGTCAGGAAAGGGTTGACTCAGAAACTGAATCAACAACTAACATATAACAGGGCCTGCTCAGAACAAACAACCATGTTAAATAATCAGATCAAAAAGTTGGAAGAGGAAAGTAATACATTCATTATTAAAGAACTCCACTTTCAATCAGAATTGTATGAAGAGCGCCAGAAGTTAGGCGCTATAAGGCAACAAAGGGATGACCTGACTGAACAGGTTGGCACACTGTATCAGGAAAAAGATGCCCTACACCAGAAAGTGTGCAAATTAAAAACCGATCTGGAGAGAAGGGAATCAGACCTTCAGGGACTGACTGGCATAAAAGAAGAATGCAAAAAATTAATGGGACATAGGGGACAGATGGAACTTGAGTTAGAGCAGGTCATAGAGGCTCAAAATGTGTAGAGAAAGGTTCACCTCCTGCAACAGAAATTATCTCACTGTTTCCAGGCCATACAGGCAGCACAAAAAGACAATCAGGCCCTCTTTGAGGAGAATAATGGACTCCACAAGCAGGTGGCGGCTCAAGAGCAGGTAATAGAGGCCATTGAAGCCTTGATAGCAGAGCAAAAGGCTCAGACCTTTGCCTACTAGCAAGAGGTAGGGACTGAGGAGAAACTAGGGAGGTTAGAAAAATAGTGTGCTAGATTTAATCAAAACCTGAGGCACCCCGAACAAGTAGAGAGGGACAGGTCCAACCCTGATCACAGTGTGATTCCCTCTGTACTAAGGGCCTCAAACCCATTGACCCCCTTGTATACTCAAGACACTGCTCACTTCACGTTTACAGGTTCACTTGAGCCTGAAACCGTGAGGCAGCCAGATTTAAATAGGCCTAACATGATTGAACAGGCAGGCCACCGCACATCAGAGATTGATGGGTGGGCATCCCTGTAAGGATTCAAAAATATTATGGCTGATGTCTCTGACCAGGAAGCCTTCTATGAGGATAAACTCAGGGAGTTAGACCTGTAGAAGTATCATCTCCAAAAGGACCATTTGGTTTCTTTGCAGAACAAAAAGAGCATGAATTGAGGCCTTAAAAGAGCATTTTAAAAACCTCCATCCAATCAGGGCAGTGGGGGGAACCCTCCACTAATTCTGGAAGCAGAGAGGAGTCAGAAGACTACTCTCCTGTGCGCCACATGGGAGAAGAAACCAGGCCCCACCATTCTGAGAGCTACTTACCAGCTCAAAGAATCAGGGAGGGCATAGAAGATAACGAGGGGCCTCAATCAGTAGCAGCTGTGAGTCTGAGGGTGAATGGACTCAGGTGAAGTGACAAAAGAAGGCCAATAAACAAAAGAGAGCTCTAGTGAAAGACCCCATTGGGCAGATTAAGGTTATTAGGAATTTCATGACCCTATATCATAAAAATGCAAAATATTCTGTCTGGGAGCATCTGGAGCTATACGAACAGATGATGGACTCTTAACATCAAAAATAGCCAGAGTTGCATAGACTATGCCAAATGGACATTCTTTCTGGAGTACTCCAGCTTCTGGACTGGAAGACCAAAACCATTCAAGGTGGTCCACTCATAAAGCGGCCATCTTGCAGCACTTGTCTGCCCACAGAAACCCCCAGGAGGCTCGCAAAGTGGCCTACAATCTGCAGTGCGGAGAGGATGAGGCCCCAAGAGAATTTGTGCAGGATCTAAAACACACCTTCACGCAAATTACCAGGTGGGTGCACATGAATAGTAGAGAATTTATAACCACCTATTTTCATGCGCTCCCAAAATATATAAGGACCCAGCTGGTAAGCGATTTTCACGACAACAGGACCCTGGACTGGGTAGTAGAGCAGGTTACCCAGATCGATGAGGTCCAAAAACCTGGTTGCCCCCATTTTGGACCTAGAAATGGAGGCCTAAAAATACTCCTTCTCGAAACCAGACAAATCAGAGGCAAAGAAGGCCATCTGATCAATCAGCAGTAGGTGGTAGTCAGGTAGGTAACCCCACCAATATGACCTCTAACTCTGCAAATTATATCAGTCCTAGATATAAGGGCAATAGACCTATCTTGGGGTACGTGTGGACTCCCCAGCTCAAGAGGGGGGCCAACCTGCCCTAGGAAACATCCCTCCTAACTTCCGTCAGGAGGGAAGTAATCCTCCAAATCCCGGGTTAAGCTTTTTCCCCCGGTACCTTCCAAACCCCAACCTGCAGGACAACCTTCCTTACTCTCCCCGTTTTCAGGAGTCCAGACCACCCAATCTGGGAGAGGGAGGCCACGGGTGGAGGGTTACCAAGGGAATCCCCAATCCCCAGGGTACTCCGGCATAAGGGATAGTTACCCTTCCTGAGAACAACCTATGCTTGAGAAAAGAACCCCATACCAGCTGGAGAGGGTGTCCCAACTGGAGCGCCAGGTCCAGAACCTCACTCAGGATCTGAGTCACATGTTGAGGGCTCAACAGAGCCCTCAGATGTACATAGCGGCTCAGAACCCCTTAAACCAAGGGTCTGGCACCCCAGAGCAATGACGGGGAGAGAACATGACAACCCACGGGTTCCAGAGGAGGAGGCACAGGAGGAAGGGGGGTGCAAAACCCTAGAGGAAGCTTCCTTCCTCACCCGTGACAAGTCCCTGGACACCTCAGAACCGGAACTAAAACCTCATGTCCCTGAAAATCTGCAACCCAGGGAACAGAGGCTGGGTAGGAGAAACAAAGAAATCAAAAAGACCCATTTTGTGGAGGAAGTCAATGTCCTCCAGTTTGAAGGGGAAGAATCCTTTGAGGATTCTGGGAAGAAAATCTTCTCCGTCAAGCACGGGAGAATTCCTCCCAAAGAAAAATTGGTCCCAAGAGACCAGAAATTAGACTGGGTAGGTGTTGGGACTGATGCAGAATCCCCCATCCCTAAACCCCAGAATTGCCATCCAGAAAATGAAATATTGATGGAGGGATCCTCCCCACAAACTGCTTCTAGTGACTGGCACCAGGTAAGAGAGTGTAAGCACAAAAGTGATGGGTGGAAGGTTCTGAATAAATCTGAACCACTGCCATTGCTCTGGGCAACCTTCCACACCACCTTTTTTAGCCCGCCTGCGCCATTGCAAAAGGGGTCCAGCCATATGCACATCAGTCAGGTACTGCCACCAATGGTAGCAGCCCAGCCCGAACTGCTAGGCCAGGTCCCCTCTGCACGGAAACACAAGCAACCCCAGACATGTTTCGGCCTTGCTGGGCCTCCACAGTGAGGTGCAGCTTGGTTCCCTCTGGTGCAGCGAGCAAGGGATCCACGTCTGGGCATACCCTCTCAGGTATGAAGGGGCAGCACAGGGCTAAGGGAAAAAGGGGATTCCGAAATCTCACATATTTCAGGATGCCAAAGTTTTGTTACAGATTCCCAGATTCCTGCACAGAAAAATGTCCAAATTTCTACAGCGTCAGAGTCCAAAATAAAGAAATTGACTGCCCAGCTTCCCCAAAATGGCCATTACCTTTGCCCCTTGGAGGAGAAAGAAGGTAGATTCTACGCCCCCTTCCGAGTGCAAGGGCAATGCGCATTTTCAGCACTGGTGGACACTGGATCCCAAGCCACTCTTCTGTCAAAAAGGGCCTTTGAGCAGCTAAATTCAGGAAGGGTGGAGAGATACCAGATCCCTCTCACCCCTCTTCCTGGACAACTCCAGAACTTCCATTGTGGAGACTGCGGATCTGGAAATTAAAATTTGGCAACATAAGGTGAAAAACCCGCTTATAGTCGTGACTCCACAGGGGACCCTATGTCGATTAGGTAATGACCTCCTCCAGACTGTGTAAATAAGGTCCTCTAGACTCAAAGTAACCAGCCGATGAAATTAAAACAACGTGTCAACCATGTCAGTTTAAATGGCACATGCCACATGGTTGAACAAAAATCTGATCAAATTGAGTTTCATTTCCAAAATAATCAAATACCTGACATTACAGTAATTGATGTAGGACAACAAACTGGGCATGGGAACTCCTCTCCATTCTTGAAAATCAACCTTCCTTCCCGTTTCCAGTTTCAAGTGGCATTCCACACTGGAAGGAAATACCTTGAAATTTTATACCTATTCTCAATCTAAAAATCGAAATCCTTTAGTCAAAAGTGATGAAAAACCAGCTCAAAGCTTAGCTGACATTCAGAAAAGAAGAGAACAGTTGTTCCTCCTTATTCAGTTAAATGAGGGGAAGGAGCCTGTTCTCGCCAGAGTGTGCTTGAACAACCGAAAGAGCTTCATCAGCAAAGCCATGTTCAGGAAACTCCCAAAAGATCCAGCCATTCCCACATTTAAATTGATTGAGAAGTGAGAAATGGGCCTGGAAACTCCCAATTCCAAACATCTCCTGCATAGCAGGTCTATGCTCAAATGTCCATATGTGATAAAAGCATAGTGCATAATTGTTGGGTCGTGCGAGATGTCCCTGCTACATTCTATCTAGGCAGTGACATTCTCAATCGGTTTGCAATTAATTTGGACCTTATAAATGACAATGCCTGGTCCCGACTGGAGGGAAATCCCATGTATTTTGATGATTCTGAAAAGGCATTTTGGTCATCTCAATTGCTGCCGTATGCAGTTGAAGCTCAAATTGGAGAGGAGGTCGCCATCCAAGGACGGCCTGACAATTCCCACTTGACTTAAAAATTAAAAGAGGACAGAAACTACAAAATCCAGACAGATATGTACACCTCAATGCCCATCTCCAAAAGCAGGGGTCGGGGTTAAACCCAACACCATTAGTCAATGTAGAACACAACCCCATTCCAATAGTGGTGGAGAACAGCGACCTCAGGAGTATTACTCTGGGCGCAGGCACTATTATTGGAATGGCGGTTGATGACCAGCATTTTTCCATGGATCTAGGAAATGAACTGATAGGACCAATCCCCAATGACTGCTATGACAATGACAATGACATACCACCGGAAAGGATTTTTACATGGCAAAGGGGGAATTTCCTGATGTACTCTTCTTGCCCTTAGGGAGGGAAGAGGTGACATGTGACATCATTAAGGATGAGTTAATCTTCCAGGTTCACAATGACAGCTTCTCCTACCTGAAACCCTCTGTCCAGGTCAACACCCTAACCAGAGACCTCTTGATGCGGCCGCTGAGATAGCGAAACCCAAAGTCTTTCCAGGATTCAGGCAACCTCGTTGATGCCTGTGAGACTGAGGAGCAAAAGCAAAAGTTGAAACAGGTGTTCTTAGATTTTCAAGATATCTTTGCTGTGGACTCGTACGACCGTGGTCGCACCGACATACATACTACCTCAATTCCCACGGACCCTGGAATGACCCCTGTGTTTGTGAAGCAATATCGCCTGGCTCTCGCATCTATGGAGTCCCTGAAGAAAATTATCAAAAACCTAGAGTCCTGTGGGATAATTCGTCCAGTACGCAGCACCTTTAATAATCCGGTGCTGGGGATTTTAAAACGAAATGGCCAATGGTTACCTCCAACCTCCTGATGAGGGCCATTATCCTCTGTGGAGGAAAAATTCAACGATTGTGAGAAGGCACACCAGCCTTTGCAATACCTCCAAAGTGAAATAATTTGGGCAGGAAATGTAAGTAATTTCAGAATTATCTCCTGAATTCTGTCCATGCAATGCTTTCCTGCGGAGGTCAGATATGGGCAAAGAAGAAGAGCCCCTCGCGCAAGGTCTGGCTGACTTGCATGATTGTGCCAGAGAAAATTGTCTTAAGGGTGAAAGTCTCAAAACCCAGGACAACATCGAGGCGTACCTGTATTCCCCACACAAAGTCTATGAAGAAGACAAGTGCGACGGGATGCCCACAGTTTATGTGGACGGGTGTTACTACCATGTTGACAACAATGGGGAAAAGGAACTGGTGGCCGGCGTTGGGAATGCCTGGATGAATGATGCCCCGGAACCCTCTGCTGCGTACAAAATTGGTACCCGCAGTAGTCAGGTGGCAGAGTTGATGGCAGTTCACCAGGACATCCTCACTGCCGTGCAATACCGACTCAATGAACTGGTCGTAATCACAGATTCGGATTATGTCTGGAATGGGTTCCTGGAGCACCTGATCAATTGGAAAACCAGAGGCATGCTGTCTGCAAATAACAAACCACTTAACCATGGCAAGCTCATACAGAATATTGATGATCTGTTCATCTCTAATGGGATGAAAATCTATTGGAAGAAGGTTAGGGGTCATTCCAGAATAGAGGGGCCTGACAAAACTGGAAACGACCTGGCTGATCAGCTGGCCAAAACCGGAGCCATCCAGGGGGATCTCCTTCAGATGGAGTCCCTGTTGGGGAAAATCTAGGTCATTGCTATCACCAGGTCCCAGACAAATGCTCAGAATGAACTCTCAACTGCCCAGTGGAGTAATGAGACCCCAGATGCTGATTTAATCATGGCACAAGAAGGGGATCCTATTATTGGGAAATTTTACCAACACATTGAGGACCTTGAGAACTTTCCTCTGACGTAAACTGATTACATTGGGAAAGAGGACCTCGGGGTGTTGATGAAGTGTCCCAAAATGTTCTGCATCAAAGACGGTTTGTTGGTAAGGATATCCATCTCTGGATGCGACCAGTGGGTGGTTCCTACTTCATTCCAAAGCCTGATGCTAAGTCACGCCCATGACACGGCCACAGCCGGTCATCGGGGGTTTCACACTACTCTAGAAATCTTGTATTTCTTGCATACTGGCCACACATGGGGCAGGACCTCGACCAATATTTCAAGGGGTGTCTTGTGTGTGCACAATTTCAGCCTACTTCACTCACACACCGAGCTCCCCTCCAGAAGAGGGGGATGACACTGCCTTGGTCAGATTTACAAGTAGATTTCATCGGGCCCGTGATTCGCTCCTCTAGGGGGAACAAGTACATGTTAACAGTAACGTGTGTGTTCACCAAACGGGTGGAATGTCTCCCGGCCCCAAATTTCAAGGGAGAAACAGCAGCTGCCCTGATGATCAACCACATCTTCTCGCATTTTGGCCTACCCAAAGGATTGAGTCAGACCGAGGAAGTCACTTCACCAGCTAAGTGATGACAAAAATGTTGGAGATACTTGGGGTAAAAAGGAAACTTCATATTGCATACCAGAAATCCTCTTGGGGGGGAGTTGAGAGGTACAATAAAACAACTGTGAGCATTTTGAAATATTTTGTGCCAGATTCTCGGCCAAGTTGGGACATCCGATTACCGCTTGTCCTGATGGCCATCAGATCTACACTATCTTCTGCGACCAAAATGTCTCCATTTGAGCTAATGACTGGACGAAAAATTGTGCTACCTCAGCATCTGCTCTATAGAACACAAGAGCAGACACTGATAAACACCTCCACAACCCATGACTATGTTGAGAATCTAAGAAAACACCTTCAGCATGCTTTTGCGTACGCTCAGCGGAATCTGGAGAAATCGGCAAAAGGAATACCAAGTAGGAGACAGGGTCTACTTGTACAATTTTCAGAGGAACAAGACTAAGGAGAGAAAATGTCTCCCTTCCTGACGCGGTCCCTTTTAAATTGTAGACAACATTTCACCTGTTGCCTACAGAATCCACATCCCCAAATGAGAGCTGTCAGAAGAGAAATGGGTCCACATTAACCAGTTAAAAAGTTGTCACCCCAGACACACTTTGCAGCTGATTGAGGAGCCAAAGGTAAGTCAAATAGAGGAGACATCTGGAGAATGAGAAAAAAAAAAGCAAAAGGGAATAGGTAGGTACATAGGTATATCTATGTAACAAGGAGTACTTTTCGTTGTTGTTATTGATCACGAACCTATGGTGTAAAAGTTCAAGCCTCTCTTTGCCTTGTTAAGTAATTGTTTGCTGATATTGTTCAAGTACTTTAATAAATGTAAATGTATGTTTTGTCCCACTGATGTCAACCTTCCCGGGAAGACTGTCAGTGAAAGATTCTAAAACCTGTCTTTTTCTATCTCCTATTAGAGTACTAATTCCATTCCCTCTTAGACTGAGGAGGACCTCCCCGGGGACCTGGAAAGGAAGAAAGGAAAGGGGGCATCGCTCTACACTCTCCAATGAAAGACAGAGGGAAGATCTGGGCGTGTCGCTCCACACTCTCCAATGAAAGACCAAAGATCTTGGCGTGCCGCTCCCAGATGAAAAAAGAACTCCACTGGATGAACCCCACTTTGCCCTACTCTCCCTCAACAAGAAGTCTCAGGAAATCAAAGGGCGGAATATGTGGGGTACATTTATCAGCCCAGCAGAATTTCCTCTGCATTACCAAACTGCATTGTCAGCAGTTGCATGAAGAACAGTGGCACTGGCTCTGCTGAGCACTTATTCCCTTGCATTAAAACTGCATTTAGCAGTTGCCAAAAATGATGGCTGCACTGGCTCTGTTGAGCACATATGGGGCGACATGGAACATAGAACACCCCGAGAATTGCTGCAGTTATTTTCTTCATATGCACCAAAAAAGAAGTATTCAAAAGCAGCCTGGTGCAGCGCTGCTATGCTGAATGCTCAAGATTTCTAACTGAAAGAGAAAATGTTCTGTGTTTAAAATGACTGCGCACTGATGCTATTTCCATCTTTTCAACATTACACAGTTTGGTTGCAGTAACTGTAAAATAGCAGAGTAATTCACTCCAGGCTGCATGGCAAGCGTTTACTCTTGCAACAAAGTGACACTGGCAAAGTTTCTCACAAGAACTTCTCTCTCTCCCTTTGCTTATGTCATTTTCAAAGAAACCTTGTTTTTGAAAAGATTCCTGTGTGTTAGGAATTGACCAGAGCTATGGAAATGTTCAGAATAAAGATGCAAGGAAAATCGCATTTGTAAACGACCAGGGAAAGTAAAAATGAACCCGTGTTGTACTGCTCTGCAAAGCAGTGAGTGGAAATTGTACCAGCTCAATGGAAATAATACTGTGACATGCCCTCAAACAAAACTATATATGTTGGGAAGAAAAGCCCCAAAATATAATTAATTTGTACTCTGTGTACTGTATTTTCCCCACAGAAAAAAACTTCAACCTCATGGCTAGGCCCTGAAACTGCTGCCAAACCTGTTCTTGGAAGGCAGACACTTTTAAATTTACCAGCCAGTTGGGAAAGGAAGTTCCTTTACGTTTAAAACATGAATGGCCCAGAGGTGTGGGATGTGGTAACTTCGTCAGACGTAGCAGCATTGCTGTAGCATGAGACAATGGACTGCCCTGGCACAGAGGTGTGAAATCCTCTGACACCTCTCCTCAGCTTCAAACTGCCTAAGATCAAAGGGGGGTCATAGCAACTGCATGTGCCAGTTGAACAGCGAAGGACATTTGCCTGGGGGGTTGGAAAGACTGTCCATATTTGGAAACAAAGCCAGCCCATTTGATTTCAAAGACTGTTCACATCATGACATTTATTTCAGTAATCTAAAGAAACAATAATTTGAAATTATGACCATTTTAAATGTCATTTTTGCGCCATTAAAATAAGACATTGTAGGTTTCTCTGACAGAATTGGCAAACGCCAGTAAAATGTCATTTCTGGGGAAAGCGAACATGGTACAGTCTTGCAACTTAATGATAATATGGCCAGTGATGATATGTGTATATGTAGAAAATTGTGGAATAGTAGATGAACATTTTCCAAGGAAATGCCATGTGGACAGACATGTTCCTTGTGAAATATGGTATTTCCGTATCTAATTTTTATACGGGTGAATTTTATAAAAATGAGCATTTTGTGTCATAAATGATTTTGGCAAAAGTAACTTTGGTAGAGCAAAGCACATTGTAAAGAAAAACACCCACATCAGAACTGAGTCACATCCTTCAGTCCAATCTGCTTACAGGGATGCAGTGACAGTTATAGGTGACCTATCCAATTTAGAGGTATGTCTAGCTTAGTTCTGCCCACATTGTAAAAATCCTCTGATTTTTATCTGGTCTATATAAGGTGTAGACATAGAGACAGTGAGGACATTCAAAAATTCAAGATTCAAGAAAATCCAGCATTCATACATCAACATCCAGAGATCCAGGAATTCCACATTCACCCTGCAAGATTCCAGATTCCATTGCCAGGCCAGGTGTAGCTGATAGCAGATCAAGGCCAGAACCTCTTACCCACTCTGAACCTCTAATCCAGAATTAAACTCTACAAAAATCCCAATAATTCAGGGGAAAAGGGGAGAAGGCTGCTGAACACTTTTGGGATTATCCTGCCTTGCCCAGCTACCTGTTTTGCCCAGCTGATGCACCCTGCTCTCTACTGAGACCAGACTCTGGTTGCTCCGCTGTGTCCCTAGAGGAGAGCCCCGCTGTTGCCCAAGTGACCAGATCTGTGTCCCGTGTCCCGAGGCCCAGCTAGCTGTCCAAACGATTCCATTCAAGTGCTTGTTGTAAGTATTTCCCTTCCACAGTAACCAAAAACTGCATCCCTTGCTTTGCTACCTCGTATTATGTCCAATCCCTTAGAAATCCTATAAATACCCTAGCAGAATCCTTAAAATTGTCAGAATCTTCTGTGTATCCTCTCCTTAGGAATATATGTGTGATTTCCATGTGTTATCGCCATTCTATCCAAATCATTTTAATCCGCTATATAAGTCCTTAGTACTATTTGGAATAAATTAATTAATTCCCATATAAAGAGACACACGGCGAGAAGGGGTTAAAATTGCAAATGAACCTTTGTCGCGGACAGCGTTCCTCTTTTCTAGCCACTAAAATATAGTCCCAGTAAAACTTGTCAGTTTCCTTTTAAAACCGATTTTCCCTGTGCAACTGCTTTCATTTAAAAAATAAATAAACAATTTTTCCTTTCCCTGTAAGAATTCCATACTGTCATCCATCCAGAATCACCCTTTCACTTTCATATCATACCTGCTATGTGCCTTTGTACCTTAGCATTAAAACCGCATTCCGATCCTGTCTGTTCAGCTGATTTCCCAAGCCGTTTTGCTATTTTAAACCTGTGAAACGTAGCAATTGCAATTTTGCCACGTGTGATTCTTGCTGCACTGTGTTTCTTTTCATAGTCGATTTTCTACACTGTATGGCCGGTCCATTGCCTTGTAGCTTGCGAGTTTTGTTGCTTCTTTGATACAGCTATACACATTCTTGCCTTATTCATTCAAACGCACATGTAAAACAACTGTTTAGTAATTCAGAGTGCCATTTTGCTCATTTTTCAAGGGAGCTCAATCCGATTTTTGGCTCCCATTCCGGCGTGGTATGTCGGATTTTCGATCCGATTTTTGCATAGTATACCTGACTCCTTGCTACTCCTCTCCACCCACACAACATTTGGTTAACAGGGGTTTCAGGGAGTGTTGCAGGGGCAATGCTTAACTGTGGTGCCATTTAAAAGTATGACTGTCATATTGTGGAGCCTGATAAGCAGGATTGGAGCGTGGGCATTCTAGAAGAGGAATACGGAGGTCGGAGAATGCGAGCGGCGGCAGTTGATGGAGGAGATCAGCGACAGTCTCATCATTCATATCCCCTTTGTAAACTTATAACTCAACGTAAATACAGTAGTTTAAAACCTCTTCTGTCCAACGTGAATACTTCACGTGGCGACAAGGACTTAACCCAGCAGCAGCTTCACTCGGCGCACAAGAGGTCCTGATTGTGCCATTTGAAATATGTGTAGCATCGGATAAGGTGAGGAGGCCATGCAAAACGAAATTTTGGGAGAAAGTGAAAAGAATATCATGTGCAGAGTGTGTGCCTGCATTCCATTAATGAACATACAGAAAAAGTAAGGGGGCACAGCAATAACTATTCCCAGCGTACTAGAGGAAAGCACCTCACTGCGTGTGACATCATCACGCGACGTGTGGCAGCCATTTTCGAGGTCCAGGCATAGCAAAAAAAGGGTAATCCTCACCACTCCTCTACTTCTTCGTCCCAATGAATTTATATTAAAATAAATGTTTTTGCGAGCAGTTCGGGTTGTCCTGCTTTACGGATTATCTGTAGGAAATGTAATGGCAGAGGTCATTTGGCCAAATGCTGTAGATCCAGAGGAAATAACATAAATTGAATAGGAAATGAAGAAAGTGACGACGGTGAGGAGTGTGTTGGCCAATCAGTGGTGACAATGATGAGGAAGTTAAAAATAGCCCAAAAGCAATTATCATGGTAAATGACAAACCAGTTACGATGATGATAGACTCTGAGGCCAAGTACACATTTTGAAACAGAAGTAGAGTGGAAGAAAATTGGACCAGAGTGGTTACATGAAGTAGACATTAAACACTGAGTGTATGGAGGAGCAAAAATCGACATCATAGGATGGTTTAAAGCTGTCCTGGGTTTCAAAGACAGGTCGGCAGTAGGAAAAGTTTGTTTCAAAGAGCGGAGCATCTCCATTATTGAGTTGGGCGCACCAGAGCTTCCTCAAAGTATGACTAGATGCCAGTGCTGAAGAATCAGTATAGGCAATAGAAGCAACTGATACAAATCTAGGGAAAATGAGCATGCATGTATTTAGAGATGGAATTGGATGTATGAAGGGTTTCACACATTGCATTCAAATTAAGCAAGGATGCAAGTCTGTTGTCCAGAAGTTGCAAATTGTACCAATAGCTATGACGAAAGAAATAAAGAAAGAACTATGTAATCTGGAAAGTCAAGGCATAATCAAAAGAATTGATGCTGCAGAGTGGGTCTCACCACTCGTGATCGTGAGGAAGAGTTCAGGGAAGATTCATATATGCATAGACTTGAGGGAACTCAATAAATGTATTGTACAAGAGAGACATCCACTGCCCAATATTCAGGAACTACTTGCGACGATGGGGTGAGCCAAAGTATTTTCTACATTGGATCTCACATCCACCTACCATCAGGTGAAATTACATAAGGAATCAAGACATCTTACTGCTTTTATTACACTGGAAGGCTTGTATCAATATCACAGAATGCCCTTTAGGTTATTTTTCAAAATATAATGTATAGAATATTTGATGGTGATGAAGGGGTCCTCTTCTTCCAAGATGACATCTTAATATACGCGGGTACCAAAGAAGAGCACAACAGGAGGTTGGATATGGTGCTTACCAAGTTGTACAAGGTAGGGATGACGATTAGCAAAGAGAAGTCAAAGATTAATAGAAAAGAGATTGAATATTAAGGTCATGTCATCTCGAAAGATGGGGTTGCACCAAGAACAGAACTGATGTCTGCAATTGAGGATATGGCTGTTTCCACGTCCAAAGAACAACTTAGGACGTTTCAGGGAATGGCGGAGTATTACTCTAAATTCATGAGGAATTTCTCAAACTACACAATAATGCTGAGAGAACTAATGAAGATGAACTGAAAGTTTGATTGGAGTAAAGAGTGTGAGGAAGAATTCTTGTACATTAAGAATGCTCTGGAGCGGATTGTGAAGCATTGTTGCTTTTTAATATCATTGTTTATATGAAAAGAATAAAGTGTTGTTGAAAAAAAAAAGAATGCTCTGGAGTCTATTCCTGCATTAAAATATTATGTGCGTGGGAGACGCACTGTGATTACAACGGATGCTGGCAATGTTGGTTTGGGGGCGGTGCTGACACAAATACACAAAGGTAAAGAACAAGTTATAGCATTTGCTTCTCGTTTGTTGAAAGGTGCGGAAAAGGCTTATGCGACGATTGAAAAAGAAGCTCTGGCTATTACATGGGCAGTGAACAAATTCAGAGGTTTCGTCTGAGGAATAAAATTCGATCTGCACACGGATCATAAACCATTAGATAAAGTATCTGGCAGAATTAGGAGATGGGGCTCTAGGTTACAGGAATTTAACTTTGAAATTTCATATAATCCTGGAGTGAGAAATTACACAGCGGATTGTTTGTCAAGATGAGCTAATCGCGAGGAAGATGACTGTGAACAGTGGTCGAAGTGCACAAAAAGAAGTAGTGGAACTATGTTCCCTGCTGGTTCGGCCCCGCTCCCCGCAAACCCCATCCCTGCTCCCCTCCCACACACAATCCAAACCCACAAACAAACACTCCTGCTATTTATGGGAATTTGCAGTGCACTGCACTGAAGTGAAAGCTTCAACTTCTTCCTACACTTTTATTTTAAAACTAAACCATTCTAGAACAGTTTCCTTTTAAAATAAAAATTTAGGAAGAGTGAAACTTAAAAATAAAAAGTATGGGAGCACCGCTCCCGCCCCCTTGGACCTCTGACTGTGAAGAAGAAGAGTTACAAGAAATAGTTTATGAGATTGATGAATCTGTCATATCAAAGCAGGAGTGGGCAGATGAAATGAAGAAAGATGTCAAAGTGATGTTCATGGTGGAGAATCTTAACAAGAAGGTGGCACCACTGAATACAATTTGTGAAGTGGGAGCTGAAGGTTTGTGGAGTGTGAGGGATGAACTTTCCATACAAGATGGCTATTTATTGAGAGGAGATAGACTGATTCCTCCTGAAGGTATCAGGGAGAAGATCATTCAAATGGGTCACAAAGGCCACCAATGCATTACCAAAATGAAGAACAGGATAAGAAGCATATACTGGTGGCCGGGAGGTGATGTTCAAGTCGAAAGACATGTCAGAAACGGTATCCTTTGCTGCAATAGTGATAAGGTGTGTGTGGGTGAGAAATATCTTATGGTTTTTGTTAAGGTGCCGGATAGGCCATGGAAGAGCTTGGCAATTGATATTCGAGGCCGAGTGTGGAGTAATGGTCAGCAGTCATATTGTGTGGTGATTATAGATATGTTGACGAGATGTGTGTTGGCGAGAGGAGTCGTTGAGTTTTTGAAGGAAGTGTGTGGAAGCGAAGGTTATCTGGAAGAGATCTTAACTGATAATGGATCTCAATTAAGTGTAGAGAGATGGGAGAATACTTGAGAGAGAAATCGATTGTCCACAAAACTAGCACCATATACCACCCAGAGATCAATGGTATTGTGGAGAGATATAATAGGGTGTTAAAAGAGGCAATTAGATGGGCTTGGTCTAATGGGAAGGACTGGAGAGAAGTAGTGAGGATGACGGTGGTAGTGCATAGATTCACGCCACATAGTACAACGGGAGTATCCCCGTTTGAACTGAGCAGGGGGAGGAGAGCAAACACCAAGTTGTTTCCAGGGTGGATGAGTAAAGTGATGAGTATGGAAGTTTCGTTGAGTAATGTGGAAGAGAGTATAAGGAGGAGACAAGTTAACAACAAACTCATATAAGACAGTGTGAAGTTTAGGGCAGCCAAAGTTCCTCAGTTGGGAGGTTCTGTGAGGATCAGATTGCCGCAAGCATTGAGAGTTAATGGAAGCAAGTGGTCTAAACCTATGGAGGTGATAGAAGTGTTCATGCATGCTGTAAGAACGAAGGATGGAAGGGTTTGTAATAATGGCAGAGTGATAGTAATGCCTGGTGGTAGTACTGTGGGGAGTGAGGATGGAGTGTGCAAAACTGGAAGTCACGTTTCCTTGTCAGATGTATCAGATACCCTAAAGATGAAGATGACTCTGGTGACATCAACTTCAAGATTTGGAAGGAGCTATCGGAGAACGGGATATCCGAAAGACTTTGCTGATTAAGGGGAGCTTGTGAAAGGAGGAGGATGTGTAGTATCGTGGAGCCTGATAAGCTGGACTGGAGCTTGGGCATTCTAGAAGAGGAATGCAGAGGTCGAGGAATGCGAAGGTCGAAGAATGCGAGCAGCGGCGGTTGATGGAGGAGAGCAGCGACAGTCTCATCATTCATATCCCCTTTGGATACTTATAACTCAATGTAAATAAAGTAGTTTAAAACCTCTTCTGCCCAATGTGAATACTTCAACTACCCACAACATATCTTGCTTTCATTCAGTTGTACATTGTGTATCCTGTGCTAGAAGGTTAAACTAAGTGTATTCCATCATTTTCCTGCATAATTATCAACACACTGATGATTGCTGCCCTATATTGAATGTGTTTGATTTTATTCATAATTCAAAATAAATAAATATTCTATCATTACACACCGGCCTGGTTCATGGTCCATTGCGACACGGGGTGTACATTAAGGGGGGTGTGAGACGGGTTGGCTGCCTTCTCAAAGCTGAATCCAAATTCATAAATGTAAAAGCGTTTTGATTTTGTGCTGCATTCCCCTGCCAGTATAAAGAGTCCTGGGGTGGAGTGTGACGCCCCTTTAAAATCCTTAACAAAAGTAATGGTGAACCCACATGTTTTTTCCACCAATCATCATGACACCTGCTCTGTACCACATAGAGATATAGTAAAAAAAAATTTCCAGCTAACATCGTTTGCATTTCAAAGAAGTTATGGCCATGGCCCGCTTATATTCCCCATCTCCACCATGGGATATTTCAGCCAGGATCTTGTTAAGTTCAAATGCCCTCACAGCATCAAACTGGAACACCCCTCCTGCTTCTGATGTGTGTGGCTGCCGGAGCAAATTGATGCCCCTGTTCATGACTTAAGTGGCCACGAGAGCAAATCATACTTTCAACGCAGTTACGCAATCACGGCCTGTTGCATCACATTACCCCATGCATCATTGTCTTTAATAGTCCTCTGTGGTACAGAGTGATTAGTGGACTCTTGCTCCTTTAAAATACTAAAACGCAAATTGGGCATTTTTTATTCTGTTATTAAAGAAGATTTTTTAGCCTCTAGGACAGCTCTTTTATAATGAATAACCGCAGACTTATATGTGCCAAGATGCACCTGCGTCATATTATTTTTCCAGGCATAGAAAGTTTTAAGAGTCAATGGGCCTCATTATAAGCTTGTCGGTACCGTAACAATGGTACCTGTAAGCTTGCCGGTACTGTTGTTATCGGACCGGCGAACTACAAGTTCTGCTTGCTGGTGCCTCCCGCCGGCCAGGACTGACCTGGCAGGCGCACCGGCACCCGCGAGCAGAGCATGTCGGATTCTGAATGGTGCCGGTGCATCTAACCTCTCCATTCCCATTGAGCCCTGAGCGGCTCAATGGGAATGGGAAGCATTTTCTTCCGGCACCCGCAAATGGGCAAATACTGGGTCTGGCGGGCTGTATGACCCATTCGCGGGTGCCAGAAAAATTCACAAGTTTGGCAGCAGCCTGCCGGTTTTACTGGCAAGGCTACCGCCAAACTTGTAATGAGGCCCAATGATTTCAAGAGTTGCAGTTCAGATGTAAACCATGCATTGCGCTTAGTCTCTACCTTCAGTATTTTCTTCTTTAACAGGGCTAATACATTAGCAGTTATTGCCAGTTTGATGAGAGGGCTCTAGATAGCTACTCAGGAGTATCTGCTTTGGGGGAATTTAGTAGGCTATGTAGCAAGTGTTCGATTTTATCCATACTGATATTTTTCAGATTGCGAGATAAGCTTTTACCCTTTAAGCGTTTAAGTTTTTTTGGAAATTCCGCTACAATGGTAAACTTTATGAAGCAATGATCAGACCAGTGGCAGGGTAAAACGGATACTTCCCTTGATCTTATTTTATGACCCGCTACCCAGTCCAGTATGTGTCCCAAATTATGGGTTAGTTCATGGATAAATTGCTTGAATCCAAAATCCTCCAAGACATTTTGGAGTTCACTTGCATCAACATCTTCCTTATGATTAAGCCATAGATTAAAATTTCTCATAATCAGATAATTCGAATTAGTCTTAAGGGAGAAAAGGAGAAAGCTGGAGATATTCACCCAAAAATCTATGGTTATAGGAGGAGGTTTATAAATCAAAAGTACATTCAATGTACTTTCAGCATTTAACCCAATTTTAACACAGAGGGAATCGACACCTTCCATGATATGTCCCTTAGTCTCCCATATGTTAAAGGACAATTTATGAATAAAAGCAAAACCCCCACCCCTGCCCTCCTTCATATCGCTTCTGATCATCCCATATCCTGCAGGGATAGCCAGATTGAGAGAAGGCCCTGCAGCTGCATGTGCCCATGTTTCCGAAATGGCGCATACATCTATATTATTTTCTTCCAAGTGTGTAGCAATCTCAACAGCATGCTTCACCAGTGATCTGGTGTTCGAGAGAAGAAATGTAATGTTTGATTGGGGGTGATCAACCTTTTGAGCCTGGTTTCACTAACCATTGCTTCATTTATTATGTTGGTAATAGTTCCTATGGATTCTCCTGTAGAGGGAGTACTAATAGTGGGTTTATTTGTGATCACAGCAGTTAGTAGCAGGGAGATCCATTCGAAGTATTGAGCTTGGGCAGGGGGGCTTAGTAGGGAGAGTAGATATAATGGGGGCTAAACCCTCCTCTACATAATCAATATCACAAACTTCTAACATATTACACAACTCATTAATGACATTTAATGTATTAAGTAGTGTGTTCATTCTGGTAACAGTCTGTATGTGTGCAGATTGGTGCTTATCTAACGTACCTATGGCAGTAGCGATTGCTGCAAGTACCTCGGCTATGCCCATCTCTGTGGAGAGCGAGAAGCACTGCCAGACTGTCCCTGCGTGGACTAGCGCAGACTAGCTTGTCCCGTGCACGCAGGCACGTTTGCGCCGGGTTTGGGGAAAAGTATGCATCAGAGAACTACAGATCTTTCTGGGATATGTAGTTCTGAGAGGCTTGCAGTGCGTGCAGAGTAAGAAAATGCTCTGTACCTAATCGCACTTACTACGTTACACAAAGTTAAATAAAATGAGACCCTACCAAAAAATTAAATGCACTTTCTGAACTAGCAGCACAATTCATTATAAAAACAGTTTTAAAATGATTAAGAGCACAAGTATAGAGTGCGGAATAGCAGCAATTAGTAGAACCGTCAGTTCTGCCTGCTTATAGCAGTGACAGTAGTCCAGAAGAAACTGGAAGGAAGGAGGAGATCTTTAAGATCTTACAGAACAAGGAGGAGAATAGCGAACAATCGAACGTAACCACAGACATAGAATGAGAGATTAAGAGATGGAAAGGAGAAAAGGAGAAAGCTGGTGAGATAAAGCTCGTACAGAATGAATGGATGGGAGGACAGATATGGCTCAAACTTGATGGGAAAGGTATTGAAGTCAGGCAAAGGGAAGATCAAGACGAACAGGATAGAAAAGACGGGGAATGCAAAAACAGACTAAAAGAGGATGAGCATAAGAGAAGGAATAGACAAAAGTGAGAACAGGTGTATCAGGAAGAACAGCAAAAGAAGGAAGAAAGGGCGGAAGAGCAGAGAATGTCTGATAACAGGCAGAGAGTAATCAAAGAACGGGAAGACAAGAAAGGAAGAGAGAAGAGGAGGAAGCACAGAAATTAAGGGATAAAAGGATGCAGAGATAAAGGGAAGAAGACGAGCGAAGGGCAAACTAAAGGAGGGAGGAGAAAAGACAAGAAGAGGAAAAAGTTGGATGGGACGTGAGAAAGCCAAAGGAGTTAGACGAAGAGATGGAGCAAAAAAGAAGACAGAGGGAGTGCAATATTGATCGCATTCAGAAAGATTTAATGGAACCGACTCCAGTAATGTCATGGAACAATATAGAGGAGTTCCTCCCGTCACAGGGAGCAATGTCAGGGCCATCTAGGGTAGACCGTGAAGAGAATTCTGACACAGGGAGCATCAGATACAGGATTGATAAGGCCTATCAAGACTTAAGGGACGGTAGTAAATTGGGAGGCCGAGGGAAGGGAGATCAATCCCTGGTCATTCAATCAGGAAGCAAAGTAAGAGTCCCATTCAGTCTTGAGCATAGAACCTTGTCCTTAGACAGGCTAACTTTAAATAAGGGTGAAGGGGGATAAAAGCCATACCAGCTGGGGGTTCGATATGTCAGACGAAGAGATAGAAACCTTCCGAGTGGAGGAGGGAGTAAGTACATGCGGTCCCGGGGGATGTTTGCAGACAGATAAGGAAGTAAAATGGTCTGTTCTAGAGCAGCCTAAAGATAGGACACCAGATCCCATAGCAGAACCAGAACGTCCTAAAGGACAATCTCATAGCGAGAAGGGAGAGCCATATGTGAGCAGGCTGAGGTCATTGCCAGGTAAAAGGCGACCAGGAACCTTTGTCCCCACTATGGATAGGCAATCAATGGGAGCTGATTGTGGATTTGGGTTCACGCAGTTCCCTTTATTGGAGAAAGGAGGGGTGACACCGCAGTATATTCCATGGCCACAAATGGATAAAGATAACTTCAGATGCAAACTTCCCAGTTCAACGGCAGGTGCAGGAAAATGGATCTATGAGCTAGAGAAAATGACAGGAGGATATACTATAGCGATAGGGGACATTAAGGGTCTCCTAGCAGCCATTCTTGGGGAAAGGGCTGATGACGTTTGGACAAGAGCAGGATATGCAGGTGTCACAGGAAAAAACACAGCGCACGCTCGAGCACCATTTAAAATGTGAAGATCAGGTGTCTGGAGAGCGCTTAGGGTGCAGTATCCTGATACATCAGATATGGGTGCAATTATGGCACGTAAGATGAGAGAAGAGGAAGATCCACTTGCTTACATTCAAAGTATTCAGGAACGGTGGACTCTTGAAATGCGGGAACCGTCGGGGAAGACAGTGGCAGCATTTTACCACATTTTATGTCAGGGATTGCCAGAATAGGTACAGAGACAGCCAGTGGTGGAAATGAAAGAAATGTGGTTGGGGATCCCACAACACAAGGGCCGGGGTGGGGGAGGAGTTGGGAGGGAGGGCGGTGCCCTATGGGGCGTGGTCTGGAGGAGGTGGGGCTCGTAGTGTACATCCAAAAAAAAAATAAGAAAATGCCTGCAACGGCAGCATTGCCTTTTACCGCCGGCTTTGGCACTGGTGTGTAATGCACAATGCTCGCTTCATGTACAACTGAAAGGAATCAGTTGTACATGTAGCAAGCATTGTGTATTACACACCTGTGCCAAACCTGCGGTAAATGGCAATGCTGCCGTCGCAGGCGTTTTTGTTTTTAAGTAGTCCAGCGCCGTTCATAGTCTTGGGCGGCTGACTCTGGCCGGATCCGAGATCAGGCTCCATTTCTGGTGCCGGATCTTGGATCCGCCGAGAGCCGGACCAATGACCAGCACTGGAGACAGCTCAATAAACTAGTGGGAATGGAAGTGAAGTCATGGCCAGAAATACAGTTGGCCATAGTGCATCACTGTCAGCTGTTGCAAGAGAAAAATAGGAAGAAGAAGATGTTAGAAAACTTGAGGAAGCTAAGTTAGTTAGAAGAAATTGTAAAATTATGCCATAGAAGGGGCGGTGTTGACGAACGGAAAAAGATTGGGAGTGCAGCAAGCAGTGGGTGCATCACAAGTGTATAATTAGCATCAGATGGATCAAGGAGGAAATGGGTTTGTGCCATAAGGCAGAGGAACGGGCTGCAGAGGAAGAGGTGGTTTTCAGAATAATACAGACGGTTTTCAGAATATGCAGAATGATAATCAGAATGTGCAAGGGGGATTTAACCAAGGGGGGCTTGTCAAAAGAGCTCCTCCTGCATGTTGGACATGTGGAATGACAGGGCACATCGCATGCATGTGTGGGAGCCAAAGTTATGTACATAATGGCCAATTCTCAAGAGGGGGGACAGCTTATCCTCTAGCATATAGCTCAGAGGCTAAGGACGGTTGCGCCCAAGATCAGACAGTGTATCAGGCACAAGCACCGCTAATGCAACAGGCATTGCAGCCACAGCAAGCACCATTGAATCCACCACAAGGGCAGTCGCAGCACGGACCCATGCAGATCCAGCGGAATGCAAACACAGGACAGCGATTGACACCTAGTGTAGGGGGTGTCACTGTGGTGGGAGGAAGTCCTTTCACAGGTTCAGGCATATGCATGAATCCACAATAGTACAGCTCACAGGGCGACTTGATGTGTTCAGTACTATCAGTGACACCAGACCCCCAAGAGGAACCAACGGTTGATGTGACGATAGGCTGCAAATCTTTTTCTTTTTTAGTAGACACTGGGGCTACTCGTTCATGTATACAAGAGGGAAAATATCCAGTGTCGGGGAATGCCATGAATTGTGAAGGATTCTCTGGAGATACAAGTCAAGTTCCTTTTACTGACGAATTACCAGTCTCCATAGGTGAGTGTGACATGCCTGTTCCATTATTGTATTCAAGGCAGACACCCGTTAACATTTTAGGACAAGATTTAATGACAAAGCTTCAGATGATGATTTCTTTTACTGATAAAGGCATAGTGTGTTCTTGGTGAGTAATGCCAGTAGAGCCAGAAGTCTTTCTTTATGGGTTATGCATTCTGTTGACATGGCTACCTGACTTAGTGGGAAAGATCATGAGAATACCTGATGTATTTTTGTTCAGGCCACAGATATGTATGGACCAAGAGGGGAGACAGACTATTCCCCTAGAGTTGAATGTAGCCATAGTGAGAGGGGAAATGGTAATGCTTGAAGGAACCAATGACGAGGGCAGGCCATCGAAAACCGTGATTGCCATTGGGGAAGGGTATAGATTGACGTCACTGAGGAGGATATGTTTAGAGATGATCCATCAGATGATGAAGTGATATTCGAGATGAGTATTACATATTGGATCAGAATAGAGAAGAGAGAGATCCCACAGGGAATGGTGATAGTGCTGCAGCGTCCACCATTTTCTGATGAAGACTTGGAAAAGGTACCAAACTCTTTATGGACTACAGGCCCTTATAACTTAGGCCTATTGAAGGGGTAAGGGAGGTTAAAATTAAGCTGAAACCAGGAGCAATTTTACCTTGAGCAAGAGAGTAAACCATGTCTCGAGAGGCGGATGAGGGTATTTTTAAGATTATTTTAGCACTGATGGAACAAGGTATCTTAGCGACATCAGAGCCACTGTGTAATACCACAGTGTATCTGATTAAAAAATCAAAGGGAGGGTCGTGGAGATTCATACAAGATATGAGGCTGAATGTAGAGGCAGAGTTACCTTTAGTTCCCAATCTGGCGACAACATTGTGTAGTATCCCAGCAGAAGCACAATATTTTACATTGATTGACTTGAAAAATGTGTTTTTTTTAAATCCCATTGCATAAGGACTTCCAAGACCTTAAGCCATTTACATTTTGCCAAACTAGACTGAAAAGCACTCGTTTGCACCAAGGGTACTGTGATTCTCCATCGATCTTTAAGAGGGTGCTCCAGATGGATTTAGGCAATATTGATTTAAAAACCGTTGTGATAAAGTATGTAGATGATATTTTGGTTTGTAGCACAACAGAAGATGAGTGCAGACAAGACTCAATTCAGTTAATGACTATCCTAGCAGATAAGGGATATAAGGTAGACAAAGAGAAGTTGCAATATTGTCAAGAAGTGTTGTATATAGGCCAGTTAATCTCACATGAGGGGAAGGGGGTCACACCTGAGAGAGCTGAAGCAATCATAAAAACGGCAAATCCACACAAGGTAAAACACATGCAACAATTGTTGGGATTATGCAACTATGTTAGAGCGTGGGTGTGGGTGTTTGATTATAGTTTATACACAATACCCCTTTTGCAGGCTCTAAAGAGTGAATAAGGAAAAATAGAATGGACAGAGGAAATGGAGGAAGTGTTTGAAGAATTAAAGAAAGCAATTTGTACACCTCCAGTTTTAGGAATTCCCAATTATGACGAGGAGTTCTTTTTATTTTCACATACAAATGGGACAGTCATGACAGCAGTACTTACACAGAGGACTACGTTAGGGTATAAACCTCTGGCATATTATAGTGGGATTCTGGATCCAGTTATGAAAGGGCACTTTCCTTGCGAACAGTCACTGGCAGCAGCTGTGTTCAGGATCGAGAGGTCTGCCAGTATTGTGATGGGGTGTTCTATGACACTCTTTGTTGAGCATGATTTGTTTGCCATTTTGGAAAAACCTAAGGGTACATTGACATCTCAGAGAGCTTCTGCATATGACATGGTTATATCTAATCCAGGAATCAAAACAGTCGGGTGTAAAATAGTGAACCCTGCCATGTTTGTAGCCGAACCCATGGTAGAGGGTGAGCATGTGCATGATTGCGTGAACTACGAGGAATTCTACAATGACATCATGCGCGTTAAGGAAAATGCGTTAGTCAGGAAGGATATTATTTTGATTGATGGTTCTTTCAAAAATGTATCAAACTAGTGAAGAAAGGCATTCTGGTTCAGCTGTGGTGAAACAAAGATCAAATGGTGAATTTGAGGTGGTAGCAAGTGCAAGACTATCGTCTCACTTTTCAGCTCAAGTAGCAGAATTAGTGGCACTTGATGTCACGCTCATAAATCATGCAGGACAGGAGGTGGCGGTGTACAGTGACTTTGTCTATGTGACGTCAACCGTTCATGCAGGGCTAGCATGTTGGAAAATGTGGGGCTACCTCCGAGTGGACGGCACTCCAGTGCAAAGCGCTGCATTGGACAGACTTATTTAGGCACTACAACTCCCAGTAGCCATTGCAATAGTTAAATGTGCAGCACATACTAAGCAAACTGACTTTATCTCTCGTGGGAACGAAGCTGCAGATGCAGAGGCCAAGAGGGTTGAATATTCACCAGATATTTCAAGTTTTGATACTTCAGATGTAAAGGAAAAAGTAGTCATGATTATGACAGTAAATGAAGGGTTTAATCATTTATCGAGAACACAGTTGATGGAAGTTCAAGGCAGTGCACCACAGGAAGAGCAAGAGCTGTGGAAACGAAGGGGGTGTTCTTTATCCCCCTCTGAAGCATTATGGTGACAGGACAGCACTGGAAAGCTGGTGATGCCAGTAGCCTTGTTAAGGGTAGCGCTTGAACAGCTGCACTACCCTGTGCATGTAACTAGGGAGAGCATCACAGCAGCTATTGCAGAGGACTGGTTCATTCCAAACATGTTAGAACACGTTGCATTGTAGGTAGTAAATTGCATCGTATGTCAAAAGTTTACTGCTGGGCATACACTGCGAATGATGAGAGGATTCCTCTGATGATTCCTCGACCGAACGGTCCTTTTCAGCATTTACATACTGCAAGTGCTGCAAGTATGTAGTGGATAAAAGTTTATGATAGTGGTGGTGTATCCCTTTTCCAGGTGGATCAAAGCAGGTCCTTGCACACACCCTGATGTCACTTGTGCAGCAATGTTCTTAGTCCAAGAAGTCTTTCCCAGATAGGGCGTGTGTGAGGTGTTGAGATCTGACAATGGGCCCCGTTTTGTTAATGAAATCTTTGAACAGATTAGTTTATTGCTAAATATTAAGCACAAGTTTTCTTCTGCTTATCACCAGCAAGCGAACGGAATTTGTGAGAGACTCAACGGTCTCCTTAAAGAGAGAATTGCAAAACTCAAATTGACACTAAAGAGGGGATGGCTATATTGCGTGCCCCTTGCATTATATGCATTAAGGAATCAGCCTTGGTCGGACCGCCACCTCACACCCCATGAGCTAATGACAGGGAGGCAAATGAGAACGCCTTTGTCCCCTCCATCGAGGAGCAGAAGTGATGCCCAGAAAACTGCAGAAATGTTAGGAAATTAGTTACGTGCTTATTTGATATGTAAGACCAGTAGTATCTCTGTCATTTCAGATCAACTCAAACACAAGGGGGGTCAGTCTCAGGACACAGATGAAGACCATTCAGCATACAGGGTTCACGTACTATTACCTGTACATAGACTTTTTATTGGAGATCCAGTCCTAATACGTAATTTTACAAGGAAGTGGCACAAGCCACGCTTTAGTGGTCCCTATATTGTGGACAACATTACTCCCTTAGTGGTAAAAGTCCCAGAGAGATGCGCGTGGATCCATTTAAGTGACATAAATCCATACACTGGTGAGACCGACGCACCCCCAATCTTGACAGCGAGTCATTTTCCGAACACAAGATCGATCTCATTACAAGACCAAAACCTGATGATCCTAGAAATGATTCATTTCACTTTGAACAATAACATTTTTTGCTTTGGAGACAAATTGTTTAAACAAGTGCAAGGAACGGCTATGGGCACAAAATGTGCCCCACCATACGCCAATCTGTATATGGTTTTTTTTAAAACTCAATTCGTATGGCAACATCCGGATTTTACAACTCATAACAGGATTGCTTTTTGGGGAAGATACATTGATGATATCATCATATTATGGAATGGTTCTGAACAACAATAAAAACAATACTATTCTTTTCTAAACAGCAATGACTATAATTTACAATTTACCATCACATACAACCGAAAAGCCATTGATTTTCTGGAACTGCACCTCTATATACAAGACCATACCATTCACAGTACCCTCTTTACGAAAAGCACTGCTGTCAATAGCGTACTACATGCCAACAGTAATCATCCTCACCACGTTATTCAGAACATCCCGTTTGGAGAATTTCTTCGTATCAAAAGAAACTGTACCACAGTTTGTGGATGAATATATATATATACTAGCCATTATACCCCTGACGAACCGCTACACCTATTGTGGGGAAACACGTGTCGGGTTCAGGCTCAGCAAAGACTAAAATTTGAATGCAAAATACAAGTAAAATTGAATGATTTGAATTCAATGAAGGGTAACACTTGTTGTTGATAACCAAGCATTATGACAAATGAACTTTAATGCTATTGAATGATTATAATTCAATGAACTTAATCATATTAATACACTGGATTGAGCAGAGGCTAAAATAAACCAGACAAATCATACTTTGAATGTGGAAAATATTTTTTTGAAACAACACCATTTCTTCTCAGGGACATTGGAAAGAGTAAGCGCATTTTAACAGTAGGTCTAATTCATTGACTTTCTGATTATTTTTCCCTCTACAGTCTGATGGTAATAGACCCAAAGCCTGCTGCTTCTTTTCGCATACTATAAACACACTAGAGTAGCGCCGGAATCAGCTGAAGACTGACTTTCTTTTTCTATCGAAAATGGTGCAGTTTTGGAAAGTGAGCAAACTCAACAACGTGTGGAGAATCGTAGATGGTGGTGATTAATGTATTTGTGCATAATAAATGCATGCACATCCTTTATTGTTCTTTTCCTGATTCTGTTAATCCATATTGTTTACTTCATTGGTCCAAACAAGGTGGAAGTCCCAGTGACTCTCACAGAATTGTCTAGTACTGAAGACCATTTGTGATTTTCCCCACAGCAGTGACTCGTGTGAGGTTGCACATTACTATGACAAGTGTTCCTATGATTCCTCCTGTAGGGAGGACTATTACTGATATACTTATGGAGAGTTTTATGCTAGCACTCACTTTGCGAGAGGGAGACACAGGAGAAGCACAACGGAAGACAATTATGATTTAAATAATTATTTAGGCAGTACAGCACACTTGGGTAATAACATGTGGTATCAGCACATGAAAAAAGTGGGTGAGAGAACGTCCAAGGAGAGTTGCTATGTTTGTGCTGTCATACTTTATGCTATGGGGACTTCCAAGATATTTATGGCTATAGAAGTAGCAGTCCAGAAAGCTCATTGCCTGACACACCTTGCACTCTGCCTTACAAGAGGTCAGTAGGAAGGTCGAACAGCATGCTTGGTATGGGTGACTGAGAAAACGGCGCCAAGAGAAGATGACTATGTGCAAGATTTATAGACCAAAGGGAAATCCGAAACAAAAAATCAAGTGATAAGATATAAAGAGCCTGGAATGAATGGAGCAGTAATCAGAAGAGAGGAAAACAAAATGCTCAATTGTCAAGGAAAGAACCATGATACTGCAGAAAATGAATGCAAGCATCATTGGTCGAATATTGTGTAATTTCTGACATGGGTTGATGACAAAGGAGGACGATTACAGATAGTACCTCTAGCAAATGCAGAGCTGCACTTCAGAAACAATGGAACAAGTAAGGTTGGAATGAATCAGCAGTGCGGCTGAATTTTCTATGCACCAGGCATGAAGGATGGAACAGTAGTAATAGCTCAGCTCAGTAGTGATAACTCAGGGGCAACGTGCCCGCCTTGGAAGCAAGACGACACGGAGCAACACAGGTTTGATCCCCGGGTCCGCGCTTTGAAACCTCTGGGTATTAAGCACGTTATAAATGACCAATCATATCATATCATATCATGGACCACTACTGGGCTTGTGGATCCAGAATGTATATGAAGTTGTCCAAAGACTGGGGAGGGCTGTGTTCCATAGTTCTCATTCACCTTCCAGCATTGGTAATTCTGAAGAGGGACCTGAACATTGGAGAGTTTCCAAAAGCAGATATTCATATGAGGAAGAGGAGATCAGTTGGATTTCTCAATCGAACCAAGAGGGAGAATTACTTTTCAGCTTGTATGAACACAGGTTGTTCAGTCAAACTGCTGCAGTATTCACGACTATCTTCATGCCAGGGATCCAGACGATGGTGAATGCGAAGTGGTTTCAAATCACTCACTGGGCGCTCCTGCAGATGATCAACACTACTATAAAGGGATTCAACGTGATTAAGAAAGAATTGAGAGCCATAAGGTTGATGACTCTTCAGGACAGATATGTCTTGGACATGATTACAGCAATGGATGGAAGTGTTTGTGCCAAAACTGGAGAATCAAGTTGCACATTCATACCTTCTCACAATGATGCAAATGGGACCGTGACAAAGGCCATAACATTGCTAACAAACCTGCATATTAAGATGGAAGATGAAACAGACGATATCAGAGATAACGGCTGGTTTGCATCCATCTTCTCATGGGTTCCACAATGGAAGGTGAATATTTCCAAGTTTCTTGGAGCATTATTGGTGATGGTCATGTTCGTAATCACACAGTGCAAGAAGACAGAAAAGAAAGCAGTAGGAATGAAGATCATGATCAATGTTGAGTCTGGGATTGGACCCAAAGAGCTGACAGATGAAGAAATCAGAAAATGTGTAGAAGCAAGCTTTCTAGCACCTGAGGGAATGAAGTTCCTGTATCCCAGAAACTATAAAAAGTATGTGGGAAGATGGATCCACTGCAGCCCGAATGGACAATGTAGCCACATGACCTGGAGTGTTGATGAACATGTTAAATCAGCAGGATCTCTGAAAGGAGTAGTGAAGGTGTGGACTCCAAAGAAGCACTTTTTCAGGAGAAGATATCTAAATTTGGAAACAGGTGAGAGAGTGGTCGATCAATCAACCAGAGAGGGGAGTGCAGAGGAGGAGCCAAATGCATCTACCGTAAATCCCACCCCTATTTTGCCTATATGTTGGAAGATGGAAATTGCGACATGCACGACACCAGTAATGGTACCTATCCCACGAAGAATCCTCGAAACAAGGTATCCATTGAGAAAACCCTACATGACGTATCCACGAAGAGATGGCAGTCTCTTAGGGGAAATCCCTGAAGAAGTGTGAAGATGAATGAAAGAGAAGTCTGGTGACGTCACATGAAACAGAGATGACGCACCAAGAACAGATGCCAAAGAAAAAAGTATACAGACTTTATAGAATCTGATGACGAAATAAAGAATCAAGTAACATTTCATATGCAAAATGAAGATTGTGCTTGCGAAGAGCACTGAAGAAAATGCAAGCCATTTTCATAAGTGTACAGATGCTGAAACGCAAGTAGACTAAGAGCCTCATTACGAGGAGGGCTGTAAGGGGTTAACGGTGCCGGTAGAGCTGCCGGCGCCGTTAATCCTCTACCGCCTCATTACGAGGTATGCTCGCGGATCCCGCTAAGGACGTCTGGTAAAACCAGACGTCCTTAGCGGGACCCGCTAGCAGACCAGGATACTAACAACGGGCCCATCCTTAACGGGCCCATTGTTAGCATCCTCCCCATTCCCATTGAGACCTGTGGGGGCTCTAATGGATGGGGATTTACCGGGTCCAAGTCCCAGGAAAGGGAATTACTGGGCCCTCAAAGGTCAGAATGGCCTGGTAATTCCTCATTCCTGGAACCCGGACCCGGTACCCGGTATGTGGGTAGCCATGCCGCTAAAAGCGGCATGGCTACCTCCATACTCATAATGAGGCCCTATGATTGCCAAGTTTTATTAATTTAATAGTATTAAATATGAAGATGGAGCTAAAAACACAGTCTCCTGTCCCATGGTCTAGATGGAAATAGACTTTGGGCAAGCTACATCTGAAGATAAGAACGTGCTCACACTCCCTTCTATTCCCAGGTGCAGTGATACTTTGCAAGGCCGAGTTCAAAGACAATTCTAATGGCAGACAGCAGGAGTGATGATGGATGATGGGATAATTGGGTGGGGAGGCATGGTCAAGTCCACCCACAAACACCTGGGGTACTAGCTTGCGTGCTGCTAGCGAGTGGAATATTCCATAAGGGTACAAGCGTGCCAACCAATTGTAGAGGGCCACGTAGCAAATAGCCCTATAGTTTGAAAGCCAATGAAACGTCATATATTTGATGACAATGAAGATGACTTGCACTAGGGGTGGGCATAGTTGTCCACCTGACTATAGAGACCCAATCACAATCCTATCCTCCATAGAAAGTATACTTAGATCTTCCCGTAGACCAACCACAACCCCAAGTAGGTTTTCTTAGTTTTCCATGTAATATGATGTCAATGATGATGTGTTTTTACTATAAATATGTATTTTTTCATGTAAAACTTTGAGTGATATGCTCTGAGACGTCCATGGATGTCCGTTGAACTACCTGTTTTAGATCATTGCAAATAAAACAGCCAAGATTTGACAACTTCCTGAGTCAGTCTTATTATTGGTGTAAGAGTACCTTCTGCATCCCCATCCATCCAATAAAGCGCTACCTCACTTAAAGGGCCTACGGTTTCAAGAGACACAGCAGCAGGAAAAAAATTAAGGAAGCATTGAGGCTAGCGGAGGAAGAGGTAATGCTGTTATGGCAGAAAAGAAATGAGGAGCGTTGATCAGTGAATAGACAGGCAAAGGATGAAGAAAGGAAGGATGGTGGACGCATGGACATGTTCTTGTCAGGTTGGATAAATCGGTGATCAAGGAGGTCAGTGTGGACATGGAGGATAGAAATATTGCCACGGATACAGTGTTTGAGCAGGGAGGGTGAGATCTGAGAGTATAGAACAGGCACAGAAGGCAAAGGCCAAGCTCATTCAGAAAAAATTGCCAAAGTTTTTTTGGAAAGGACAGTAATCACTGACTCTATGTAGGGACAGCAGGGGCAATTGGGACAATAGGGACATGGGGAATCGGGTATGACACAGGGGTTGATTGACGGGTATACTCCCCCGTCCAAGGCAAATGCAAGGATTTCCATGAGGAAGTGGGTCATTTGGTGGGTTCGGAGGAACGGGTCCCCGGTTTAATGGGCCATTGGGAAATAAATATGGAGGATTTACAGGATTTAGTGTTGGTCATGTGTGAGGTTGGGAAATGTGGCAGGAGATTGTCGAGACAGGTCACAGTATTTTAATGTGGGAGCTCAGCAGATCCAATCCCTGACCCTGCCACACGCCCCATGCTCTGTGCAATCTCAGCAGGGGTGGGTTGAACAGAACCCAGCAACTGGGGCTGCACATACCTATGGGATTCCACCAACCATGCCAGCACAGGCACCCGTACATACATGGGAGAAAAATACTTTACCACAAGGAACGGTTTCTCATTTCACTGGAGCAAGTATTATTGAAAGGTGTCCTTTTCCACTCCCTGGTGCTAATATGTACCAGGAGCAGGACAGCCCACAGGGGTCTCTGATATGTCCGGTCCTGTCTGTTACCATCGACCCACAAGAGGAACCCCGGGTAGGCAGGTAGGTGACCGAGCGCTCTCATTCATGGTCAACACAGGGGCTACAAAACCTTGCATTAAGGAAGGTGAGTTCCCCTTGTCAAGCAAGAAGATGGGCACACAGGGATTCTCTGGGGCTATCCTATCGGTTCCTTATACTGAACATCTACGTATTACAGTAGGTACTGAAAATCTACTTATTAAGGTAGGAACTCAAAATGTATCTGCTCCTTTGTTGTATTGTGCAGCTACCCCAGAAAATATTCTGGATAGAGACCTCTTAAGCAAGTTGCAGATGTCGATTGCTTTCACGGAGGAAGGTATAGTATGCGCGACTCCAGGTTTGTATCCGGTAAGAGAAGCAGAGCATTGCATGCATTCTGTAGTAACAGCGTGATAAGGGGAGGAAGGGGCTGTCCGTTCAGCTTTGTTTCTTTATGGGGCAATGGTTGGGTTCCTGGGATCAGAAACCAAACATGTTAATACCAGGCATCATTGTTACGATTTTATTGGAGGCAGTAGTGATCAAGAGGAACAGGGTGGTTCTCTCAGGCACAGATGAGGAATGCAGAGAGTGGCGCACAGTGCTGTGATTCGTTCCGACCTTATTGCTAAGGGACGTGTCCGACAAGCAATTGTTTGAAGACCCCGAAGACACAGGAGAGATGGTCTTTGAGATTGGGGTGCCTTGCCAGATAGCTGTAGAGCAAATGGAAGTTCCCTAGATCATGCTCCTCGTTAAAAATACATTGCCATATTGGAAGGAGGAGTTGGAAAAGGTGCCGGACCATTTATGAACCAGCAATCCTCATGATGTGTGGCTGCTAAAGAGTGTTGGAGGAAATAAAATTGAAACCTGGTGCTTTATTACCACAGGTTAAGCAGTACCCCATGTCTAGAGAGGCGGACAAAGGGATCTTTGAGAATATTATGGTGTTGTTAAAGCAAGGCATAATACAACCTTCTGCAACCCCATGTAACACAGCCATCTATTCTTTGAAGAAAGCACAAAGGGGTCCAGTTGGTGGATGGTCCAGGATTTGCACTCCTGCAATAATATTGTTGAGGAAGAATTTCCAGTGGTACTGAATCCTAACACCATTCTCTGTAACATCCCTACTGGGTCAACCCACTTCAGTGATTGATAAAAATAAAATGTCTCGGTCTCCTTACACCCCGATTCTCAGTACCTCACAGTGTTTACGTATCGTGGTCAGAGATTTGAGTACACAAAGCTGCACCAGGGGTACTGTGGATCTCTGAGTGTCTTTAACAGGGTGGTCTAAATGGATGTAGGTAAGTTACATGTATCCAGTACAGTAATCCAGTATATGGATGATTTGTTAGTCTGTAGCACATCAGAGGAGCAGTGTCGAGGAGATTCAGTAACACTCCTCATGCTGCTCACGCAGAAGCGGTACAAAGTGGACGAAGAAAAATTGTAGCACTGCCAGACAGATGTAGTTTATGTGGGGCAAGTAATAACGCTTCCAGGAAGGTAGGTAGTTAGAATACACCTCAGCCAGTCATGGTTGAACAGATGCAGCAGTTTTTGGGTCTGTGTAACTATTGTAGGTGAAGGGTCTAATAGAATAGTCTGAAAAAATGGTGAGTTGCTTTTGGGAAATCAAGGCTGCGATCAGCAATGCTCCAGTCTTGGCAACCCCGAATTACAAGAAGCCATTTTATTTGTTTTCTCATGGGAAGGTGATGACAGGGGTCCTGACCAAGCAAACATCACTAGGCCATAAACCTTTAGTGTACTACAGTGGAATTCTAATCCCAGTGATGCAGGGACAGTTCCCTTGTGAGTAAGCTTTAGCAGCAGCAGCTTTTGCAATTCAAAAGTCTTCAACCATTACCACGGGTTGCCCGGTAAGATTGTATGTGGAGCATGCGGTCTTTGTGATCTTAGAACAGTCTAAGTTGACTTTGACGACTGTTAAAATGGATTTCGAATCTCTGATTTGGTGGGCAGAAGTTTAGGAGGCCACCCTAGTTTAGTGGAACAGGGGAACCTTCTGGACAAACCAGACCAATCTATGGTAGCTTGGCAGGTGGTCAAGACTAAGGGCCTCATTACACGGATGGCGTTAGGGATTTAAAATAAAATACCGGTACCGGTAAATCCCTACCACCTTACTACGAGGTCCCTTAGTGGGTTGGGGGATTTAACGCCTGATTTTTGCAGGCATTAAAATCCAACCCGCTAAGGGACCTCGGAGCTAATTACGGCACTGCAAAATTGCGGTGCCGTAATTAGCACCTTCCCCATTCCCATAGAGCCCTATGGGGCAGAAATGGGAATGGGGAAGGGCAATGGCAGAAGGGGGATTTACCGCCCCTCCAACCTTGGAATGGGGTGGTAAATCCCCTTTACGCCAAGGCGGTGCCAGTATTTTACCGGCATGAGCCATGGCGCTAATAGCGCCATGGCTCACCGCCTTCCGTGTAATGAGGCCCTAAGACTTATGACCCTGGCGGTAGGGGGTTAATGGGGCCAGTAGAGGCCCCGTTAACCCCCTACCACCTCATTACGAGGTCTCCTCGCGGGACCCGCTAAGGACGTCTGGTTTTACCAGCGGGTCCCGCGAGCAGACCAGGATGCAAACAACGGGCCCGTCATTAACGGGCCCATTGTTTGCATCCTCCCCATTCCCATTGAGTCCTATCGGGGCTCAAATGGGAATGGGGATGTACAGGGTCTGGGTTACTGGAATGGGGAAATACCGGGCCCTCCAAGGTCAGAATGGCCGGTATTTCCCCATTCCAGGAACCCGGACCCGGTACCCAGAATGGGGGTCGCCATGCCGCAAATAGTGGCATGGCTACCTCCAAGGTCGTAATGACCTCCTAAGTCTCATGAGGGGTAAGAGTGATCAGAAGTCTACAATGAGCACACACAGTAAAACTCCACAGATTACCCTTAGACGTTGTATATCAAGAATACATTTATTATTGACCTTTATAACAAAAACACGATTAAACCACAGTTATCAAGAAAAAAGTTACCACACACGCTTATTCACTATGTAACAAATATACAATAATGCAATTAGCCTAAGGCTGATGATGGGGGGAAATAACCACAACCTGCAACACAGAGGGGTTACTTTGGCACATATATCAGTTTAGGCAGTCCTTCATCAACAATCCCTATCTTATGTAGTCCAGCCCTACGAAGTGAGGAGCCTAGCACTCAAACTACCCTTGTGCATTAACAATGCGTGATTGTGCATAAAACGAAAAGCAGGTTCTATTCAGGGGGCTGTAGCTGCTCAGAAAGGGGTCTTGAGGCGATAAAGAATACGTTCCTACTCCTAGAGGAGGGTCTACCATTGCAGACAGAGCGACATTTGGAGTTCGGGAATAGCTGGGGAGCACAGGCTATCCCAACCAAAGTGAGTCTCTTTTAAGGGATTCTCGTGCATAAAAAGTGATGGATGTGCCAGGGGACCACCGGTAAGTTAGATAAGTACTCACCGACCCTTGACACAGTCCGAAACAAACTTTGGCAGTCTAGCCCACTTTGCTCATAGGTGTTAACCATACAGTTTCAGGATGCTCCGGCTTTCAGCGGCTGCAGGATAGGATGATCGTCCGTGGCGGGACAGTAGCCTTTACTCAGCTCTCAAAGAAAAGAGAAGGATAGTTCCAGTGCAGCACATTTCAGGACATGGTAGGGCAGAGCTGTAGGCAATTTCAGTGCTGGTCACCACAGCAGGGCGACACAGGGACCACAAATGCTCACGGCATGGCTCACTCTTATAAATCGCGACCCAGAGGAGCTAGAACAACAAGGTTTCGTGGGAGATGGCCCAGGACCACAAGCTTCCCAAAGTCTTGAGTCTCAACTAGGGATGTTTCTGTTCCAGTGCAATACCTTGGGTTTGAGCTGGACAGTTCAATGGATGACCCAGGAACACATCTAAAGAGACTCTTTGAGAAGGTAAGTAGGAGGTGCAGAGAGTAGTTGTTCCCACTACTCCAAAGGGGCAAAGCACGCTTGCAGGCCTTCTTGATTCAATGAAAAAGCAGGGGTCCGATGGGACAACAGCTGGGTCAGGGTACCAAAACTTCCTAGCACGTCACTGGTGGTTCCTGGAATCTGCTCTCTCGTTAAGGATAGTTGACTCCTTATGAAGTTTGGTGTGAACCTCAGTAGATCGACCTGGAATGGATGCAGAGCCCCTTCTCTTATCCAAGAATCGTTTTGTGCCCAAATCTCAGATAGCCAATAGAAGATCTGCTCTCTTGCATGCACACCAGGCATGGGTCAGTCTTCGCACAAAGTGGTTCCAGTCATCATGACTACCAGAAAACTGGCACCAGTAGTCTGGATTGGGACCAGACAGTCCCAACCCTCTTCCTGGGCTCTAGCACACGTAACATGCAGGAGCCCCGAAAGATGCGGTTTTCGTGGGAGGCTGAATGTCTTAATGAGGAATATCCGGGTCTCTCGACCTGGGGAAAGGCAAAAGGACAAAATAGCCAAAGGACAGAACAAAAGACTTCACGGCGTGGCCATTTTCAGCACTGGACACAGTCTTGGGCCAAACGCGGTAAACGCGGTATGGTCCATAAAAACAAAGTCAAAAATACTTTAAAAGTAAACTGCTGCCACCAGTTCATCCTAGTTACATTTGAACAAACACCAAAACATCCTTAGAGGGTGGTTAGGACTATAGAACAAAAGGACCCCTATGTGTGGTACTGTAAGGTACTTGGCACATAGATAACAAGTTACCAAGAAATTTCAACATAGTCGAAGACTAAGGGAATCATAGTTTCCCAGTACTAACAGCCTGAAGATGTATCAGATTCCCAATAACAAATGAATGAAAGCCCAGAAGATTGCAGCTGAAGGCTGTGCTCCACTGGAAAAAGTCAGGTTAGGTAAGCCAAACAAAAGCAAAACGTTTGGGGGGTTCAAAAATGGAGGGAAAAATTGCACCTAGGAGAAACCTTTCCTAACACTGACCCAAAGAGTTTCAGGATACGTGGTCATTTTATTGAACGCACCGATACATCCTGTGTGGTGTCACCTAGTCAATCCTGTGACATTTGTAGCCCACCCAGTGCAACCTGATGATATTATTGATGATTGTGCCACTTATGAGTGGGAAGAAGATGAGAGGATGGGTCTTAAGGAGGAAGCTTCGGATGGCGGTGAGATACTTTTTGTTGATGAGTCCTCAATAATTGATCAGGGCACTGGTGAGAGGCATATGGGTACAGCGGTTGTGGGCCTTGTGGATGGGAAATACCTGGTCAGGCTGAAGAGACAGTTGGCCTCATATTATTCCACGCAGGTAGCAGAAATAGTGGCGTTTATAGAGGTGCTATACATGAGTAAGGGGAATGCAGTCACTATTTATTCAGACTCTGCATATGTCACCTCCACTGTGCATTCCGGGTTATCAAGATGGCAGAGAAGAGGGTTTTGGAGATCTGACGGGACCTCTGTCCAGCATGCTGTGCTGCTATCTCAATTAATTGAAGCGTTAACCTCGTCCACAAAGGTAGGCATAGTTAAATGCGCTGCGCATGCTAACTGTAGTAATTCAATAGCCATCAGGGATGATGCTGCAGACAAGGCGGCAAAGGAAGTGGCGTACTTACCATTTACAGATTCCCAGAAAATGAAAACCGTGTTCCAGCAGGTACAGTTCTCAATCCCGTTGCACAAGGACTCACAAGATTTGACTTCATTTACGTTTTGCCAAAAAAGACTGAAACATACTAGGCTGCCTCAAGGGTACTGTGAGTCCCATCGATCTTTAACAGAGTCCTACAGATGGATCTAGGTAATATTGATCTCAAAAGTGTGGTGATACAATACGTAGATGACATATTGATTTGCAGCACCACAGAAGATGAGTGCAGACAGGATTCTGTTCAGTTGATGACTATTCTAGCAAACAAGGGATTATAAAGTAGACAAGGAGAAGTTACAATACTGCCAAGAACAAGTGTTATATATAGGCCAGTTGATTTCTCATGAAGGAAAGAAAGTGACACTTGAGAGAGCTGAGGTGATTATGAAAACCTGAAAACCAAACACAGTGAGACAGATGCAAAGGTTTTTGGGTTTATGCAACTATGTTTGCGCCTGGGTGTTTGATTATAGCACATACACAAGGCCTCTTCTGCAAACATTAAAGAAAGCTCAAGTCTATACAATAAAAATAGAATGGACTAAAGAAATGAAGGAAGGATTTGAAGAGTTGAAAAAAGCAATTTGCACAGCCCTTGTTTTAGGAATTCCCAATTATGCTGAGGAATTTTATTTGTTTTCGCAAACAATTGGGACAGTCATGACAGCAGTGCTTACACAGAGAACCACATTAGGGTACACACATTTGGCGTATTGCAGTGGGATTTTAGACCCAATTATGAGAGGACACTTCCCTTGCAAACAATCTTTGCAGCTGCCGCGTTCGCGATCGAGAAGTCACAAGTATTGTCATGGGCTGCTCTATGACCTCCCAATTTGCACAGCCCCTGTTGTTGGAATTCCCAATTATGCTGAGGAATTTTATTTGTTTTAACACACAAATGGGACCGTCATGACTGCAGTGCTTACACAGAGAACCACATTGGGATACAAACCTTTGGCATATTACAGTGGGATTTTAGACCCAGTCACGAGAAGACACTTCCCTTGTAAACAATCTTTGCAGCTGCCGCGTTCGTGATTGAGAAGTCTACAAGTACTGTCATGGGCTGCTCTATGACCCCCCAATTTGCACAGCCCCTGTTTTAGGAATTCCCAATTATGCTGAGGAATTATATTTGTTTTCACACCAAATGGGACAGTCATGACTGCAGTGCTTACACAGAGAACCACATTGGGATACAAACCTTTGGCGTATTACAGTGGGATTTTAGACCCAGTCATGAGAGGACACTTCCCTTGACAACAATCTTTGGCAGCTGCCGTGTTCGTGATTGAGAAGTCTACACGTACTGTCATGGGCTGCTCTATGACCCCCCAATTTGCACAGCCCCTGTTTTAGGAATTCCCAATTATGCTGAGGAATTATATTTGTTTTCACACCAAATGGGACAGTCATGACTGCAGTGCTTACACAGAGAACCACATTGGGATACAAACCTTTGGCGTATTACAGTGGGATTTTAGACCCAGTCATGAGAGGACACTTCCCTTGACAACAATCTTTGGCAGCTGGCGTGTTCGTGACCGAGAAGTGTACACGGATTGTCATGGGCTGCTCTATGACCCTTTTCGTAGAGCATGCTCTATTTGCCATTTTAGGAAAACCCAAGAGCACATTGACATCCCAAAGAACTTCAGCCTATGACGTAATGATTTCTAACCCAGTAATTAAAATTGTAAGATGTAAAATAGTGACCCATGCCACATTTATAGCTGAGCTAGTAGAAGTTGATCATGTGCATAACTGTACTAATTATCATAAATTTTATGATGTCATACCCTGTGTGAAAGAGAATGCTTTAGTGAGAGGGGAGATTCTATTGATTGATGGTTCTTCAAAAATTGATCAGACTGGTGGAGAAAGGCATTCAGGCGCTGCAGTGATAAGACACAGATTAAATGCAGGATTTGTAGTAGTGGTTAGTGCAAGGCTACCATCTAATTTTTCAGCACAAGCAGCAGAATTAGTAGCACTTATTGTCGCACTTGAGAAACATGAAGGGCAGGAAGTGACAGTGTACAGTGACTCCGCCTATGTGATGTCAACCGTGCACATTGGAAAAGGAGGGACTACCTCCATGCAGACGGCTCTCCAGTGCAGCATGCAGACTTATTGGCTAGACTCATTAAGGCACTACAACTCCCAGTGGCCATAGCGGTCATTAAATGCGCAGTGCATACTAAGCAAACAGATTTTATCTCTTGCAGGAAAAAAGCCACAGATGAAGAAGCCAAAGGGGTTGCATATTCTCCTGAAATTTTGAGTTTTGAAACTGAGAGTATTAAAGAAAATTTAGTCACAACAATGCTAGTGTAAGAAGGGTTTAATAAGTTGTCAATAACCCAATTAATAGAGATTCAAGGAAATGCGCCACAGGTAGAGCAAGAATTATGGAAATGAAGGTGGTGTTCTTTATCCCCCATGGAAGCATTATGGCGACAGGACAGCAAAAGGAAATCAGTGATGCTAGTAACTTTGCTAAAGGTTACGCTTGAACACCTGCATTACAGCGCATATGTACCTAGAGAAAGTCTTGCTGCCAGTATTGCAGAAGACTGGTTAATTCGTAATTTGTTGGAACACGTTGCACTATTTATGGTGAACTGCATTGCAAGCTTACTGCTGGGCATACACTGAGAACGATAAGAGGGCTAATACCTCAACCAAATGGTCTGTTGCCGCATTTACATATCTAGTATATCGATATGCTGCAGACATGTAATGAATGAGCTATTTGAACAAATAGGGCTTCAATTGAACATAAAACACATGTTTTCCTCTGCTTATCACCCGCAAGTGAATGGGATATGTTAGAGACTCAACGGCCTCCTCAAAGAAAGGATTGCCAAGATCAAATTGACTCTGGAAAAGGAATGGCTGTATTGCCTACCCCTATTCTTATCTGTCCTTCGGAATTAGCCAGGATCAGACCACCACCTCACCCTGCATGAGCTAGTTGCAGGGCGTCAAATGAGAACGCCCCTTACACCTCCGTCTAGGAGTAGAAGTGATGCCCAGAGCATAGAAAAAATGTTAGGTGATGAGATGCATGATTTGACATGTATGACCTCTAGTATTTCTTTCATTTTACATCAAGTCAAGTTCCAGGGGGTCAGTCTGCAAAGAAGATAATTTGGCAACCAATCCAATCAAACTATTACCACCACCTAAGTTATATGTTGGGGACCTAGTGTTAATCAAAAATGTTACCCGGAAGAAGCATGAGCCATATTTCCATGGCCCTTTTATCATTGAAGAAGTGTCCCCTTCTGCTGCCAAGATACAAGGAAGAAGAGCTTGGCTGCACCTGGGTAATGTGAAGATTTATAAAGGCGAGAACTTCCCTCCCACCGTTGCTGATCCAGAAGCAAGACAAGAAGAATTTCAGCATCTGCAGACCCGATCGATGACCAAGAAGAAGGATGATAAAACAACATGTGATTAAAGGGATGGTCTAGTAAAAAATGTTATTTCAAAAATAGATAGGCAACATAAAAAAAAATACCAGCATTCTCCGTTTCAAAACTTCATATGTAAAATTTTGAGCTATTGAAGCTCAAAATTTGCAAAAGCAAGCACATAGGCGCATCCATTTTGTGAAATGGAGGCCCTCCTGTGCTGGCTTTTGCTTTTGCGGCACTAATGAAGGAAAAGCCAGCCAGCTGTAGTAAACAAAAGCTACCGCTGGGTGGCTTTCCCTTCATTAGTGCTGTAGGCGGAGGACGGGGACCGGAGACCAGAGCAGGAAAGCTGCAGCTGAATCTCGGTAAGTGCTATTTTTTTTTTTTTAAAAATAAGCACTAGCTGCGTTTTATTTTCTAGGTTTTCCGGGCTGGAGGAGCCCAGAAAACCTAGAAATAAAACCGCAGCTTTAAAAACATTGTATTTATGTTTGCGGTCACTTTTGAAGTGACCGCAAACATAAATACAACGTTATTGTGTCAGAAAATGCTGCGTTTTTTCTTTCCAAGTTTCTCAGGCTCCTCTGGCCCGAGAGCCCCAAATGGGAAATCAGCTGTAGGTAGAAACACTACGCGGCATGTAAACATAACCGCGTTGTGTTTCTGCCTGCTGTGGCTATCACTTTGGGTTTCCGGTGCTCCCCTGGGCCCAGGTCCCTCCCCCACCAGCGTCACACACCTGCACTGCCCCCCCGGCAGCCCTCACACTTGGAGACTGTTTCTGTATCCCTACAGTCCCCCTACCAGCCCTTGACACCTGATGTATGCACTCACCCTTGCACTTGCCACTTGTTGGGCATTACTTACTTTTGATATCATTTTTCCCTTGTAGTGCACTGTCCCTGCCCGATTCCCCTGCACTTTTGTGATCTGAATGACACCTGGCCTGGTAGGAACGCTGTCCGTCCGCCCTTTGTCTCCCTCCCTTGCCTCGTCGCGCCTTGAAACACTTGTGTATAGGCGCGTTATAAATGCCATATCATATCATATCATATCATATCATATCATACCTGCTGAAAACAGAATACGTATAAGAGGTACAGAAGGTGAATGACAGGTGTTTAAAGTCATGGGCTAAATACTCCAAACTACTGACAAGGGTAGAAGGCGAATCAGGCCCGGTAGTTGTAATCCCATTGGTTAATGCGACACGTGCTTCCGAAGAAGTGGAAAGAATCACCCGTCACAGAAAGAATTGCATGGGATATAATAAAGAATGCAAGACCACAATTGACGTACCTAGGATAGGAGAAGGGACAGCCATCCTTATAGATTGTTATTGGACTTGTGGATCTAGAGCTTACATAAAGTTGCCAAGGATTGGGGCGCAGTATGTTCTTTGGTGCGCATCCATGTTCCAGCATTAGTGATTCATCAAAGCGACCTGAACATTGATGAATTTCTGAAAAGTGGATGCCCATTTGAGAAAAAGAAGATTGCTTGAACTTCTCTGTCAGACAAGAAGAGAGAATTATTTCTCCGCCAAATGAATAACAGTGTATGACTCCATTCCTGAGGAACACAGGTTATTCAGCAAGACTGCCAACAATATTTACAACTATATTCATGCCTGGTATACAAACAGTAGCAAACGCCAAACGGCTACAGATCACCAGATGGGAGCTTCTGCAGACAATCAATGCTACCATAAAGGGATTCAATGCTATCAAGGAAGAGCTGAGGGCCATGCAACGGATGACCCTCCAGAATAGATATGTCCTTGACATGATCACAGCCATGGAAGGAGGAGTTTGAGCCAAAATCGGACCGTCATGTTGCTCATTCATACCTTCCCACAATGAGCAAAATGGAACCTTAACAGAGGCCATAAAGCTGTTTACCGACCTGCATGCCAAGATGGAAGTCGGGACGAATGACATTGGAGATGACAGATGGTTTGCCTCCCTGTTCTCGTGGATTCTGCAGTGGTTGGCAAACATATTCAAGATTCTTGGAGTAATATTAGTGATGGTGATGTTGGGATTCTGTATAATTAAGATAGCGATTAACCAATGCAAGCAAACAGCAAAGAAGATGGTAGGAATGAAGATCATGATTGATATCGAACCTGAACATAACACCAAGGAGCTGACTGACTAGGCTGTCAGAAAATATATACAGGACAGTATCCTAGCACCTGAAGGAACATGGGATGATGGATCGTTTGTACTCCAAATGGACAATGTATCTACATGACCTGGAGTGTAGACGAACATGTCAAATCAGCCGGTACCCTGAGTGGCGTGATGTAGATATGGACGCCAAAGAAACATTTCTCCAAGAGAAAATATCAGAATGTGAAAATGATCAAGGAGGTGGTTGAGGACCCGACCAGATGGGGGAATGTAGAGGAGCAGCTGCATGCCTCTGCAGGACATCCCACCCCCTTACCTCCTATATGTTGGAAGCCTGAGATCGTGCTGTGTTTGACACCAGCAGTTGGGCCAATACAGCAGCGTATATTTGAAAGAAGGGACCCATTGAGACAACCCTATTGAATGTATCCCTGAAGAGACAAAAATCTGAGGGAGGAACTGCATGAAGGAAAATAGAAAGAGCAAGGAAAGAAGCCTGTGACAGCACACAAGAGTATGAATGACGTCTCAGAATACTGGCCAAAGTGGATGTATGGATCCTACAGAAACGAATGACAAAGTAAAGAATCGAGTGAACTCTTAAAATATTAAAAAGAAGATTACACATGCACAAAGTGTTACAGATAATTAACCGTTCAATAATTGTACAGAAGCCGAAACGCAAGGTAGACTAAGTAATCATAGAAGCTGGCTATATGTAGTAAATAGAATGCAGGCAAAGCTGCCACTGTATAGAAGCTGGCAATCGGTATCATGAATTTTAGTAAGCCAGGACCCATGAAGAAGAAAGGGGAAATTGTTTTGCAGCAAGGATAAGCTGTAATCGTGAAGCTGCACAAGTTTGTCTGGCCTGGAGTCAAGGCTGAAGCAGCCATGGTCGGCTATCTATTCTGCAAATAAGTGAACATGCAAAGGATGAATCATCCCTTGTTATGGTGCAAAGAAAGAACACCAAGAGTGCCAATGTTTATTCATTTAAGACATTTAAAACCTGTAAAATTGACCAAATTGTGGCCTCCTGTCACGTGAGCCAATGATGAAAATAGTGTCGAACTTGAGTCCCAGAACACGATATTGAGTGCCTGCACTCCCATGTATTCCGAGAGACAAGGATACTTTGCAAGGCCAAGTTCAAAGACAATCTTCATGGCAGACGGCTTGGGTGATGAGAGATGCTGGGCTAATTGGGTGGGGAGATAGAGTCAGGGCCATTTCCTTGCACCTGGGTCTGGGCTTACGTGCTGCTAAATGAACCAAATGTTCCAGATAGGGCACACGAGTAACAACCAATTGTAGTGGTCCATATAATGAAGGACCTTATAGTTTGAAGACCAATGAGAAACAGTGTACTTGATGTTTTAGAAAATTACACGTTTATGAGGTATATTGCCCATCTGACAGTAGACAGCCAAGCACAATCCTAGTTCTTATATAATGTGTACTTAGATGTTCCTCTTATGCCTAGCCCGATCCCCAGTAGGTTTTGTATTATTTTCCATGTAGTATGATGTCATTTCTGACATATTTCTTATATAAAGTCTATGTTGTGTGAAAAAGTCGTTGAGAGAAATCGAGCGTACATCAATTGATGTTCGTTGTATGTCCCTGTTTTAGCTAATTGTTAATAAAACAGTACTTTGCCATATTCCTGAATTGGCTCAGCTATTTGGAATCAGAGCTATTCTGTGTGCCCTTCCATTGCATGCACGTTCCCGGGAGGATAGCTCAGTGGCAACGTGTTCGCCTTGGAAGCAAGACAACACGAAGCAACACAGGTTCGATCCCCGGGTCCGCGCTTAGAAACCTCTGGGTATTTAAGCATGTTATAAATACACAACTAAGACACAATAAATCTATTACGCAACTAACAAACAATTCCTGTAACAGCGCCTCGATGCCCGCGGGCTGTGTGAGCGCTTTAAAAATGCAAAATAAATAAATAAATAAAGGGCCCTAAATCACTGGGAAGATCCTCCAAAGGTTATAGTACACTGCACCAAAAACCTTCTTGCTCCTTTACGCAAGAAGCTTAAAGAGGTCGCTCTCAGGGCAGCCCCAAGCAGGCCTCAACCAGCCGTGGCATCGGGCCCCCATTTATGAACCACAGTGGGAAAGTTCATAAGCACGTGGGAAAACATCACCACTGACAGCTGGGTAATGGACGCTATCAGACAGGGGCATACCTTGGAGTTCCAACGCAGGTGTCCTCGTATCCCGCCTAATCAGCGACAAGAACAACACGGACCACATCTTCTGCAGGAGGCATGGACCATGTTGTAGAAGGGGGCAATAGAACCCTTCCCCCAGTGTCTCTGGGGCTCCGGAGTATACTCCAGATGTTTTCTGGTTCAAAAGAAAACAGAGGGGTGGAGGCCGATCCTAGATCTTCGTTGTCTCAACAAGTACTTGAAGTCTCAAAAGTACTGGATGGTCTCCTTGCAGCACGTGCTTGGACAGCTGGAGCAGGGATATTTTCTAACGTCGTTGGATCTGGAGTACACCTACTTCCACATCCCAATTCACAAATAAGACCGGAAATTCCTACCATTCATAGTTCAAGGTGAGCATTACCAGTTCAGGGCTCTGCCTTTCGTCCTGTAATGGCCGCCAAGGGTTTTTACGAAGTGCCTGGCCCCAGTGGCAGCACATCTTCATCTATAAGGCATCCATGTATACCTCTACGTGGATGACTGGCTGGTGCGTTCTGCTCTCATGCTCTGGCAGGCGAGCACACATCGAAGACCGTACGCCTGCTGATGGAGTTGGGGTTCTCCATAAACTATACAAAGTCTTGCTTGATGCCATCTCAGGACACGCTGTTTCTGGGCAACGAATTCAAGTGACATGTCTGGTGTCCCCCTCAAAGGAGAGGGTAAGAACCATAGAGGGCAAGGTACAACGCTTGTTGTCGTTTCAGACGGCGATGTTGTGGTCCATCAAGGTGCTGCTGGGCATGATGTCCTCCTTCATCAGCCTCGTTTGACTGTGCAGACTTCACATGAGACCTCTCCAGGAGTTCCTGGATGTGAGGTGGATGCAGATCTTCATGACCGATCCCTTCATGATGGTGGCAAACACCAAGTGCCAGAGGTTCGCCAGCAGGTTGCCTCAACTGAGGAGCATGGGAGACACGTTCTCGTGGGAAGGGTGGTTCCTTTACACCTTCCGTCCATTTCATGTCCTCTTATGAGTGATCAACACACTCAGACAGTTCCACTGCAGGATAATACTCCTTTCCTCGGCATGGGCGAAGCAAATCTGATATCCGGACTTACTCCGTCTGTCAGTGGCCCCGTCCATAGGGTTGCCCCTGTCCCCAGACCTTCTCATCAGAGAAGGAGGCGATTCGGCATCCTGACCTGAGTCCCTTAACCTGAGGGCATGGTTCCTGCTGCCCTAGAGTTTGGAGGTTATGTCTTACCTGCAGAATGTAAGAACATTCTGGCCAGGGCCAGAGCTTCTTCAATGTTGAGGTGCTACAGACATAAGTGAAAATGCTTCTCTGTGTGGTGCCGGACTCGCAAGAATTACCCCTCTGTGTGTCACGGCCCCGCAACTTTTACCATACTTGCTTTCCTTGGCCAAAGCAAGACTGGCTCATGCCTCTATCAAGGTGCATCTCGCCGCCATATCCAGTTGCACCACATCCCTGGGAAGACCCTTGCTGTGGTCGCACAGGCTCATCAACGAGTTCCTCAAGGGACTCTTCAGGACTTTCCCGGCGGTGAAGGCTCCTGCCCCTGCTTGGGAGCTCAATGTGGTGCTACCTAAGCTCATGGGAGCTCCATTCGAACCTATGCATCAGGCCACACTCAAGTTTCCCTTCACGGACTGCTTTCCTCGAGGCTATCACCTCAGCCAGATGGGTCAAAGAGATTCAGGCCCTATCTTGCAAGCAGCCTTACATGTCTTTCCATGTGTCAAAGGTGGAACTAAGTACAAACCCCACCTTTATGCCAAAGGTACCATCGGAATTCCACCTCAACAAACCTTTGGTGTTACCTGTCTTCTTTCTGAATACTTCATCGCTGGCGGAAAGAGCCTTGCATTTGCTGGAATTTGCTCATGCCTTGAAGTACTTCGTGGCACAAACGAAGAGTTGTCGGAAGATTTCCCAGTTGTTCGTCAACTTTGGACCGGTAAATTAAGGAAAGCCCTTGTCAAAGGCTTCCATCTCCAGGTGGCTCTCCGGCTGCATCATGCACTGTCATTGACTGGCTAGCAGGTCGCTGCCATGACAGCTGAGAGTCCACTCCACCAGAGCCATCGCAGCAATGACAGCGTTTCTCTCTGGTATGCCCCTGCTTGACATCTGCAGAGCTGCTACATGGAGGTCTACGTACACCTTGACGAGGTTCTAATGCATCAACAGGGATTCCAGAGAGGAGTCCAAAGTTGGCCAAGCGGTGCTAAGCAACCTGTTTGTTTAAGTTGAGTCTGTTCCAGAGGTGAGTGTTTATTGCTTCTGTTGAGCCTTGCCACCTCCTGTGGCTGTGTATATGTACTGCTGTGTAATCGTTATTCATGAGAATGTGAATCCATGCCAGAACGTATGCTGGAGAAGGTTTAAGTTACTTACCTTTAACTATTATTCTCCAGCATGGGTCTGGCATGGATTCACACGCAATCTCTCCCACCTTCCTCTCCGTGGCTCTTCTTGGTTCATACTGCCACTTTACGTCATGCTTACCAAATCTGAAGATGGCCACTAGGGGAGGAGCTAAGGGAGAGGACTGTCATTGGATGGGGGCAGTATGGCCCAGAGGACAGTGATTGGTTTAGAGCAGAAATACAATTTTAAAGTGAAACTGTTTTTTCTTTTACTGAGGATTCCCAGCCTGACGATGGGGAATATTCATGAGCATGTGAATCCATGCCAGACCTATGCTGGAGAACAACAGTTACAGGTAAGTAATTTAGGCCTTACTTTGCTTTTGGGGATCAAGCACAGGTAGTGCTCATGTACCACCTGCAGACCAACAGGGTTGTGGAAATATTAAACAGGGTCCATAAGATGGTTGGTGAAGATATGCAATGATTTAAAAAGGTAATGGTACTATTGGCTGTCCCTAGAACTGTGTTATTGGAGGAATCAGCCAGGAAAAGACCACCTCTTGAGCCCCCACGAGATTGTGATAGCGTATAGGTAAAACACACCTCTCTCACCTACACACACTGTATCAGATGCACAGAAGACCTCAAAGGTCCTAACCAAGGAGTTTAGGGAGCACCTTAGGGCTTTAACCAAACGTTTCAAGATTATGGGCCTCATTACATGGATGGCGGTAAGGGTTTGCTGGTACCGGTATTTTACCAGTACCGGTAAATCCTTAACGCCTTACTACGTGGGCCCTTTGCGGGTTGGGGAATTCAGCGCCTGCTTTTTGCAGGCATTAAAAACCAACCCGCAAAGGGACCAGTGGAGCTAATTACGGTACCACATTTTGCGGTACCGTAATTAGCGCCTTCCCCATTCCCATAGGGCCCTATGGGGCAGAAATGGGAATGGGGAAGGGCAATGGTGTAAGGGGGAATTACCGCCCCTCCAACCTTGGAATGGGGCAGTAATTCCCCTTTCCACCAAGGCGGTGCCGGTATTTTACCGGCATGAACCATGGCGCTAATAGCGCCATGGTTCACCGCCATCCGTGTAATGAGGCCCAATATCTTGACAGGTTGTGTCTTCTCACCAACAGACAAAAGGAGGAATCTGCAAGGAAACCAACGATCAACACAAGCAATAGTTACTCCCAGGAGACCAGGCTTTAGTCCGGACCTTTGTACACCATTTGATTGAGCAGCGTTTCCATGGGCTGCACCAAGTTATTTATGTGATTCCGACTGCTGTGAAGGTGGAGGGACACAAGAGCTGGACCCATGTTACCGACATACGAAGGGACACCGGTACCTCTCCACCGGCACAGGAGCATGCTCAAAGTTAAATAAGCCATAATGATCTGCAGTTCATTCCAGTGGAAAAGAGGGGTGCAGATGGAAATCTGGGACTTGAATCTTTTTGTTTATAAAAGAAAAGAAAATATTTGAAATCATGATGTATGTTAGATTGAGTGTTTATATGTTCTTTGTGTTTCTTTTGTCATCATGTTAGAAGATGACAACTAAGGGAAAAGGGGCACAGTTTAAATGTATCTAGTTTTAAAGAATCTGTGGATGTATTGTCAAGAATAAGAAGAAGTATTGATGTTGAGTTCTTGGATAATGGGGATGATGAAATGGATCCCCCAACAAATACACATGGTTTAACAGCAGATAATGTATGGTGCAACCATATGAGGATGGTTGGGTGAGAGAGATCAGTAGGACATTTCTACGTTTGCTCTCTAATTCCCCATGCTTCTGGTGTCCCTATGGTGTTTGTCTCAAATGAAGTAGACACACTATGTCTAGAGCACCTAGAATTGTGTAGGGTCCAAGGTCAGTTTAAAGGGCAATCAGTTACAGCATCAATTTTTCCTAATAATAAAGAATGTTCAGCTGTAGATCATAAAGAGCAGGAGAATGTCTGATGTGCATAAAGAGCCCAAATGAGTTTAGAAGGGGCTATCTTTTCCAAAAATCAATGGGAGCACGGGGTGAAGAGTTTCAGAGCTGGAGGAATGAGGGGATTCTCAGAAGAAGGAGTGGCACATATAAACCAAGTTTGTGGACATGTGTGGCAAAGTTATTTGCAGCATCTGACGTGGCCCAAGCAGCCAAAAAACACCTGCTAAGATGCAGATACTTACCCATTTTTCTCTGTGTTTTAAGGGCGATGGTACAGTGCCCATTGGCACAAAGGGGAACTGCAGCTGCACGCTTCGCATTGCTGATCTGGCTGGAGGTACAGCATCTCTTCTGGACATTTTTTTGATGTGTGGATCATTTGCCTACAGGCAGTTGTCTCCAGCCTGGCGAGGTGTATGCAGTTTCTCTCCATTCCATGTGCCAATCTTCATAATCCGTGAGGAACACTTGGTCCTGGCTCGCCCAGTGCCCAAAGTCACATATGTGCCCCCTTGTCCCCTGTGCCCCTTGCGTCCCTTTAATCATCACATACGGACCAATCAATGACTTTATTTGATGACAGGTAGCAGGAACTATTGCAACAGATTAAGTCCTCTAACTACTTTTCGGCAGCATCATCAAAAGCTTTAATGGACACTCCGGAGCAGTACCAACTCTTTTGTTACACAGAGACATCTTTCTCTTCTCTCCTGTCACCTGGTGTCCTAACCAGGGCAAATGCCAATTAGCTCTGGGTGACTAGATATGAACCTTTGCTTTTATGACTTCATCTGAGTCAGCGTTCAGTGCCATTAAGTAAGAACTACGGACCCTAAGGCTCATGACTTTACAGAACCATTACATCCTCCACTTCTTGATAGCTATAGAGGGGGGAGGTGTGTCAAATAATTGGGAGTACATGCTGCACATTGTAGCCTCCCAATGACTTAGGAAATGGGACCTTGACGCAAACTATTGCTGCCTTGCATAAGCTCAGAGTGATCATGGAAAATGAGGCAGGAGATACAAATGATTCGTGGTTAGATATGCTTTTTTCTTAAGTGCTTGTTTGTTTGTTTGTTTTATTCATTTTTTATGCGCACCAGACCCGTGGGTAGCAGGGCGCAGCAATAAGAAAATGCAAGGATTACATAGTTACAACATATAATGATATGCAATGTACAATAAAAGTCTCTGGATCACAGATAATTGCAAAATATACAATAGACATGGTGTGGTATATCGGAGTTACAGATATATACAGTATGGTTTGCCAGATATGCCGCAAATGATTACAATAGGAGGTGGGTGACACAAGTCAGCTAAAGGTCAGTGGAGGTAAGGAGTTGAATGACATTGTTTCTGAAGCAAAATTAAGGCAGATCCACTCTCAGGTCTTGTGGCAGTAAGTTCCAAGTTTTGGCAGCCTTTACAGGGAAGCTATTTCCACCGATCGTGGTGAGTCTGAAGTTAGGTATTATCAAACAGTTAGAATTGACAGCTGTGGTCAGTCTGAGAGAGGTTCTCCTGTGAAATGTGTCTATCAAGTATCTGGGGGTAGAGTTATTGAGGGATTTATGGGTCAGAGATAGCATCTTAAATTGTATTTTGTTATCAGTGGACAGCCATTTGTGATGGCGTCTGACGGAGGAGATATGGGTTCTTTTATTTATGCCCAATGGTGACCTCAAGGCATTATTTTGTAATGTTTGTAATCTTTGAATTATTGATTTATTGGCTCCGGAATATAGTGCATTACAGTAGTTAATTCTGGAGAGTATTAGAGCTCTGGCCAGGATTAAACAACTGTTGTTAGAGAGGAATGGCTTACCGGCTCTTATCAGCTTGCAGGTGTAGGCCGTAGAGGAGGCTCGGGATTTTACCTGTTTATCAAGTGATAGGGTGGAATCAAGGTAGAATCCAAGGGTTTTTACTTCCTTGGACACTTGGATGATATTCCTGTCTATGTTGAAGGAGGAGAATTCCTGGCCTAGTTTTTTAATATTGGCATGGGTGCCCAAGATTATCAACTCAGTTTTATCATCGTTCAGGCATACCTGGATGATAAGATATACCTTGTTCACCAATTCCGTGTCCTTCATATAATTCCCAGAAAGCAGGAGGAGGATCTGTGTATCATCTGCATAGTTAGTGTAGGTGATACCTAGCTGGTCCAGATCATCGAACAGGGGCTTGGTGAAGATGTTATATAGAGTTGGGGAGACACAAGAGCCCTGTAGGACACCACACGAGATAGGGGTGGGATCTGCAGCTGCTGAGGGAGAGAAGACTCTTATAGTTCTTTCGCTCAGGAATGACTCAATCCATCTGATGGCCTCCGGGGAGAAATGGGCGGCAGAGTCTAGGTGACTACAGAGGACTTTATGATCCACTAAATCAAAGGCAGCTGAGAGGTCCAGAAGTAGCAGGAGTACTGTCCTCCCTTTGTCTCTCAGATCGTCAATTTGGGATTTCAAATCAATTAGGGCAGTTTCCGTTCCATGTA